>NC_071354.1:238135990-238453847 GCF_943734655.1 Sabethes cyaneus
CCGTCAGCTGAACACGCTGATTCTGGACCACAATATCCAACCGGACGAGAAGTCATTCCCAACGCTGCCGAACCTCGAGGTGCTCTGGCTGAACCACTGTGATATCGCTAACGTCCAGCGCTGGGTCTACCGGGTTCGCGATTGTTGTCCCTCGTTGCGCATCCTGTCGTTGCTGGGCAACCCGGGCGCAACATCCTCCTTCAATGGCAACTCAACGCTCGAGCACAACGACTACCGGATGATGGTGATTGGCGTACTGCCCCAGTTGCGCCACCTGGACGACGCCGAAGTGACCGCCTCCCAGCGGGCTCAGGCCCGCCAGTTTCGGCATAATACCTACAATATTGGGCAGACACCGTACAATATTTTCGAAAGTGTCGGCCGGGGAGAGCAGATGGGCCGCAAGGCGGCCCTGCGGAGACCCCGACGGGTTCGGGCGAACGTTTCCGACGATTCGTGAGAGGTGATTTGCCATCGTTTATGCTGAATGATCTGAAATTTGATATTTTGGTGTACGACAAACGGTTGACAAAACGACTGTTGCTACCGCATAGAAGCTGTGCAAAATACGAATCCGCAAGGAAGATTACATTTTCTATTGCTTTTATATTATCTGTTAAGTATATGTATTTACAAGATACCTAAAGTCCAAAGTGTATTGCGTTTATGAAATAAAGTTTTTAAAGTATCTGTCTATTAAAAATATCTTTGAAGCATGTAAGATAATATTACTATCCCTCGGGTCGAAATACTTGTAATGAACATCATCGGAGATTCCATAGAATCCAATCCAAATCCAATTTAATCGTTTCTCCATTGGTTTTTATAAAACCTTACATGTTTTTTTGTCTTGTAAATTAATGTGTTTCAAAATGGGCGACGAAAGTTTTTCAGAAAATAAATTAGCATTTTAAGTTCCTTGGGAATGAACAAAATGCAGTTTATGTACAATATAAAAATAAGAGACCTCAAATAAGGGCCTTGAGGGACACAAGCAGCAAGGAGGCGTGTTCGGTGTTACTCACAGTAAATTCTTCCGACTTCTTACAAGCGCATTTCGCTCAGTGCGCAGTTGAAAGTCACACACAGGTGATCGTCATCATCCCATCGCCATCGTGTGATAACAGCATCCAGCCACACCAGCTTTAATGATACTGTTGACGCAGCACGAAATCAAAAGCTTTGTTCGCGCTTCTTCGGTTCGATGTGCGGTGTGCAACGTCATCTCGCAGTACACTTACTTGTTTGTAAATGTTTATAATTAAATCATTCGTGATCGAAAGTCCATTAAGCCACTGTGGCAGTGTTTATTGTACTCATTTGCACGCTCGCGTTGCTCGTATTCGAATGATTGATTAAGCTGATTAGAGATTCACGAGGCATGATGCAGCGCGCGTGGTGTGCCGTTTACCGCTGGTTCGAAAAGGCGCCTTCGAACTTTTCTCGAAAAATGATTCAAACCTTACATTGTTGAAAGTTTTGTGTTAGAACAGCTGATGATGATTGTCTGCCTAAAATTAGAGACTTCGAATGCACCATGTTCGACTGAAGGTTGGCGTTTCAGATGGATTGACATCATTATTTAAACTGCACGGGGCTACTTGAAGGCACGGAAGCCATGAGAATGCAAAAATGCAAGATAAAATTCTTTATTTATTGTATTACTCAGCAAGTTTTGTCTTGAGGTCACTTGACCGAACGTCATTCCGATTTGGCGAATCGGAATGCGAGATTCCCACGCATTTGCATTCGAGTTTAAACTTAGAAAATATGACAACTGCCGGCGTGACCCCCCTCATATGTCCGGCTAGCCAACAGTAGTCGATGGTCAAGGTAATCGGACTGCACAGAAACCTGTGGATCGGCAGTTGAATCTGAAATAAATAATGCATGTCACGTCTAGGTTCGGACGCTGCCCGGTTTCGCTAATAACGGCCAACCGGTTGTGACTTGAGCCGGACAACAATCGGCAATATCGAATTACTATAAGCTCTGTCATTAAGGTATGCTTAGTTATTTGCGATCACACAACAATAATTAGATTATTTATTGTGTTCAGGAACTATTCAATATGGCTAAAGACTATTCACGTGTACGAAGTGGCGACGTAAGACTGTATAAAATTATACAGTCAAATGTTCTATCATCTAAAACAAAGTTAATGAGTCAGTAATTTCTGACAGTACTTATTTCCTCTCCGAGGGTTTTTGGAGAAACTATTCTAAATGTTAATTAAATGCATTTATTGGTTCTGAATCTGAATTATTATTCAATCTGGATAAGTGCGTTCTTGGTGCAATTTTTCTCCCAACTCATCCTCCGGCAAGCATAAATCATCCGCATACAACCACACATCCTCTAGCGATTATCTGTTGTAATATCGCTTGCCGCATAAAAGTTTCCACGCAACTTCTACCGTTATATACAGCCAACAACATTTGAGAACGTTGTTAGTTCTCCTACACTGTTGGTTGTATTCCTATCCGACAGAGCGGAATGTGTCCAGTAAGATAGGAAACATTGTTTCTAAAAAAATGTCTTTATTTCTAGTTAACTGTGTGGCTCCCCAAGGTAGTTATCGGGGTCCGTTTCTTTTGCTTCTATATGAAAATGATGCAAACAATATCTTGAATCGTTGCAAACAATCTTTTCTTAAAAGATCTGAATCTGTAGTACGACAGCAGTCGGAATATCAGAAGCCATTACTCCGAACTACGGTTCTTCTGCCACGTGATGTATTGTGATTTGAAGTACGTTTCCATTGGACTATCAACCGATACATTTCAGGTTGACCCACGCTTTTCTCAGACTGGCATTGAAATTCGCTTCTAAATCATCTTTGCTACCATTGAAAGTTCCGTTTCATCAATCTTTTTTCAAATATCTGCAGGTGAAAATCGGAAATGCGTCAAAACTATAGTCCAGTCAGATTGTGAACAAGCAATTGCAACATTATCTTTTGGAAGAGATTTTATCCGATCGTGGCTCGTTGTTTGAGTGCCGACAATCACAGCGTCTGAAATAAACGTCTGCAGCTAGCTACAGCATTACAGCGTTTCTGGAAATATAATTAATCGCAGCATTTGGCTTAGTCGTTTTACGGCACATGCAGCTTATGTATCGTAAATGGTTTTATGGTTTCCTGAAATTGTTTATATTAACAACTTTAACACGTTTCTCAACGTTGTTCGTGACCAGTTATATGACTGTGCTGTGGTTTTCCGTTTCATTTTATATTCTCTAATAAGAATCTGATGAGCACTTCCACATTTATATTATCACAATCAGCGAATCATCCAGAAGTTTTTTCAATGTCTCGACCAGTTTATCAAGTATATTTGAATCATAACAAATTAGAGAAATTCCAACTCCAACAGTGGTGCAGCCTGTAGAATAGGCGTCGTAGTTGTCATGTACTCTAATACCGGCTGCGAAGTCTGTCTATTTATAAAGAAGGGTCAAGTCAAGCATACCCAAGGCTTCACTTTTTTATGTCCAGACCCAGGTTTCTTGGAGATACACTTGCCTTTATCTGATATGACACTTTATGAAGCATAAAAGTAAATAACTTGAAAGATAGCAGACATCCTTGGTTCACTCTAATTAATTTTTTGAGTTCTAAATTCTGTCCATTACGGAAATCTGTCATAGTTGAGCAGTGAAGCGAATAAAGAGACTGTCACCAACGTTATAAAAGTGTTTCGGGAATGTTTGTCAATAGCCGCGAATCCAGGTGTCTGATAACAGGAGTTAAGCGAAAGGTCCAGTAATTTGGATTCGATCAATCGTTGAATCGTTTCATCTGAGATAATAATTAACTTCGTCAGTTTACCATGGAGATCTCAATCTGTTCGACCTAATCCAATGAAAAACCGTAAGTTCACCTCTGAGCAAGCAGTCGACTGTCTACGGATGAAGGAATCACTCACAGGGGAAAGTTTTCTCTCATGCCTGGATGTCGATCATTTCTTGCAACCAGCTACGGCCAAGCGATCTCTTTCTGAATGATAACACTCCAAGTCCACGGACGGAGTGGTCACTCATGCGGGATGGCTTTACCAAGATGGAATACGGTCGACCGTATGGGTGATAATGTTACCGTTTGGAAACTTTGCCCCAAAAAACCCTCTAAGAGCACTCACAGCTTGTACACTCATACACAACATAAACGTAATAAACAATACTCGTAAAATCTACCGGAAAATGGGGATAATTTGGAGTGGGAACGAAGTACGAAAAGGGAAAAAGCGAAATTGGTATAAGAAGAGGGTAATAGAATGTTATCGAACCGAGCCTTCCGGTCATTTCAATTCTAAACAGCAGAGTTAAAAAACTGAAAACTGCAGTACACCGCTGAAGAGCTGCTTGAGTACTGTCCTGCCTAAAAGATTTTTGCAACCGCAAATAGCAGTCGCACAAACTCCTGAGTGGCTACGGGGTACTACCAGAGACCCATGGCAATGTTTTCCCTTGATATTCGTGCTGAACTCAATCGATTAACATAAACTCATACCGAAGTTCCACGGCTGCTTTTAAGGTTTTTCGGTATAATTTATACTGTCCCTCACTCAAAAGCTCTCTGAAGAATAGAGTTTATGCCACTTGCGGATTAAATTTCGCATCTAACGTAGTGTTGAATGATTGCACGATTGAATGAATACACAAAATGACAAAATCCGTCAGAAAAGTTCTTCCAAGGCGTGTTGCTGCAAGACGTCAGCAGGAAGTCCTGATTCTTTGAACTAGATCAGACGAATTTGAGTGGATGTAAAGGACGTGGGTATGCGCGAAACATTAATCGACGTCACATCAGCGACTTCTGATCATCTTCAAAATCCGTGAATCGATGACTTATAAGCTCAAAAACTTTCCTTATTTTATTTGCTGAAATTCATTTGATAGCTTTAAATAAAACGGTTGAAATGAATATCTATTTTTTTTTGTTGTGGAGGGGGGGGGGGATTGCCGTGATGTGACGTACTTTCTCAGGGGGATCACCGAATGTGTGACGAAATGTGACAAAGGGGGGAGGGGGGTTGATTTTGGTCAAAATATGCGTGACGTACTAAATGGATGTCGCCTTATGGTCGTATTGGACTTTATTTAACTGAATAAAAATTTCTGGCTGTTTGCAACATTTATGTAGTCTGATTAGAGTAAAATGTTGCTTAGAAAATTTTTGATCGTTTGCTATCATTAACTCATTTTTTAAAATTTTGCGACTTGGTCCAGTCTGGTTTAACACCGACCATATGATATCGCGCAAAGCAATCGAGTGGAGTAGGCGAGTCGAGCAGTCGAATCAAGCAATCGAGTAAAGCAGTTGGGTCGGGCAGTCGAATCGAACAGTCAAGTCGAGCAGTCAAATCGAGCAGTTTAGTCGAGCAGCAAAATCAAGCTGTTCAGTCAAGCAGTCCGGTCGAGCAGTTGAGTTGAGCAGTCGAGTCGAGCAGTTGAATCGAGTAGTCATGTCGAGCAGTTTGATCGAGCAGTTAAGAGTAGTCCAGTCGAGCAGTTGAATCGAGTAGTCTAGTGGAGCACTTGAGTCAAGTAGTCGAATCGAATGGTTTAGTCATGCAGTCGGGTCAGCGGTTAAGTCGAACAGTTGAGTCGAGCAGTTCATTTGTGCAGTCGAGTCGAGCAGTTCATTCGAGCAGTCGAGTCGAGCAGTTGAGTCAAGTAGTCCAACCGAGTAGTTGAGTCGAGCAGTCGAGTTGGGCAGTTGAACAGAGCAGTCGAGTCGAGCAGTTTAATCGAGCAGTTAAGCCGAGTAATCCAGTCAAGTAGTGGAATCGAGTACCGTGACCGCCCCTAATTCTGCGCAGCTCCTAATTATGCGCATTTTTCTTTATATAAGTATTTTTTAACATTGTGCATAACTATGATCATTGCGTTATTTTTTAATAAATGTCTGTTGAATATTACGCCATTATTCACCAATGGGCCATAATATTTGAGAGCGAAATAATTTAACGTGAATCTGAAAGTATTTTATATGGCAGAAAACATCGTCGTTAGCACCAACGCTAAGATTGTCTTGCTAGAAAATTAACAAATTTATGATCGAAATTCTTTGCAATGATCAAATTACCCAGCATAATTAGAAAGAATAATTAGTTTTAGTCATGTTCGAGACAAAAAGAGTGATTGCATGCATTGCTTTCCTTAGAAAAATGCGATGCAATAATGCGCAGATTTAGGCACAGATTTTTTATTCATGTCCCAAATTCTGCGCAGTAATGTATCGTACGAAGAAAGCGCGAAAAAATACGCAACCACACCCAAATGGCTGAGGTATAGAGGCATGAAAATTCAAGTAGAATCTTTAACTTGCATTGATTTGAATCCTGATATGCTGTGTCTCGGGGTCCGAACCCACGAGCGCCAATTCATGAAACCATGTCTTCTATTTTTTTAATGTCCAACCTCATGGGGCCGTCAGAGAGTGGGGCAGTGGTTTCTATATGAATTTTTAGTATTAGTCTAAAGTGTAATGTTCAGTATGCAGAAACCCCGAATCAATTCTCCCTTCACGTTATCGAGAATAAAATATTTAAAATGAAGCAATCAAAATGATAACAATATTCCTTTGCCACCCGGACAGCACAAGGAGGCCGGAGCATGAATTTAATTATGGTAATGGCTAATGCCGCATTTTTTGGTGTGCTTTTAGCGTATAAAGACATAAACAGCATGGCAGGAGTATTTATTTTCACTTTTTGGGTGCGCAGAATTAGGAGCAAACATGCGCAGAATTAGGAACATGGGCAAGAAAGTGCGCAGAATTAGGCACCGTGGATAAGTTTACAAAACGCAAAATATACTCAATTGTTGGTCGACTTATAATTCCCATATTTTTTACCAGATATTATAGACCGTAGTACTACACGTTGAGGCTATCCACGCTGTTAATTTAAATCTAGAATACTTAGAATAGCGGAAGAATCATAAAAATGTCTTAACTGCGCAGAATATGGTACGTTCACGGTAGTATAGTCGAGCTGTCTAATCAAACAGTTAAGTCAAGCAGTTCATTCGAGCCGTCGAGTCGAGCAGTTGAGTCGAGTAGTCCAGTCGAGCAGTGGAATCAAGCAGTTGAGTCGAGCGTCGAATCGAACAGTTGAGTCGAGCAGAACAGTTGAGTCGACTAGACTAGTCGAGCAGATAAATCATGATGTCCAGTCAAGCAGTCCAGTCGAGCAGTCCAGTCGAGCAGTCCAGTCGAGCAGTCGAATCGAACAGTCCAGTCGAGCAGTCCAATCGTGCAGTTAAGTTGAGCAGTCGAGTCAAGTAACGGGTGGCAACTAAAATTTTGGAATTTTTTTCTCAAGCTGTCAAAAAAAGACAAAGATACATGAAGAAGATCTGATTTACCGAAATTAAAGATACATTATCCATTGTTGAAAAAAAATTAGTGTACATTTGAAAACAATCCGTAATCGGCTGTTCGGCGAAGCTTTCGATTGATGTCCGAACAGTAGCGTTGTACGGCCGTCATGTCAACTTTACGAATGCATCTCTTGATTTTACCAATCAACTGTTTGCAATTCGTTGCTCTCCAGCTATTTTTGTACACCAATGAACTCAAAATCCCGAAGAAATCTTCGATTGGGCGCACTGTGACAGATTTTTCGGGTCGTGGTTCTTGGGTAAAAATGGGATCGAATGGATATTCAATGGGATGGGATCGAAACGGGATCGAATGCGACGATGCTCTATCCGGCCAAAACACGTGTTGTCCAGCTGCATGATGTTTTTGTAGAAACGGGATCAAAATTTTCTTCAAATATTCGTCTGGTGCATCTTAATTGATAGCCCAACCAGAGGGCTTGTTATTGAAGAAACGAGCAAGAGAACGATGTGCTATTGCGTCCATAATTTTGGCTGGTCTTCCACTACCTTGCTTGCGAATAGTTGTTGGGCATCTTAGGATATGGTAAACAGTCGAAGCCGCAACATATTTGCTTTTTGAATGTTGTACCGTATACTTTTTGCCGAGATTTCTGTTGCAGTTCGTTGAATTGTATAACGCGCTCCCAGAATGCTTCTTGTTTCGACGCCATTTTTAGCAAAACTTGGCAAGCATAAAAAAAACAAAAAAATTAACAAAAAGAGGAGAGAGAGAGTTGACACATACATACTCTCATTTCTCTCTGAGCTCGTTTGCTGTTGAGCATAAGGGCCGCGAAAAAAAATCCAAAATTTTAGTTGCCACCCGTTAGTAAGTCAAGCAAATATGTCAAGCAGTCGAATCGAGTAATTAAGTCGAATAGTCCACTCGAGCATTTAAATCGAGTGTAAATCGAACTTTTAGTTACCGATAAGCCTGTTATGACGTCCTGTCAGAGACCTGGTTTTCGGTACAGAGATAAGCCTCTTATATAAATAGATTTATTGATATAGAAATTACACACGGCGGCTCAAAATGGTGAATCTCGTCTAGTTATTTTATTTATTTAAGTGTACGGCCTCTTGTTGTAAATTGCAATCAGAAGGCATTCTATGAATCAAAATTTCTAAAATTCCCTATGGCTAGATCAAATATAAATCAAAAATTAACCACATTAAGGAAAATAAAAAAAAAAATCTACCGATCATCCGCCATCGTTAATTATTAATTTTCCGGCAAGAACAAAACGTTACGGATTCATGAAATTTTTAATGGATTTAGTCTTATCTCACAGGACGCAACTCTCCAATGAAAGTTAGCCGGGCCTACTCTACTTCACTCTACGGTAGTCTATAGTGAGACTTTTTTCGGTCCTTCATCTCAACATATTTCGCTTTCTGAAAATAGATTAGTCTACCAAAAATATTAGGTTAAATCATTCAACACTTGAAAATAAAGTCGTGTGGTTCAATGGCTGCCTAAAATTACAGTTGTAAAGTTAGGAACTGAAAACCACACGATCCCGCACATCCTAGCTTGGCTACTCTATTATACAAATTGAACTATTTCCAGGTATGGCCATGGTCACGTGGAGGCGCTAGGTAGGGGGCTTGGGATGACTAAAGCTTTGTTGGGCGCTTTTTACTAGTTGTCTTCTTCATTTCATACCCAGTAATCGACGAGTGCTTGTGGTTTATAAGCATAAAATTATGCGATCAATATTTAGTGACAAAATGGAAAATGGAGTGTGACGTAAACGCATGAACTTCGAGCCGTATCAAGTATACAAATAGGTAGTACAAAGTGGCAGGCTGCGGTGGGCTGGGCTCGTGGTCAGAATGCTCGACGAAAGAATAGCTATAACTATTTTCAGCAGAGAATCAGGCGCACGTTCAGCTGGTGTTCGATGGGATTGGAGAACCGTACGCCAGGACCGACGGTACTGGAGGACCATAATTCATTCGAGAAATATAAAAATATATAATGTTGAGTAACAGTTTTGATTTGAAGCAATAACCCGCAAGTGTTTTTAGAACACCCCGTTGATACAAGTTGACAAACTACTAAGCGTCCCCTTTTAATTTGCACCCGATGGAGGCATTTCATTCATTATGGTTACCGTTGTCTTCCAGCTTTGGCACCAAAATGAGCATTATTTTCACTACGGGTAGAGCGATATAGTGACTGATTGTTACAGCTTGCCACTTAGAAGCTTGCTCAAAAAGTTGATCTTATAACAGTCAAGCCTCATGTTATCACTAATAAATCAGGCGCCTCCACTGAATCCACAGGAGAAGGGAACGCATGGCTGTTTTTCAACCCGCTGACGCTTTACCGGACGATAAAAAAAATGCTTCTAGGAGGACTAAGCAAAAGCGAGGCTCCAAGAAAACGCAAAAAGAGGCTTGTAATTATGATCTTCCGTATGAAAGATTGGTTTAATTCAGAGAACTTTTACTGATCATAGAATTGATTCCAATCACTGTAGCGTAAACAGGCGAAATACCTTTGAAATCTTATTCTTTATCTTCTATCACCGACCGGTTCCCGGATCTTCCGAAAATAGTCTAGCACTTTAATTGACAAAATCCTTCCATACATATTATTTACAATTCGCTATCAGCAGTCTCTTCGCTAATTGGCATTTTTAGTTCCACTTCAGGGTCCATCCATACGAGAACTTACGACATATGTATGCATATTTGCTAGTTGCAAACGCACGCACACGCACCCATACACCCACAGAGAGACAAGTGAAATCAGCGAATTCCGTACGAACGAACGAACGGACGGACGAGCGGCCACGCCGGACCCGCGCGCTCACAGCATATTGCGCCGTACCAGTTGATTATTTTTCGCAACTTGCCATTGCACAGTGCTGTGCAGCGTGCGGCGGCGGGCTCGACCGGTTCTATAGTAGCGCGCTTTTGCTCCGCTGGATAGCAAACCAAACAACCGCGTTCGGCCGCGCGAAACCCTGTCTGTATGGGTCCGATCGGCGCGGGACGGGTGTTTGAATCAAAACATTAAGCATCATTCACGGTTTAATAATGTTTGCTGTAATTGATGTTGCGTTGAGTGTGTTTAGTTGTGGCAGGGTGGTGTTCGAGTTTCAGTTTTAGTGAAATTGAATGAACAACTTTTTTCAGAGTTGAACCACCCTACGGCCAGCGGCCGAGCTTTGTTTGTTTGAGTATTCCAAACAAAGAAAGAGTTACGGTGTAGTGAAATGGTTATTATGGCAGCCACTACAGACTACAGCCAGCAGGCTATGAAAATTCCATTATGTGAGTAAACAACACACCTCCAATCACCTCCAACTCGGCTCAACTCAACTCGACAGTCGACGGTGGCGATTTCCACAACAACACACTAGCAAACGACGACTACGACTACGACAGCGACGCCGCCGAAAGCGTGAAACTGCCGTGGTGGCGACTTCAGTCGCTATTTTGCCAGCGCCCGGTCGATACGTACACACTGATTACCTCCTGAAGCGAAAGTCGCGAGTTCCGAGAATCAACCGCGCAAAACCGCCCAAGCTGAATCGTGAGTTGTGCTGTTAACCCGTTGTTACTATTATGTACTGAACTGTTTTGGTTTTTGTTGTGCCACCTTCGAAAGCTACCTGTAGATTGTTGTTGTTGTTGGGTGGCATCCATCCCCGGCTTGGGTCACTAGATTGTCGCCCGTCGTCGCTACGTCAACCAGCATTAGTGAACCAACGCGTGTGTGGTAGCAAAGGTGGGCAGGGCAGTGCCTAGTGTTGTGTCCGCAAAAAAAGCAAAACTTTGTTTTATGCAAATTGTTTTTCCTAGTTGATGAATGAACCCGCAGCGGAGCGGTGTACCGGGTGTGTGCTGTGACCTGTGATGTTGATGGGTGCAGTTTTCTGCAACGACACAGTCAAGTTGTAAAAGGAAAAAAACAGGCAGTGCCTGCGATACAGTGAGCTGGTAGTAATAACCGGTAATCAACTCAGTGTGTAATGTAGGTTGCTTAAAACTCAACGCGTAAAGTGAAGTAAGAAGCTTTCGAATTAGCAAAAAAGTGAGTTGAAAAGGCCACGCCAGTCAGTCAGTAGTAGGTTCAGTGCGCAACTTGACACGAAAACTAAGTTTTACGAAAACCCGACCAACCGAACCGAACCGTAGAGCTGCTGGTTTGCAACAGGCTTTTACCCTCGAACCATTTTTTTCTAAAGGACGACAGACCGAGTTGGAATCAGCGCAAAAACAAGAGGTAATAATCGAATTCGCTCAACCGAGAGAACGGTGTCTTTCAATGCCGCTGGATGCGGATAGACCTTGATAACAGCTGCTGGTTTTATACCGACCTAGATAACACGCATCACCTGCCTATCAGTGGCAGTGGGTATCTGCAGGCATCTGCTGGCTGGCTGGCAAGTGTTTCCGAGGGGTAGGGAGGCACGAAACATTGCAGCATACATACACCCACTAACACAGAGGCACGCACACTCGTGTGCTGTGCAGCACACCAGCCCAGTCAGAATGACCTTGACGCACATCGACAGCATAATAATAGTAAATAGATTTGAATCATCTATTTGTTTGGTTTCAAAATTTAATTGCGTTGTCTTTTACTCCGGTCAAATTTCCCAATCAGCTTCGGTTCAGTTCGTCGAACCTCAGTCATTACCACACTCTAAAAAGAGGGCAGGAAAAAACATATCCTTTCAGGCGGGGCAAAACCAGATGTTGACCGAACTGTTGTTCGGTTCGAACCGTTATACAAACAGGAAACTCTTTGTCCGTTTTCATCCATTCATTGTACCTACAAACTATAATTTTATTGTTTTTCAATTAAAACTGTTCTTTTTAATGTATCATGCCAGAGTAAGTGGCTTTAAATGCGTTGTTGTTTGGGGCTGAACTGAACTGAACTAAACTGACCTGAATGTCTCAGCAACAACGGCGTTGATCATGGTGAACGCGTGATCTTGCGAGTGATTATTGCTCGCTGCATTTCGCTACGCGATTAGCTGATTGTGACGTGATTGCTGCTCTGGCAGGCTCACTCTGATGTGTAGTCAGACATGCCGGAGTCGGTCATTCGTGATCTACTTGTGATCTAAAAATAGTGGTCACGTGTTCGTCTGTTATGGAAAATGTGATCAAAATTATGGTTTATGGGCTTGTTTTATGCGCTTGCAATTTTCAGTTAAATTGAAATGATATTATGTATTTACTGTTGTGTCACTTAACACGATTGTCAAGTTTTTGCACAGTTTTTTATATTCAATTTCCAGTCTCAGTTCCGACTTCCCTCGGACTTAAGATAAAATAAAACTGAGATAAATTTAAAACGAAAACGGAAACAAATAATGATTTTATTTATTTGAAGCAATTCAGAAACGGTAATCGTAAACCTTTGGGGAAATTTGAAATTAGTTTAATCAAAGCTTCTATTCATGTCAAGATCCTGTTTTTGAATTTAGCTTATGGGTCATCTAAAGGCTTAATTTACCAGCCAGTCCCAGTCTCTATTTACTCTTTAATTAAAAAGGTAAACTATCCGAGACGTAAAATAAGTTCTTGCGTGTAAATAGTTTTCGTCTTCTTCGATTTTATCGACCAAGTTTTTCCGTATCTATTTCAGGAACATTATAGCAGTATCTTTCGTGGGAATCTGTCATTCAATGTAATTTTGGTACAATGATTTATGCCAACGTTCCACGTGAAATCCCTTAAATTTTACGTTTCGTTGCATTACCTTTGGAATTAAGCATGAAAATGGATAAGGTGAGATGTTGTAAAAACTTTACTAGTAAAGTTTTGCGAATTTTTTTTTTTGGGAAAGATTCCAAATTAGAGTGAATTAATTTCATTTTTCATTCTTCAAAACTATTTTTAAAGTGCTAAGGAAGATCATGTAGAGATATTTGTTAGGTATATTTAACATTCATGACTTACTTATTTATGTTCTGTGTCTAAGTATCTTTAAAACGGTTAAGTCGCGTTATCCACTTGATGTGAGTCTTGATGTCACTGTTTGTGAGGAACGTGCTACTGTCGACCCTGAGCCCACTGAACAGTGCTTAGAAATCTCATACTCAGTTTATGCAATACGCCTGAATTGGTGCAATATTCTTTGCTGTTTCCATCACTAGCGAATCACTTGCATTCATGTTCGTGTTGTTCTTTACATTCTCTACGTTCATTCATTCTCGACAATAGTATATGAAATCAAACGTGAATTTTGAACTGTCGACAACTGCAAAAGAAAATATAATAAACGTAAACATTTCTTCGAAGTTTTAACTAATTTCCTTCAGTCAGGTCCAACCTGACTGAGGTCCAAGATGATTTTGACCAGCTAGCAGTCTTAAAAAAACTACACTTTGAGATCTAAAATATCAGTCGAGAGCAGGAAAATTGACTGACCGGTTAGTCGAGCAATCATTTAGCACTGCTATTAATGAATGAAAACTGACAAGGGTAGAAAAGACAAACACTGTCAGCAGTTCAGTAGTCAAGCCCATGGGCTGACGGATAAAAGAATACTACCAAGGGGAAACAGTATGCGCTGCGGTCTTAAAACTGAAACTTGAAATTTTACTGGTAATTGAACTTGAAATTGGACTTGTAATGGACATGAAATTGAACTTAGGTCTTAAGAAGTTTAAGTTAAGATTTTACTTGCAAAGGGGCATAAAATGGAACCTAAAATTGAAGTGGAAATAGGACTTGGTTCGGTGTTAAGAGAGACCGAGTTAAGATGTGGAATATTTGTAGAATCCAATGTCAGTCAATCCGGGATATCAGAACATCTGATTTGAAGACAGCTCTAGTTACGCCCCGACGTGTTTGCGAGGGGGTCCAAGGTAATTAATCCTCAGCGTTGTTCGTAGCTTGGCAACCGAAGTGGATCGTTCAAGATCAAACATGCTGTTTGAAAGTCAAATTGGAGCCGAGCAGTATCCAGCAAATAGCAACAGTTGCCTTTCGAAAACAGTTTCAAATCATCGGTGAAGAAAAGCCGAGGAGGACCTTCATGCCCAAGCAACAATGTGAGTTTTATTGTATTCTTATTGTGGTCTTCAAGACCAATTTTGGTCTTAAATGCCATCATAAGAGTGTAATAAAACCCAAATTGTTACTTGGGTGTGCTATGTTGACGTCGTTGAAATAAATAAGGAAAACCAACGGTCCGAGCGGGCTACCTTGTGGGACTCCGGTAAAAGCGGTGAAAGCCAGTGAGATGTCCGCTGGAGCAGCGGCCCTCCAATTCCAAGTTTGTTCAGTTTTGCGATTTGATGATTCGGCTTGTCGAAAGCGGCCGAGAGTAGTTCGTCGGAGATGTATTGCTGGACGAACGAGGAAGTTGGGACGATTACACCGGGCTCAAAAAGTTTCGATAATGCATATAAGGCAGAGGTCCCTCTGTAGTTGTTTTTGTTTCTTATGTTCCCTTTCTTATGTAATGGAAACATGTAAGCGGATTTCCAAGCAGAAGGAAATATACCTAAGCTAATCGATGAGTTAAATAGATGTCGGATTGGAGCAACCAAGGCATCGATACAGTCCTTCAGAAAGATTGAAAGTATGCCATCCGGACCACTGGAAGTTGAGCGTTTTACGTTGAAAGCGGTCTGCTTGATCATAGCATCGTCAATAGTCAGGCTAGTGAGAAAACCGCCGATATTTGGAACGCTGTTTAGCGCAGTTGATACTTCTGTTTCGGACAGCCTTTCATCGACAAAGACGATGGAGAATTTACGCGTGTACAGTTGACAAACCAAATCCAATTTGGTCGCAAAGAACATGGCTGATGGAAGACCGTCGTCTTTCCGTTGAACGCTAATATATTTCCAGAACGACTTGGGATTATGCTTCAATCTATGCTCAAAGTTGTTTAATTTCGAATAGACCACTGTTATTCCCAATTCTCAAATATTAGAGTTAAGAGTCATTAGTATCCAATCTACGAAATATACTACCCAGCTTGCATTTTTATATGTATAACAAAGTTAAAAATCAGCATTACGTACATATATACATGCTAATAAATCGTATTTGTTGCAGCAAAGCTGGCATATCCGTACTATTTTGGAGGCGATATACGTGATGAGGAATAAATATACGCGTTTCTCTCAAGAATTTCTCTCCATTGTATCCTGACACGCAACTCGGCTTCAACCTGGTCGAGACATCTAACACATTGGGCCCCTTAATTACTGGTGCCGGTGGGGTTTTGAAGAGAATGGATTTCACTGTGCACAGTCGTCCGGCATCCTTGCGACGAGGCCGGTCCATCGTAGTCTCCCAACTTTCGCCAGGTGTACGATGAGAATCTCTCCAAGTAGTGCCTGTAGCTCGTGATTTATACGCCTCCGCCACTCGCCGCTTTCCGTTTATGCTCCGTCAAAAATATTCCGCAACACCTTTCGTTCAAATATGGCAAGTGCACGTAGGTTCTCCGTAAGCAAAGTTACTATCTTAAGTCCGCAGAGGACTGATTAGCGTTTTGTACATCGTCAGTTTTGTGCGGCGGCGTATGCTCCTTGATCAAAGTGTCTTGGGGAGGAAAAAGTAGGCTCGATTTCCAGCTTGAATACGTCGTTGGATCTCAAAATTTTCCCATATCTATTTCAGGAACATCATAAGAGTATTTTTCGTAGGAATCGGTCATTCGAAGTAATTTTGGTATAACGACTTGTGCCGATGTTCCCGGTGAAAACCATTATATTTTGTTTTGCTACCGTTACGCTTAACCCAAGCTTTTACTTCCAAGTGTCCAAGCTGTTTATTAGTTTTCAAGAATTTTTTATCTTTCGCACGAAATACATGTTTCACATGAATAACAAATCATACTATGACATTTGAATGGATGGACTAAACTATAAATTACAAGGTTTGCATATATGAAAACGAAGTATCAGGAATTTCTGGATTTAAAAAGAAATATTTCTCATAGGGTTGGGCACTAGGAGGTTAAAATTAAGAATGAACATAAATAGGGGCGAGATGTTTTGAAGACTAATGTTTTGCTAAATAATTATTCAACATTGTGGAATAATTGCTTTATAAAAGAGCAATATTAAATTAAAAATGAGAATGAATTACTTTCATCTTTGATTCCTCAAAACTATTTCTAAAGGAGAATTCTTTCGCTAAGAAGAAGGAAGATCATAACATCTGTTCCAGCTACCTGGTTTTTCCATGGTAAAGTCACTGATTGGGAGGAACGTATTACTCGAGCCTGGTTCCACTGAATCAAAAAGGTCTTATAAAGTAAACACTTTAAAGTTTAAAGTTATCATTTCCTACCTAGTTTTTATATGTTGGATTTTAAATTGAAATGAATTCAGGTTTAATGGCTGGTAAATGGCTTGGTAATGCGTACCATCGGTGCCTTGTGCACTGGGCATAAAATAGACCCCACAGTGGTTCATAGCCTCTTACCTAGCAACTCCTACCCCAACCTCCTCGTGGTACCAGCCGGGATACGAGCAACCTCGGGTGGAGATCGGGTAACCAACCCCGGTGGAAACCAAGGTCGTATGCTGACAGGGGGGGAGGGCTCCTTCGAGCTACGTTGGCCCTCCGGCGATACTGTGGGGTTGGTTGCGGGCTTTGCAAGCCTGAACCACTAAAAACCAAAGCAATGGACTCCGTAAGTAATAATAATAACTCTAATCGGAACAATCGGCAAAGACCCAGGCGACGAAAACGGACTAACGATTGGAAATTAGGAACATGGAACTGTCGGTCTCTAAATTTCCTCGGAAGTACCCACGTGCTTTCTAAAGAAGTGAAGAGCCGCAAGTTCGACATCGTAGCGCTGCAGGAGGTATGCTGGAAAGGAACGATGGTACGTACGTATAGAGATGGTCATGCCATCTACCAGAGCTGCGGCAATACACACGAGCTGGGCACAGCTTTTATAGTGATGGGCGAGATGCAGAAGCGGGTGATCGGGTGGTGGCCGATCAACCCCCGAATGTGCAGATTAAGAATCAAGGGCCGATTATTCAATATAAGCATAATTAACGTGCACAGCCCTCACCTCGGAAGTACCGATGATGACAAAGACGAATTCTACGCGCAGTTGGAGCGTGAATACGACCGCTGCCCAAGACATGATGTCAAAATTATCATCGGGGACTGTAATGCTCAGGTTGGTCAGGAGGAGGAATTCAAACCGGTGATTGGACGGTTCAGCGCTCACCCGCAAACGAACGAAAACGGCCTAAGACTTGTCGACTTCGCCGCCTCCAAGAACATGGCCATACGTAGTACCTTCTTCCAGCATAACCTCTACCATCGGTACACCTGGAGATCACCCAACCAGACAGAATCACAAATCGACCACGTTCTGATAGATGGTCGGCACTTTTCAGACATTATCGACGTCAGAACCTATCCGGGCGCTAACATTGATTCGGACCACTACCTAGTGATGGTAAGGATACGTCAAAAACTATCTGTTGTGAACAACATACGATACCGCCGCCCGCCACGGTATAATCTAGCGCGACTGAAGCAACCAGAGGTCGCCGAAAACTACGCGTTATCTCTCGAAACCGCGCTGCCGGAAGAGGGAGAGCTGGATGAAGCCCCTCTTGAAGACTGTTGGAATGCCGTGAAAACAGCCATTAACAGCGTAGCGGAGAACGTCCTAGGCAGTGTGGCACCGAATCGACGTAACGAATGGTTTGACGAGGAATGCCAGCAGATATTGGATGAGAAGAACGCAGCGCGGGTACAAATGCTGCGTAGAGCCACCCGTCAGAATGTGGAGCGATACAAACAGAAGCGGAGGCAGCAAACCCGACTCTTCAAGGAAAAGAAGCGCCACCAAGAGGAGAAGGAGTGCGAAGAACTCGAACAGCTGTACTGCTTTCACGACACACGGAAGTTCTATCAGAAACTCAACGGATCTCGCAAAGGCTTCGTGCCGCGGGCCGAAATGTGCAGAGATAAAGATGGAGGTATCTTGACTGATGACCGTGCGGTGATTGAAAGGTGGAAGCAGCACTACGATGAACACCTGAATGGCGTGCAGGCGGAAGACCATGATAGCGGAGGAAGTGACCACATTGGTGCAGCAAGCGACGAAGATGTGCCACCCCCATCGATAAGGGAAGTTAAAGAAGCCATCCAGCGGCTGAAGAACAACAAAGCAGCGGGAAAGGATGGCATTGGAGCGGAACTTATTAAAATGGGCCCGGACAAGTTGGCCGGCTGTCTGCATCAATTGATTGTCAAGATTTGGGATACGGAACGACTACCGGAGGAGTGGAAAGACGGGGTTATCTGCCCTATCTACAAGAAAGGTGATAAGCTGGATTGTGAGAACTACCGAGCCATCACTATCCTGAATGCCGCCTACAAAGTGCTGTCCCAAGTCCTCTTTCATCGACTATCGCCAATAGCCAATAGATTTGTGGGAAGTTACCAGGCCGGCTTCATGGAGGGTCGGTCTACAACAGACCAAATCTTCACCCTGCGGCAGATCCTCCAGAAGTGCCGCGAATTCCGAGTCCCCACGCACCACCTGTTCATCGATTTCAAAGCCGCATATGATAGCGTAAACCGACAAGAGCTATGGAAAATTTTGGACGAAAACGGCTTTCCGGGTAAGCTTACTAGACTTATCATAGCTACGATGGATGGGATCCAGTGCTGTGTGAGAATCTCGGGTGGATTGTCGGACCCATTCGAATCTCGCAGGGGACTTCGACAAGGAGATGGTCTTTCCTGCCTGCTATTCAACATTGCGCTTGAAGGTGTTATAAGGCGAGCGGCGATCGAAATGCGGGGCATGATTTTCAATAAATCCAGTCAATTTATCTGTTTTGCTGACGACGTGGATGCTGTCGGCAGAACATTTGAGGCGGTGGAAGATCAGTACACCAGACTGAAACGCGAAGCAGAGAAGATTGGATTGCAGATAAATACGTCTAAAACGAAGTATATGCTGGCGGGCGGGACCGAGCGCGACAGGGCTCGCTTGGGCAGCACCGTGGTAATCGACTGGGATGAGTTCGAGGTAGTCGACGAGTTCGTATACCTTGGCTCGCTGGCAACAGAGGACAACAATACCAGCCGTGAGATTAAAAGACGTATTATCAGCGGAAGTCGGGCCTACTACGGACTCCACAAACACTTGCGGTCGAACAATCTGAGCCCCCGTACAAAGTGCACACTGTACAAAACGCTAATTAGACCGGTTGTCCTCTACGGGCACGAAACGTGGACATTGCTAGAAGAGGACCTACGAGCACTCGGAGTTTTCGAACGGCGGGTGCTAAGAACCATCTTTGGCGGAGTGCAAGAGAACGGTGTATTGAGGCGAAGAATGAACCACGAGCTCGCGCGTCTCTACGGCGAACCAAGTATTCAGAAAGTGGTTAAAGCTGGACGGATACGTTGGGCAGGACATGTTGCTAGAATGCCGGACAACTATCCTGCAAAAATGGTCTTCGCATCAAATCCTGTAGGAACAAGACGAAGAGGGGCACAGCGAGCGAGGTGGCAAGACCAGGTGGAGCGAGATCTGGCGAGCACTGGGTGCCCGCGGAACTGGAGATCAGTTGCCATGGACCGAAACAGATGGAGAAATTATACTGCGCAGGCCTTGTCATAAGACGTTAGGCCAATTAAGTAAGTAAGTAAGTAAGACTTCAATTTGAGGTAGGACTTCAAACCGGACTTGAAATAAGACTTGAAATAAGACTTAAAATAAAAACTTGAAAAAAATTTACTGAAAAGTGAGATTGAAATTGAACTTGAAATAAGACTTCAAATTGTGAGAGAAAATTAGACCCCACCAGCGTTGGTCAACGCAGCCTACTAGGTGCTTTGCCAGATTTTTTTGCGTCGTCTATTCCCAATATAGCAAGAGAATTCGTAGGGCAGTATCAGGCGGGCTTTATGGGGGTCCGTGCTACTACGGATCAAATTTTTACTCTCCGACAAATCCTCCGGAAATGTCGACAGTACAACGTGCCCATGCATCATGTTCTCGTGGATTTCAGGGCAGCATACGATACAGTTGAACGAGAACAGCTATGGCAGATAATGCACGAGTACGGTTTTCCAGACAAACTGATGCGGCTGATCAAAGCTACTCTGGAGCGAGTGATGTACTACGTGCGCCTTTCGGGGACCCTGGCGAGTCCTTTCGAATCGCGTAAAGAGTTGCGGCAAGGGGATGGATTATCCTATATGTTATTCAATGTCGCTATTGAAGGTGTGATCCGGTGAGCGGGCATCGAAATGAGAGGAACGATCTTCAGCAAGAGTAACCAACTCCTAGCCTTCGCAGACGACCTCGACATCATTACTAGAAACCTTGAAACGGCGGAGGCAATCTACGCCAGACTAAAAACGGAGGATAGGAGGATATGGTTACAAATCAATGCGTCGAAAGCCAAATATATGGTAGGAAGAGGCTCCAGAGAAAGCAACGTGTGCTTCCCACGGACAGTGACTATTGATGGTGAAGAACGGGAAGCGGTTGATGAGTTCGTATATTTGGAATCTCTGGGAGCATATGCCGCCGCACAAAGCTGACGATGTGCAAAACGCTAATCAAACCGGTAGTCCTCTACGGAATTGAGACAGTAAGTTTGCATACGGAGGGCATACGTGCACTTGCCGTGCGCGTGTGTGTGGGTAGCAGAATATCTGCACACAGCAAAGGCAGCTGTTTTGTTTACGCTTGCGTGTGAGGTGTAAGCGTTGGATGACAGAGAGAGACATAGCTCATACTCTTTCGCGTGCGAGTAGGCATCGTTGACTTCTCGTTAGATTCGCAACATTGCTTGAATTGATAAATTTGTAGTTGAAATTTTACTTGAAATTGGACCTAAAATTAAAGTTGAAATAGGATTCAAACTTAGAAAATAGGGAACGTGAAATATGACATAAACTGGATCATGAAATGAGACTTAAAACTTTTTTTGAAATTGGACTCCCTGTTCCGACAGCACGAGGAACAATTTTGTTTCATACCAAATTTAATTTAGAAAGTAGGGTACGTACCACAGTATGTTCCAGCCTGGGCACGCTAGTGGTGGCTGGTAATGTATAATGACATTTAGGCAATATCCCAAGTCCGACTGGACTATTGTTATTCTCAAACATTGGTTCTAAGTCATTAGCAGTGATGGTAAAAAATCAAAAGCTCAAAACTCATCAAAAATCAAAATCAACTGTAAATCATGTCACCTTAATCCTACGCAAAAAAAAACACGCGTGAGTTTTTATGTTTTCATAGCAAGAAGCACAAAACTCACGCATATTTATACCTGCTTGATCACATTCTGCTTTGCTTCAACTGCTCTCCGGGACTATGCACATATACATACAAATTCGTTGTTGGACAGCATAGGCATACGTAGCTGTGAGTGAGCGTGAGAGAAGTTAAACTAAAACACATATTTAAATTACATGTTAATCTAATTCTTATTAGGCTTTCTTACTTTCTAGTTAAGAAAATGCCGATTCCCGTGAAGGAAAAATGCCATCTTAATTCATGATGTGTGCGGCATTTTTCGCTGCTGATGTTTTCTCTGACGCGTATAATAGCGAGAGAAATTCATATGCGCTTGTGATTAAGGTTGAAATTTCACGTGCCTGGAATCTCATTGAGTTTTTTGCTGCTATGAATTTCTCAACACTGGTCATTAGTATGCAATCTACGATGCAATCTGTCTGTTTGATTAGTATTGAACTGAGTATTGAATTTTGCAGAACAGCGCCAGAATTTGATGGCTTGTCCCAAATGACCAAGTGTCCCGGAAAGTGTCCCACATTGACTTTCTGCCATCCTGTTGAACAGAAGAGGCAGATTTTTTTTGTAAATTGCGAAAAGTTGCGAGAAAATAAATTGCATTTTTTTTATTGCTATCCAATATGTCCCGCATTTATCTAAAAATAAGCTGGTCCTTTCCGGGCAAGAACTTTTCCGGGTTGGAAATTGGGTTGGAAAGACCAGAAAATAACTCCAAGTGCGTATGAAACATTATCCTTTCTGCCGTTACAAAGCATCTTTTCAAGATATTTCATACCATTTAAATATTTACGGTACTGGCAGGCTAGGACGGGGGTTACGTGCCACATATTAATCAGTTTTATGTTCAGTTTCAAGTAAAATTTAACATTTTATTTTAAGTCCGATTTCATGTTCAATTTCAAGTCCGATTTAAGGAACAATTTCAAGTTGAATTTAGTTCCGATTTTCAATTGACCTTTAAGTAAAATTTGGACTTTTGGCTTTTGAATGTTAACATCAATTGTTAGATTTGCAAATTCAGACATTTTCTTTCGATTTTTAACTTGAAACATTTTACTTCTGATTTTTTACCTTAACTTTTCGACTTTTGAGTTTTGACTGACAGCATTTGGCTTTTGACTTTCGAATTTAAGTTTGGCTTTACTATCGTTCTTTAGTTTACATTTGAGTTTTAACTTATGACAGTTGATTTTTAATTTTGGACTTTACTCTTTTACATTTTTTATCTTTAATTTTTTGTTTTTGATTTTTACCTTGTAGCTTTCTAACTTTGGCTCTGACTTTTGATCTTAGTTCTCGATTTTTTTTATTTTTGACTTTAGAACCTTAGAACTTTTTAAAACGTTTGACTTTTGAGTCTTGACTTTTATCTTTTAACCTACGTCTTTCTTCCAACGTTTAAACAATTTTCCAGTTTTGACTGGATCAGTGTTAATCCTAAACATCGGTTAGGATAGGGCGGGGTTGAGAGTCATTAGTGTTTGCAATCTACGAAATTACTTTTTGATAATTATTAAGCTGACCAGAAGTTGGGAATTCTGCGGGATAGTCCCGAATTCGTTGACTTGTCCCGAATATTTTTAACGTGCCAGTTGATTGTTGAAACGTTCAGAGAAATACTACTGAGGAGACGGAATTCTTCTGAAAATTGCGAAAAGTTTTTCAAGAAGAACTCTACCTACCCACACATCGTTAAAAAATGGGCTGATTTTATTATTTGATTGATTTGATGATTTGATTTTATTATTGATTTTATAATTATATTATTGGACTGATTATGAAGTGACTTCCTTGGTGCAGCAAGCAACAAAAATGTGCCACCCTGATCTATAAGCGAAGATAAAGAAGCTTTCCAACGGCTGAAGAACAATTAAGTAGCAGAAAGGATGGCACTTATCAAAATGGGCCCGTCACCGTCAACTAGCCACCAGGACCAGCTGTTTGCATCAATTGATCGTTAATCGTTCCGAAAGTGCCACAAATTTCGAGTCTCCACGTATCACCTGTTCACGGATTTCAAAGCCGCATATGATAGTGTATACCGACAAGTGCTATGGAAAATCCTGGACGAAGACGGATTCCCGGGGAATTGAAGGATGGAATCCAGTCATTAGTATGCAATCTACGAAATATATCATTTGATTAATATTGAACTGACCAGTAGTCCCGCATTTTGCAGAACAGCGCCAGATTTTAATGGCTCGTCCCAAATGGCCGAGTGTCCCGGAAAGTGTCTCACATTAACTTTTTGTCATCCTGCTGAATGTTGCTACAAGGGAGATAGAATTTTTTGTAAATTTCGAAAAGTTTTTCAAGAAAAACTTACATGTTCATGTTCCATCTTCAGGTTCAGGTTAGAAATTAGTATTAAAAATCGGGGGGCAAAAAATTTGTTAGAATTCAGTAAAATAATTTTGTATAAAATCAATTGTCTGTTAGCTCTATAGCCTTAGAAAAACTCGAAAAATGAGTATACAGAGTGCTGACGCTTCTAGCATGAAACAGAAGTGAAAGTTCAGTTTAAGTAATTTCCGAAAATCGGCAAAAAAATTCTTTCGATTTTGTCTCTTGGGCTAGGTTAGGTTCCTCCGTCTACTGTAGATAACCACCGACCGAGAAGTTTAAATCTAACTTGTTTTTACTGGTAGGACAACTTACAAGGTACTGCGGGTGACGCCGCTCATCTGTTAGCGTGTTAGCCGCGATTCTCAGCGTCGTCGTCCTGCCAGTAAAAACAAGTTAGATTTAAACTTCTCGGTCGGTAGTTATCTACAGTAGACGGAGGAAGAGGCACAATTTGTGTCTAAAAATAGTCTAACCACAAAAGTCGCTACTTTAACGGGGGGGTTGCGCAGTCTCCTTTTGTCCAGCGCCTCTGCGGTTCAAAGGTATATGGTTACCAGCGAGCCTAGGTGCTACATTCCCTTATCGAAACTTGACCTTGTGTTTTTATACGACAGACTTCGTGGCCAGCTGTTAGAGTGCAGGACAATTGCAGGGCCAGATACTGCCAGATCATATTGACTATTGACAGAATATTGAAAAGTTTAGGAAATTTTATCAATTCACACGGGAGAGATATAGTTTCGACGTCTTAACGTTGACATGATTGCTCATTCGACCGTATTAGGCAGTTGCAAACATATATCAATGCAGGCTGCGGGAACGGTGAGTCGCTTGGTGGCGATCGTTTTTTTTTTTGGCGTTTGGTGACGGATTTCCGTTATAAATACTGCGCACTAGCTGTTTGATCTCGGGGGTTGGGTGGCGGGTGCGACTCTATGGATTAAAGCTTCTGTCGATTACCGCGAACGCCCCAGTCGTGCTGCGTTCAATTTACCTAGAAAACCAGTCTCGGTACAGTGCATATAGGCCAGGGGGATGGAAGATGAAATTTGTTCAATGCGTCGAACCCTGATAAGTTGCTAACCACTGATGGTTTGCGGTTGTTTGTGTTGAAAAATTGATGGCGAATACGCGGTTGAGGACAACTGGAGTTAGGCGGGGCTGACGAGATCTCTACTTCTTCACTATTCTACACTTTGCAACTCAAGTAGTACAAAATGTCCACACATTTACAAGTTTCATTTCAGTGTCAAGAAATGTGACATAAAATGGGTCATGAAATAGAACTTCAAAGTTTACTTGAAATTTGACTCCCGCGTGGCACGACCAGGGATCATTATGTTTTACATTTAATTGAGAAAGTGAGATACGTGATGCCCCAGTCTGGGCATGCCAGTGGTGGCTGGTAAAGCATAATTATCCTGAAATTGCGAAATGTTTTTCAAGAAGATCTCCACTACCAAGTCAATAGCCAATGGCCAATAGATTCGTGGAAAGTTATCAGGCCGGCTTCATGGAGAGTCGATCTACAGCGGACTAAATTTTTACTTAGTAGCAGATCTTCCGGAAGTGCCTCGTGCCTCCTAGTCCCACGTATCACCTGTTCCTGGATTTCAAAGCCGCACATGATACTATAAACCGACAAGAGCTATGGAAAATTCTGGACGAAAACGGATATCCAGAGAAGCTTATTAAACTTATCATGGTTATGATGGATGGCATCAAGTGCTGTGTGAGAATTTCAAGTGACTTGTCGGACCCATCCGAATCTCACAGGGGATTTCGACGAGGAGGTGGTCTTCCCTGCCTGCTATTCAACAGCGTGCTTGAAGGTGTTATGAGGCGAGCGGTGATCGTTTTACGGGTACGATTTTTAATAAATCCAGTTATTTTTTTGCCTTGCCGACTTCGATGACGATGACATTTGAGGCGGTGGAAAATCAAAGAAGCTTGCGTCGAGTTCATGTACCTTGGCTCACTGGCAATAGAGCACAACAATGCCAACCATAAGATTATAAGACGTATTCAAACAATGTGAGCCTCCGTACCAAGTTCACACCAGTTCACGGTTATTCTTTATGGGCATGAACCCGTGCGGTTGATATCGAACGTTTACTTTTACCCGCATGTGAAGCAAGGGCGTAAAACAAAGAAGAAAAGATGAAGTAAAGCGAAATCTGCAGCCATTCATCCTACTCCCGCTCGGAGGCTGTTGGCAGCTCACGAGTTGTCGGTTTCGTGAGCGGGCTGCGCAGAGCAACGTTACGACACTTCAAGGAGATTGTCTTCCCTGGCTGCTGTTCAACATTGTACTTGATGGTGTTACAAGACATGCGAGGCAAAATTTTTAATCAATCCAGTCGACTTATCGTCGGCTTGTCGACGACTATAACGACATTTGAGGCGGCGGAAAATCGGAGAAGATTGCGGAGCAGACAGGGTTGCGTAAATACGTTCAAAACAAAGTTTATGCTGGCCTTAATTCGCTTCAGCAGTGCCGTGCCGGCAGTGCTGGCAAAGCACTTACGAGCGCTCGGAGCTTTCGAACAGCAGGTGCTAAGAAGCATCTTAGACGGCGTGCACGAGAATGGTGTATGGACACGAAGACTGAACCACGAACTCACGCGTCTCTACGGCGAACTCAGAATTTAGAAAGTGGCTGAAGCTGGACGGATACACTGAGCAGGACATGGTGCTAGCTGGAATGCCGGACAACTATCCGGCAAAAACCTGTTTCCGCATTGAACCCGGAAAGAACAAGACGAAAAGTGGCACAACGAGCAAGGTGGCAACACGAGGTCGAGCGAGATCTGACGAGCACTGGGTGCCCGCGAAACTGGAGACCAGCGGCCGTGCACTGAGCCCGTGGGATAAATCACTTCTTACATAAATATTCAATATGTGATTAATAGATTTACCATTTTAAATAATATTCCCCTCATCATAACGATTTTTGTCACTTATTGTTATGGGATTTGATAGCATCAAAATCGTTTCGACACTTTCGTAAGCATTTGTTAAGTATATTTAGCACCCGAGTACAAATGTGTAATACGTATAAAAAATATTTAATAAGTTATTTCAAGCCCTGCGTCGAGTTTTTGCGACTATGTTAATTTAGCTATCAGTAACGGTCGTCATTCTCGCTCGTTATTGCAACCCGCCCAATTGACACCGATCGCTTACGAAGAGCTGCACTCTTATTTGGGCGTAAAATGAAGAAAAAAAAGAACATCCTAGTCACCGCTCGCGAACTGTTGGTTTCGTGAGCGGGTTGTGCAGGACGACACTGCAAGGCTGTGCTCACGTGTGTGTGTGTCGATAGCAGAAAGTATGCATACAGCATCAGCGGTTGTTTGTCATACGCTTGCGTCAGCGGAGTAAGCGTTGGATGCTATATTTCTTACACTCGCTCGCGTACGTATCGGCGTCGTTTGTTTCTCGCTCGATTTGCAACATTGGACCAAAATAGATGGAGGAATTATGTTATAAAGGCTTTGCCATAAGACGTAACAAAAGTAATTGTCTTTTTTGTCTGGAAATCTATTGTCTATTATAAGCTGCCACCAAACCACCAAACAACCATTTAGGTTTTATCTCCTATTATTGCGTTTTTTTTTTATCAATTTCGTTCATCGGAACCGTTTTGAATCTATAGGGTTATATTGAAATATTCCCAAAACAAGAGTTTCAGGTAAAATTGAAATATACTTCAATATAAAAAATACAACATGTATAATTATTTCTGAGAAAAAAGACAACTAATTTTTTACGAACCCATCTTTAAACTAACTTACACGAAATGTTAGTCAACGAAATTACCATTAACAAAAAAAAATCTTATTAACAGGTTAAAAAATCCGAGTCCTGTCACAATTTTTTTACTTCATTGTTAAATTTGGCATTAAAAATAAATTTTTTTCTCAACCAGGTCAGTAACCCATGCCGACCATTTCCGCATTATCAATTATAATTGCCGATAACCCGCCGTGACAGCAAAAAAAAACAAAAAAACCACTCGCTCCATCAGGTCGCTCCAATGTACGTACATACGTACGCCCATTGACTAAAATTCCTAGCCGAGAGACCCCGTTCTGAATCCATATCTCTACAGCAGCGCGCGTTTCGCATATTGCGTTGCGGCGTCGCAACCACCAACCCGACCCCCACTCGCGTTCTCCATAACCTCCCATCATCGGTACCCCCCCGTTTCATTGTCGGTCGTTTCGTTACAGTTTCTTATCTCTTATTGTGAAAAATAGTCAGGAGATGCGACGACGACGACGAAGACGTCGGATGGCGTCACGTCACATGGCATTCGTAATCTTTAACCAGGTTGACGACGGCGAAAATCGACGTTATGTTTTCGGAAGTGTATTTGCCAACATACTACTGCGGAAGGTCGATAGGTGGCTGCCAGATTTTGAGTGGGTTGATTATTTTGATTCTATTTTAGATGAAATATAAATTAAGCCGCATTGGCGTACAGTTGGCAATAAGATAAGAAGCTGTTATTCTGCCGACAAATTGAGGACAGATTCGAATGGAATTGCAGCGAAAAAAATACTAATAAAAACAAACAAATGCTGATGACGCACGCAGCACAAACAACGGACGGGGACGTTGTCATACGATGTCAAAACAATCAGCCAGAGATTTACTCTATTCTGGTGTTATCAGGTCGTAAAGGTCTTTTGATTCGCTAGCCACTGCGGTTCGTTTGGTTGATTGTTTGCACTTAATAACACAAGAGGTTTACAGATAATAAAGTAAATTCTGTTGTTGTTTATTTTTACGGCAAAATTTTATGCAACAAACACCTGCCATGGAAAGTTGATAACCTCTTTTAACAAGAACAATCATAAACGAAGACTCAATGAAAGGAATAAAGCGCATAATAGAATCAAAAGGAAATACGTTTTTTACAACCCTTCAGCTGAGTTGAAGCTGTAATGAATGCAAATTTTCCGTCTATTGATCACATTTGTTCAATTGGCGCGGATGCACTCTACAATCAGCAAATTGAATTCATGTAAGGAAAATAGAGCGCAATCATTACAGGGGTACTTCAAACAACTACAATCAACAATGCAGATGAAACGATCGTTTATTTGTTCACTTGTTGAATGTTGAGTAAGGTCCTAGTTCTAGAACTAGAACAAAATTGTGAAGCATTCTAATTAAGTGCCGCCGCACAGCTGACCGGCGGCGACAGCCGCTTATTGGCGTAAATTTTTAATAGTAAATTATTTTGAGTGACTAAAATCCGACTACCCACCAGCCACCAACATGGGTGTCGTAAGCCAACTGCCAGCACTAAGTGCAAGTGCCTAATGTAAGCGGTTCTGACGTCGGTCGGTTTCGTGTCAAGCGCTGCCGACGTCGATTGAATCATTTCTGGTTCGCCGTGGCCGCTGCCGCTGCCGCCGCCGCCGTGCCGAGTTGCATTGCAAGCAACACAGCTGGTTGATGCATAAATATAAAATTGATCCAAATTAATTTCGTAACCTTTCAAAATGCTCTGTCAGTGGCGGCCGGGTTTTTTTTATACCTTCGGATCAACAACGGTGTGGATTGATTGATGTGGTCCGAACTGGCAGGCGTTTTAAAATACTAATATAATGCTAATGAAAAGCAAGTGACAGGTTTACGTTTTGTTCTGTTTGGATCACTAAAGTTAATTATGAGATTATTTTTAAATCATTCACATGTAGTTGCGTTGCTTTTCGAGGTATAATTGGAAGGTGGTGATGAATTCAATCAATTTTGAACATAAATAGGGTTATAACATGATTTCGTTCGTTTCACATTTCTACGGTTTAAATTTTTTAGTTTTTGTGGCTTTAGCCAAGAATTTATTCTTGATCCATTTAACTCCTTGATTTAGTCCAAATGTAAAAAATTGTATTTGATTTAGTGAAAAATTGTAAATCTGATTAGTATTTTATCAAATTTCTCGGTGTTTTATGTTGCCAACATCGAAACTTCACTCCATAGTATTTGTCCCGTTCCATTGCTTAATTGATCTATACCAGAAAAATCCAATAAGAGAATTCAAATGCGTACTTTACGCGTAGTACGTTCCTCTCACGTTCAATGATGAAAAAATGAACTTGTTGTTTTGATGCTAACCGATTCTGTTCCGTCGCATTCGTACCACGGAAAAAATATCAATCAATATATTCTAAATTGATTGGTTGATTATTTCGTTGGCAGGTTAACTGAGAAGATACAATCAGGGATTATTGAAATAGGAAGCACATCTCAAGATACAGCTGTACGACCGAAAAAATAATTTCAACTTTAGGAGATTATTTCTGATTCCAATTCTACAGGCTTTTGCGCTTAGTAAGACTGATGATTTAATGACAAATGACGGAGATGTTGTATAGATTCCGGAGAGCTAATTTGCCGAGCCAGGTTTTAATATCTTTCCCTGGATTTTTTTCGATGCAGAATGCCGTTTTTTCACGGGTAGCACCGGTAAAATTAATAACAGTGATCCTAAGCTAATACCTTGCGGTACAATTCTTTGTAAACAGAAATAATTACTTTGAGCCAGTCATCACATAGTAAAAGATTTCGTAGGACAGTACCGAATTTACTCAATTTTTGATCACTCTCAAACATTGAACAATTTTAAATATTTACGGTTTACGGCATGGGCGTAGCCAGAAAAGTTCCTTGGGGGGGGTTTTACCAAAACAAATCTGACATAGCCTAACCGTAAGCAGCTTATTCAGGAAATGGAGTATTATTTTCAGTTAAAAACTATTTTGGTTGAAATTGAGTGTTCTGCATCAGACAAATGCCGTCTAGTTGGTTTCGAGGTACGATGCTGGGTCAACAAATCAGTCGTCGCATGTTCGAATCTCGGCTAGGCGGTGCTGCTAGATAGAGTCAGTAGGATTTTTGTACTAGCCCGGTAACTGTCCTGTACTGTAGTAGCCGACTGCGAAGTCTGTCGATGAAGAGGGATCAAGTCTTAGAAAGGACGTTTAATCCCACGGCTTTGCTTTGCTCATCAGACAAAAAATCAAATTGAAATAACAGAGTTAAAGTTATGGCTTCCCAGCCGGCATTGAGGTACGTTGTATGTTCGAATCTCGGCTGGAAGAGGCTGTTAAAATCCATAGAACTGAGTCTCTTCAAGACGCAGCGAGAGTGCTGAAGAACAACTTATGCTGTATGATTCTCGACATCGCTCGTAAGGTGATCCGACGACCAGATTTCGAAAAGAGAGGTTTGATTCTTAGTAAATGTAGCAAACTTCTTGGCTAAGCAGATGACTTTGCCAGGTGGCTAAGCAGGTTACAGAAACTTTGCCACGACGAAGGCCATCTGGTCGGTGTTAAATCAGACCGGACCAAGTCGCAAAATTTAAAATAATAAGGTAATGACAGCAAACGATTAAGAATTTCGTAAGCTACATTTTACTCTAATAAGATCAAACAAATGTTGCAAACAGCCAGAGATATGAAATGGTTTCGAACGATCGATAGCTTTCAACTACACAGCAGTAGCAAACTTTGACTTCATTTTTCACGAAATCAAATTTTTGTCACTTGGTTCGGTCTGACTTAACACCGACCATCTGTACTAGACTGAAGGCGGAGCCTTGCAGGATTGGGCTTTAAATCAACGTGTTGAAGACCAAATACATGAATGATAATAGCTCAAATGGTCGCTGTTAAGTCAGACCGAGCCAAGTGACAAAAATCTTATTTCGAGAAAAACGCGTTCAAAATTTGCTGCTCTGTATGGTTTGTAACTATCAATTGTTCGAAATCATCTCATAACACTGACTGTTTGCAACATTTATGTAGTCTTATTAGAGTAAAATGTAACTTAGAAAATTCTTGAACGTTTGCTGTCATTAACTCATTCTTTTAAATTTTGCGATTTAGTCTGGTCTGATTTAACGCGGATCAAATGAGACGAACGTGCTTTTTTCGCGGACGGTAATCGTTGACGGCGACGATCCAGAAGTCGTAGATGAGCTCGTGTATGTGAGATCGCTGGTAGCCGCGGATAACAACACAAATAAGGAGATCCAGCGGCATATTCAAGCAGGACAACGGGCCTACTTTGAGCTTCGCCAAACGCTGCGATTAAGAGGCATAAGCCACCTTAGGAACCTGACAATGTACAAACCCCCTATTAGACCGATAGACCATGCTCACGGAGGACTTACGCGCCTTTGCGGACGGCATTTGACGAAGTGCAAGCTGAAAGCGAAGAGTAGCGGAGGTGCATGAATCAAAGGCAACATACACTGCTCGGGAAGATTACCAACGTACATTTGGAGTAAAGTACAGTGAACTAGTCACGTCGTAAGGAAAACGGTTCTATAAAACAACCCCACCGACACCGGCACATAGCGACTCAACGTGCGAGATGGCTCGTCCAGGTCTAAAGCGACATTTTTTATTTTTTAAGTAAAAACTGCGACTTCAGAGATACCTGGAAAATGGACGACGAGTAACTCAAGATCGCATTAAATGGGGCTTAAAACAGCACAAACCACCCCGGCTCTAAGTTCACGATGCCGACGGGGATCGTACAATCAGCCCCGTACATTTTCCTATACTTTAAACAACAGCTGGCTGTGAAATTTCAAGCTTGAAAGTGTATAACAAATTTTCTCCTGGGGGGGGGTTTGAACCCCCAAAACCCCCCCCGTCGCTACGCCCATGGTTTACGGTACTTTCACTCTCCAATAAATCCTCCAGAAATGTCGCTGATAGAATGTGCACACGCGCTATATTTTCGTGGATTTCAGGGCAGCGTACGATACAATCGAGGACAACCTGACGCGATAAATCAATATGCAATCCACGCCAGACTAAAACCATACACTAGGAGGATTAGATTACGAATAAATGCATCGAAAACCAAGAAAAGAAGATGTTCCAACAAAAAAACAACGTTCACCTCCCACGGGCTACAAACTTGAGACTCAAAGTTTGCTCACATACGTGCACTTACCGTATTTGAACGAAAGGTTTTGCGGGCTGAAAATTTTTTGGCGGAGTATGGACAGAAAGCGAAGAGTGGCGCTGGCGTTTGACCCACGAGTTGCACGCACTACTTGGAGAGACTGCCATCGTAGACTTGGTGAAAAGCTGGGTGAGTTGGCCACGTCGCACAGATGCCGGACGACTGTGCAACGAAATCTGTTCACTTAGAAAACCTCAGCGGCAACAGAAATACAAGGGATCAACATGCAAGATGGCTTGACTAAGTTGAAGCCGACTTGCGTGTGCCGAGTGGCTCATCGAATTGGCGAGACATTCGTGTCATCCCGGCTCTATGCTGCTAGAACAAGAAGAAGAAGAAGAGGAAGACGAAGAAAAAAAGAAGAAGAAGAAGAAGGATCGTAGCACTAGCCATTATCCTGCACACTAAAAATTGTCAGCGACGTTTGTTGATTAAAAAACAGCGGGTCGAGACGCCGAGATAGTTTTCGTTTTCATGGCAATACAGTGAAGTCACTTTTCGCGCGGGTTTTCAACGCAGTTTGTTTTTTACGCGAATTTCGGAATTTATGCGGTTTTTTACGAGGAACGTATCCTTTGTGTAAAAAGCGACTTGAGCGTATTTTTGTTCAACGATATATGAAATTTTGAAATAAGTGATGAACTTATTAAATTTTTGTTCCTTAATACTTTAAATAAGGCCATTGCAAATTATTTTTAAAGGTATATTACGCACCCCCCCCCCCCCTTCCTTTAAAGTCGGCTTAGAAAATCGTTTCGTGCCTAAAAAGTTAACGCGGCACGAAACAAATGTGGAAATTCGAACAATGGAATATCTGTAATGGTCTTATCAATGGATCTAGAGCCAATCCTTCTCCTGTTGCTCTTCAGAAAAAGAAGCAAAAAAGAAAATATGACACAGATGGAGGAAAAATGGAACTGAGCACGAAGGAAAGAGAAAAAAATAACAACTGACACGAAAAAAGAGAAAACGAAAAAAAACGTTACAAAATAAGAGGGAAAATGGGACATAAAAATCTGTTAAACGGGGGTGAGCAACAGAAGGGGAACGACCTAAAACATAACAAGACTGGACAGGCACAGATAAAGAGCGGATAAGGAAAGACGAATAGTGACAGAACAGAAAGAAAAACCATAAAGAAAACCAAGAAAATGAAAATAAACTAGACAGAAAAAGAGCAAAACGGGACAAAAAGGAAGAAAATACGGAATTACGGAAATACGGAAAATTGGAGTAACGAGAGCTGAAAAAGAAGCAATGTGGGATAGAAAAGACAATATAGAGTAAAGATGAAAGCGAAAGATAAAATGGATATGCGGAAAAGTAAAACAGAGCGTGACAGGAAAGGAGGAAAAGCGGGACATAGTAGAAAGAACGGAACAGACGAATACGAAAACAGGCATAGAAAAGGAGTTAAAAAACAAAAAAAGCAAAGCAAAGAAAGTAGAAACAAGACAAAAACAACGAAAACCCAATCTGAAAACGAGGAAAACCCGAAAAAAGGTGAAAAATGGTACAAAGAAAATTCTAAACTCGTGAAAAGGGCGAAAAACTGGACGGGAAAAGAAAAGAAAAGCAATAAAGAAAAAACAGCGTATAGAAAAAGGTAAAACGAGAAAAAAAAAGAAAGAAACCGAAGTTGGAAAGGAAATGACCTTACAGAAAACAAGGGAAAAGAAGAATAGCGAGACAGGAAAAAGAAAACTGATGATAGAAACGTAGAAAACGAGAAAAGAGATCAAATGGGATAAAAAAGGAGAAAGATGGGACAGAAAAAGAAGAAAAGAGAAACAAGAAGGAGGGACAAAAAAAGAGATAAAAAGAAAGAGAAAAGGTTGAACCGAGAAGCAAAATGGGGCACCAAAAAGAGAAAAATATGAAAAATGAGTATGAAAGGAGCTAAAAAGTAGAAAAAGACAAAAACCAGAAACCAAAACAAAGGGACAAGGAGAAAAGAAAAGACGAAAATTGGGAAAGAAAATAACAAAAACCGTATGGAAAATATAAGAAAAAACAGCAGGGAAAATAAGCAAATATTGGACAGGAAACGAAGGAAGTAAGAGCAAAAGCCAAGAAAACGGCTTGGAAGAGGAGAAAATGGAACAAAAGGTGAAACATAAGGTGGAAAAACGGTACTGAAAAAAACGGAAGATAAAATAGATAAAACCTGTAAGAAAATAAGACGAAACTTCAAGTTCAAATTAGTGCAAATTTAAGACTATTTTAATGTACAATACAATTTGAATTTCAGTTTTAGGTTCAATTTCGAGCTTAATTTCAAATCCGATTTCAAGTCGAATTTCAGCTTTAATTTCAAATCCAATTCCAAAACTAATTCAATTCCCATTTCAAATAAAATTTCAAGTTCAATTTAAAATAGACATGTCAAATTCTGTCATGTCAAGTCCAGCTTTATGTATAATTTCAGGTAAAACTTCCGGTCCAAGTTATTCTAAATTTAAGTCAAATTCCAAATCAAATTTCCAGTTCAATAAAATGCAAAGTTTTAAATTCAAATTAGTGCAAATTCAAATCTTATTTAATGTCATGTATCAAATCCGATTTCGATTCTAATTTCAACTTTGTTTTCAAAACCAATTGCACCCAATTGCAAGTCTTTCGACCTAATTTTGTGATTACTAATAGTAGATTCACCATCCTGCCATTACTCCATTTTACCAGGCCAAAACATTCTTCCAACATGCCGCGTGCCCCATCTTTTGTTCATGTCTGATACCAATGGATATGCTCACTTTCGCGGGGCTGCCCCGAAACTTCTACCGGGTGGCCGTAGCATCCCAGGTAACCAATCAGCATTATCAATACCGTTCAAATACAAGTCAATAAGTATTTAAGACACCTTAAATACTAGTTTGGAAAAATTTACGGCTACTCTTATAATACTGAAAATACTTATTTGCAGCTGATAACCAACAAAAAGAATTTGAATAGAATTTTGGATGCCAATTTAATGAAATTAGGCAGAAAAAAGCTATTAGATAGTAACATGCAGTATAAAATGCTAGATATGTCAACAAACGGTTGGTTTACAGCTTAAGTTAATGCCTATTGGTTACCTGGAAAGCTGTGGATCTGAACAAACATCCAGTGTCAGTGGCGCATAAAGCCTTACAGTTTGATACTCATATTGATATGGTTTGCGTCCTGTCCTAAAGTGAGCAGAGTAATAGATATTACTGGCACTGATTTCATGGAAATGGCGATAACCTGGTTATTTCTCGACGGGTTTCCGTACTCCGCTCTCTTTACATCAATTGAAGTCTTGGAAATGAAGTCTAGTTTTGGAATAAAATGTGAAAAAGATACAAGCAATAAAAAAAATCAGCTCCGGATAACTCGCAATATTGAACTGTTGGGATCCTATCATTTATTAAATCAGTTTATTTGATATTTGAAATTTCGCAAGTAGTTAACCCTATAACTTACAATCTTAAGCTTTTACGTCACTTTTTGCGCTAACGTAAGAACTGACTACACTGTTAACACGGGGCACAACACGTATCTGTAGAAATGTAAATAGATGGCACTCATCAGAATATGGAAAGACTCAGAAGGCAGAAAATCTAACGGGAGAAAAAGTGCTGCCTGGAAGAGTAAAGCATGCGGAGTTGTGGCAGCTGCTTCGTTTTCTGGAAACGCGAAATCGCACTCTGCAAAGGATTCGTGTCGCGAGCCGTAATGTATTGTGAGATTGTGAGATAACCGAAAGGTGAAAATAGCGTGAGAAATGAGAAAATAGCTGGTCACTTGTCTACTCCAGCTGACTGTAAGAATTTTGGATACACACCAGCTACCAGAGTAGTGGAGTGGAGAGATGCAGTTATCTGCCCAAACAACAAGAAAGCCGAGAAGCTGGATTGTGAGGAATATCATCGTGTAATCACTATTTTCAATGCTGCATACAAAGTGGTCTTCCGGGTTCACTGAAGGACAGACAGTGAAGGATCTAATATTTACGCTGCGGCATATCCTCCAAAGAGTTCATGAATACAGAGTGTCAACACATAATTATTTAATTGATTTCAAAGTTGTATATGATACCATTGACCGTAAAAAGCTATAGAAAATCATGGCCAACAACGGTTTTTTCGGAAAACAGATTAAACCAGTTAGGCTACGTTGAATGATACGCGGTACTGTGTGCGGATTTCGGCTGGAGTTCATTCTAACCTCGCAGAGGGCTTTGTCAACGTGATGGTGTCTCTTTTTGCGGGCGGAGGTAGGTCTATAGGGTGTTATGAACCGAGCAACGCACAGGCACAATCTTCAGCAAATCTAGTTAACTCGTTTGTTTTGCCGATGAGATGAGATGAGATATTGTCGATAGAACATCATCTGTGGCGGTGGCTGAACAAACTAAAACCTAAAGTAGAGAAGATGGATTGAATAAAAATGCTTCCAAACTAAAGTACCGTGAACCCCTAATTTGAAGGACACGCTAAAAGCTGGTGGCTTGGTCCTCAGCTAATGACGACTACGAGTGAGTTTGTTTTGTTTTGGTCGTGCATCGATTCCCTGTGCTGCCCGTGCTACCCGTATTCAACACTCAATAGGGCCCATTTGTTATTTGATTTGCCCTTCTAACACTGTGAAGTCTTTTGAGTAGATGCCGTTTTTGTGTTCATTTACTGTCATGAGAATACTGACTGGGGCCTCTAATCTAAAAGGCCCGGTGGGTCCTTTGGCTCCCAGTCTGACCCTGTTGAGGACAGCTCCCAAGTAACAGTTTGGGTTTTATTACACATTTATAATGGCATTTAAGACCAAAATTGGCCTTGAAAACCGTGATAAGAGTACAATAAAACTCACATTGTTGCTTGGGCTTAGTAGATTGATGTCCTTTTCGAAGAAACCCTCCCCGTTGTCTTGATACCGAGGCATCACAAAAAACGGAACAAACGAAAAACTTGAATGAAAGGGAAAAATAAAATAGAAAGAGAAAGAAAACTGGGAAAAGAGCATGAAAGAAAATGTGACAAAAACTGGACAAACGAAAGAGAAAGTGAGGAAAAACACGAAGGAGAAAAATAATGACACGTGACAGAATGTGATGTAAAAAGGAATATAAAAAAAGGAAAACAGTGGAAAAAAAGGGAGATCAAAGCAGGGTAAACGGTGTACTGTAGAGCAAAAAATGAAGTACAGAAAAAAAGAAGAAAGAGAGGAAAGAAGGAAAGAGCATAAATAATACGAGGAACGAGAAAAAAAGAGGTTAAACGCGGCAGCAAAGGAGAAAACCCGGAGAACGGGATAAAAAATGAAAAAAATAGGAGAAATGGAAGATAAGAAAAGGAGAAAACACTGGAGGAGGTAAATGGAGAAAGGAGAACAGAAAAAAGAGGAAAAACGGGTTATAAAAGGAGTCAAAAAGCGAAAAAAATACGAAAACCAAGTCGAAATAGAAAAAAAACAAAGTGATAAAGAACAGAGAAAGGGGAAACGGTGGGCAGAAAATAAGGAAATGCGATTTGGAAAAAGAGTAAAAACGATCCAAGAAATGGAATATGGAATAGAAAACAAGAGAAATCAAATGGGTAAAGATGAATAGAGAGAGAAAAAAGAAAACCGATAGAGAAAACGAGGAAAATGAGAAAAGAGGTCAAATGAGATGAACAAGCAGAAAGATAGGACAAACAATGGATAAAACGGAACAAAAACAAACAAACGGAACAAATGGAAGAGAATAAGACGAAAAGCGGGAAAAAAGGAATCCGAAGAGGATTCGAAATGGAAATGCAGGGACCCAAAGTATATTAACGAGACATTAGAAAGTGGGAAAATAGTACGAAGATGAAAAATGAGAATAAAAGGAGATAAAGTGAGTTGAAAAAACATGAAAACTGGAAAAAAGATGGAAAATGGGAAAAAAGAATAAAAAATCGGAATACGAGAAAGAAAACAACAATAAACGAGTGAAAACGTGAGGGAAAACAGGACTGAAAATAAGATAGAATAGGACAGGAAACGAAGAAAAATAATTAAATAGGATTGGGGCGAACCAACCACTGGTTGGAAGCCCCAATAAAAAAAGCTAATAATTAAATATGAAACATATGAAAATAAGGAATAAGGAAAACGGAAGAAAAAATGAAAACGAATAGAAAAGGGAACAAAAAAGCGGAAAATACGGAACGAAAGTGGAAAAACAAAGACACTTTACAACAAGAAACGAAGAACGGAATAAATTAAGCAAAATGAGATGAGGGAAAAAAGTATAAAGAAACCCAGGCACGAGAAAGAAAATGAGGATAAACTGTACATAAAATGAGTAAAAACGGAATACAAAAGGAGAAAAAACAAGATAGACAGAGGAATAGAAAAGGATAAAATACGGAAGCAGCAAAATGGAGAAATGAGAACCGGAATAAAAGAAAAACGGGACAGAACTAGAAAAAAAAGTAAAAAATGGAACACAAAAAATGAAAACGGAAGACATTAAGGATACAACGGAAAAGAAAAACTAAGAAAAAGAGGAAGAAAAAGGCAAAAAGAAAGAGAAAGAATAGGAAACCGAGAAAAGAAAAGGAATATAGAAGAGAAAACGGGAGAAACCAAAAGGGAAAAGAAGAAGAAGAAGAAGAAGAAAAGGGAAGAAGAGAGAGATACGATGAAGGAAACGAAAAACCATACATACAAGCAGACAAATGGAGCATAAAAAAAGAAAAGGAAAACAAGAAAAACAAGAAAAACAGACTAAAAATGGAAGAGAAAAAAAACGGAAAACGGGAAATAAAAAGAGTAAATCGACGAAGAAAGGAGAAAAGGGAAGCAACAACAAAATAAACGTGGCAGAGAAAATAAAAAACGAATCAGAAAGAAAAATGAAACACACGAAGATGAGAAAACAAGAATGAAAGGAGATTAAAAAATTAAAAATTAAAAAAAAACACATAAAGTAGATTCCAAAAAGGGGCAAATTTTTTCGCCAAGAATAATTTTCCAAAAGGATGTTTCTTTTTACGCGAATTTCGGAATTTACGCGGTTTTTAAGCGAATTTCGGAATTTACGCGACTTTTTTCTACGCGAATTTCGGAATTTACGCGGTTTTTTTACCCGATTTTGATTTACGCGGAACGTATCCTTCGCTTAAAAAGCGACTTGAGTGTATTTGCAATTTTACTTTTTTTGCTTTGTTTTGTAATGGTTTGACCAAGTTCTACCATAAACTTTAACTGAATTTATGTTCGAAAAACACCTAAGCAAACAATTTGGCATCTGTTCCTGGCCGTAACCTTAATACTATCTCTCATTGATTTCTTAGATTATGCTTGTTCCATAAATCGCCTCTATTCTACATACCGATCGGACCCGGGCCCGATCAGGAATTTCGCTTCAATCAGAATACAACCGTATGCTATAATACACGTCGTTCGGGATGTTTCTGATCGGAACGGGCCCGGCTCGAAATGTAGAATCGAGGCGAATATTCAAGAAAGCTGGTATGGGTATTGCGTTCATTCCCTATGAATGTAGGTAAATGTTAAAAGAACTCACCTCGAACAGGGATCGGGACGTTTCAGACGGTTATTCGTTGCAACATCTCATCGCCTGAACATCAACGGGAGGCTTTTCTGCTCCTGCTTATGTCATGATGCGAAAGAACAAACCGGTTGCCGGGGTCGATCTTTGAAAATGACTGGCAAATTCGAGCCACCTACTTAAAAGAATTGTGGGTTTTGCTCACACAATTTCGATGTTGAGTGCAAATCTCGTCGGGCATCAAGTGAAGTCACTTCACAGTTGCTTTCGGTACCGGCAGCAGAAGCCGGTCTGTTAGAGAGTACTTACTTTAGTTTGAAAAATTCCCAGTGGCAGGTGAGTTCTTGATAAGAATTCTTGGTGCAATCGAAAAGTATTTATAAATTTTCCACCGTTCAACCTTTGTTGATACAGCTTGTTAGATAACAATCGACGACTGCAGGTTTCCGAATACTTCAAAGCCTACTGTCTATAAACAACAGCCCAACGACGTTTTGGGTGTCGCCCTCGTTCTGTCTCTACCGCGACAGCAGTTAGAGCTTTCACCCACAACAACACGTCAACATGTTGTGCCCAATTTCGTTCGTTCGTACCAAAAACTGAATAAAATATAAGCCAGAAAATCACACGAGCAGCGCGAGGTCAAACAACTGCAGCCCACAAATAATCGGCATCGTTCACAGCCAGCCAACAACGCCGCACCGCACCGCACCGCCGGTGATTCGGATTGTTTATTAATGTAAACTTTTTGCTTTGTTTCTCCTTTCAGTTGCTTCACCTCAAGCTCCGAGGGTGAGCCCCGCAGTATTTTCACCTGGCCATCATCGGTAGTCGTGCAACGACGGAAGCCATACACCGGTGGGGTGACCTTTGCTCTACTATCAGCTGTTCAAAAAATTGAAAACTTTTTTGCTCGTTTGCAAAAAACATTATCAAACGAAAAATTGGAAAATAAAACAAAGAAGAAGGAGAACAAGAGCTTGCAGACAACTCGTGGCAGCAGTCAGTCAGTCGATTAGCAATAGCGCGAAAGTTCGAACCCGAACGGCGATAACGTGCGCGTCCGTGCGATTGGGTTTTACCCAGTGGATAGCAGAATTTTAAGTCGGGTTTTACACCCCGGCACAAAACGGATTATTTTCAACGAGCCTGATTGAGCACCTTCTATGGACGCTATGACTATTTCAGGTGAGCGAGGGTTTGATAATCGGTGTTTGGGCTGGACTTTGAGTTCTATTATTGTGATAACTGAATGATAGATGATAATGAATTTTTGTATTAATTGAAATTTTCCTGCTTCTTTCTGCCACAGCGATCCCCCCGCAAGAACCGATCTGGTGCCTGGAGCGACGTGATTCCGGCCACCTTTTCTGGCGACGGGAGTCGTCCAAGGTCAAGTTTCGCTACGACGTGGAAGTGCTGGAGTTCACACGGGACCCGTGCGAGGATCAGCTGCTTATCACCGACAGCGAACACAAGGAGCACAACGAGCGGCACCTGTCGAACATGCTGGTCGTGTGCGCGACCTGCGTGGCAGCAATCGCCGTTACCGTCGTACTGCCCTGGTTCCTGATAGGGTCGACGTAGGCCCCCGACACTCGACACTGGTGGGGTGTGACAGATTAGTTCATAGACTCGAAAGCAATAAGCTGTGTGACCGTATGCAAGCAATGTATTATCGCGCGCGCTTACTCGTGTAGGCTACGGACAGATTAGCATCATGGACCACTAAAAACTGTAGGTTAAGTTAGGGTCGAAGGCGATTCCGTTGTTAGGGTTTTAAGGAACTTTCGCCACACATGGTTTTTGTTTTTCGTTTTACTCAAGCACCTTTCCACATTGTACAGATTATTGAAAGCAATAATTTAGAATATTTAAAACGTAGTACCTTTAGTCATAGTTCTAGGCATAGTTCGGTCGATTAGTTCGATCGGACGTGAATATTTATTATTTATAGGGAATCGAACGAGAGGATTCTGTATTTCACATTGCAATATTTTGTTTAGGTGAAAAATCACGTGGTGCCTTATCTGGAGCAGGTTTTACGTGGCAAAGCCACAAACATCTTACAGTTTTTCTCATTCTCAAAACACTAGAAGTACGTCTAATTGTATATAAAAATAAATTTAGTGATGGAAGTGAATGTTCACGAAGGAAAATATTGAAAAATTAAAACAATTGAACTAGCTTCAGCCAGAATAATCAGCAGCATGCACTCTCTATCAGGGTTTCTGGTTAAACAACCGGAACAAACATAAACAAACTGAACAAAAAACATAGCAAAAACAGAGCAGAGCACCGATAGCGCCGTGGTCGCCGCGGTGCGGCGTTGGGCGGCATGCAGGACCAGCAAATAGCGAGATAATTCGCTGTCGAGAACACACCCATATTTTTAGAGCAATTTCCCCATCAATGTCGAAATGGAAAGCGAAAAATTTGCTACCCATCCGACCCCCTTGCTCGCTCTCGGTTCTCCGTCCATCCCTCCCTCCGGGAGGGGGTCAAAATAACAAAGCAAACGCGCAAAAGATTTTTCCCCTCCGCGAGGTGGCGCCCGGTACCCTGCTGGTACCGGGGGAGGAGCGCAGTGTGCACAGTCCAAGTTTACGGAAACGCGATTGTACCTCCCGGTACGTTTCGTTCCGTTCAATATTCGAGGTTAGTTCGATAAAAATAGTCTGCGCCATTGAATCACGACGACGAGCGACCAACCAACCGACGTTTTAGTGTAGGCGATTATGCAATTCAGTTAAATATTTCGCCAGTTTACGCAAAATCGATTACCGATTCCGTCGGCGTCGTTGCGCGGCCAAAGGCCGCGACCGATCGGCACGTAGCACGAAAGACTAGATTTGGCAACCATCCTTACATTTTTGTTTTTGTAAATATGTACCTACTACGCGCTCATGGACTGAATTCTCTACGCGAAAACTTTCCGTTTTCCAAGCCGCACATTGTCAGTACACTTGCTTGCCTGCAGAAGATGTAAATGTGGAAGAATGTGGAGGTTTTCTACTGTTTCTTTTTTCTTGGCACATTGTTAACGCGTGAAAAGATGGACAGACTGATGGGTTTTTCGTGCTCGTGAACCGATGGGTGATTTTTCAATTGATGTAAATATTGACAGATTCGGTGGTGGAAGGAAATGTATGTATTTAAAAAAAAAGCTAGGATGGTTTCAGAGTGCAAAACCGAACAAAACGATATGTGATGCTCTAGCCTCAGAGGGCTCAAAACGAACAAAAAAGGCAGATTTCTGTACTGTAGAGGTTTTTTATTATTAGGGTACGTTATTATACTGGAAAAGTTGAAGTGATATTGAACGATTCTATTCGAATAGATTAATATTGGTACTTTGTAAAGTGATAACCTATGTTTATAGAAGCATGAATAATATTTAATACAGTGATAGGAAAAAAAATCCAACATGATATTTCTCATCCGAAATACCTAACATGTAATACTGTAAAAATCGTGCAAACGAACAAAACAACGATTAAAGAAGTTATTTATGACATGGCTCTTAAGATGTGCTTCGCAATAATCGCTCGCTGGTCACCGAGAGGTACTCGACATTAAATTGTCCCATCCGTAAGCCATTTAATCTACTACTTCAGCTTCACCCACTTTAACAATCTCTAGTAGTGCTAACTTCAGGACTGGTCTTCGGACGACCTCGTTAATTGTTCCCACTCTGGCTTTTCACGCTCCTCCGTTCTTTCTTAGAATTATTTATTCATTTATTAACTTTTCTTTTTCTTTCTTAGAATTATTTTGATCACGTTTTCTCCAACTTATTGATTTTGCACCACTGTAGTATGAGACATCCTTCCAGTATTTCCTTCACAAGAACCGCTAGATCCGTGGCGTCAATATTCCACCTAACAAGTGTTTGGCAAGCTTCCGTCCATTAGCAGGGGTTCAATGCTTCTTAATTTGATGACCCTAACGGAATACATGTCAATGGTATAGTGTTTAATCTTTTCCAGAACCTCGTCATCCGTTGTCCGCGACCATTGTCTTTCTAATATGATCCCCAATGTTGTCTTCACCGAGTGAACCATTCGTTCCCGTGCTCCGTCAAAATGCAGTGCGCCGGGTGGTAAAAATGACCAGTGGAGTGTGGTGTTCGTAATGGTCGAAATAGAAATAGAAACTTTGCCCTGCGCCGTACTCAATCTGAACTACTCGATCGCGACATTTTTTTGCCATAAAAGAGGGTCTCCATTGTAGATCGCATTAATCTTTAGCCGGCGAAAGTCGGTCTGGTGTACCACCATTTCCCTCAAAAATGATCGGCGTTGGGAGATTCAACAGGACGTCCAAAGTAGGATAGTCTGCGTCGACAGTAAAGGCTCAATTGCTTCCGAAACGGTGCAAACTGATGTTGCAGCTTCGTAAGTCGAGACCAAATCAAGAAATCTAGCGTTTTTGTTGGCTATACCATTGACTTGCATCAACCCATGTTGGGCAAAACCGTCGATAAGTGTAGAATTGGCAGCAGATATAGCCATTAGGGAGTCGACCTGGGATGGCCCGTCACTCGACTTGCACCACCGAAGCTGAGGTTGATTATGGTCCCCAAACTGCAGAGCATAATCACTGAGTTGGAGACAACATCACTGATAGAGTCCACGTGCTCATGAATGCTGCTAATGTCGTTACAATGATCCGGGGGCAAATAGATGACGCCCACACCCACAACTCGACGAGGCTCCCACGTTCCCTACCAGCAACTATGTACTTCGTTTTGGCGGTGTTAATGGTAACTCCCAATCTCGCCGCTTCCCTTTTAAAAAGCCTGAAGGGCTCTTCCACTGCTCTACGGTTAATTCCGATTCCAATGATATCGACGTCATCCGCAAAACCAAGAAGCATGTGAGATTTCGTGATGATACCATTCCTTTTCACGTTTGCCCTTCGTAAAGAACCTTCCAAGGCAATGTTGAATAGCAGGTTAGAGAGCGCATCCCCTTGCTTCAGTCCATCCAACGTCACGAAAGCAGCTGAAGTCTCACCCGCTATTTTAACGCATGATTTGGATCTGTCCAGCGTTCAGCGTAACTAGTTTCGTCGGAAAACTATGTTCTAGCATTATCTGCCACAGCTCATTTCGTTTAACTGAATTGGACGCCGCTTAAAAGTACACAAACAGATGGTGTGTCTGCAAGTTGTACTCCCGGAACTTGTCTAGCAACTGACGCAGGGTAAACATCTAATCCGTCGTGGAGCGATCCTCACGAAAACCAGCTGGGTACTCGCCGACGAAGGAATCCGCTAACGGTCTCAGTCTGCAGAACAGGATACGAGAAAGCAACTTGTGGGCAGAATTGAGCAATGTAATTCCTCGATAGTTTTTACAGTCCAGTCGATGTCCTTTTTTGAAAATATGGGCAAATGAGAGCATCCGACCACTCCTCCGGCATTTGATCTTCCGCCCAGATCCCGATCCGGTGGATTGCTTCGTACAGCCGCTCGCTCCCCGCCTTTAGAAGTTCAGCCGGGATACCAACTTTCCCAGCAGCTTCACCGTTTTCCAGCTTACTGATTGACTTTTCTAACATCTTCTTGTGTTGGTGGGTGGCTACATTCAACAACATTTGGAAGTGTTCCTTCCACCTGGCTGCTACCGCCTTTTTGTCAGTAAGCAGCTTGCTAGCACTACCATTACCTTACCTACCCAAGCAGCACAATTTAAGGTGAAGGTCGTCAGAGGCCAGTTGCTTTTTTACTGATTTCAGTACTTATCGTTTTGTTTATACTGAGTTGCTAGTAGCAGGTAATAATCTGGTATGAACAAGTATGAAACGTAGAATCGCGTATCTATTTTTGCTGTTGAACTAGATCCGACAGTAATTCTATCACATAAAATGTTGTTTACGGTGAATTTTATTATCAGAGAATTTTATAAGTATATTTTGGACACATTACTACCGTTAATTTAATAGCGAAAATTATTGGCCAATTTCATGCTCAACGTAAATATGGCATCAGTCCCGTTTCCTTGGTAACGTATCAACAACGACGGTCGCGGATTCGGAATTGCAATCGAAACGAAGTAAAGTTTTCCATATCAATTCAAGTGAACAGTTTGGGCAAAATCATTATATCTTACCAGATAACTGTTCGGATGGCAAATGAAAGTTTTCTGTGTTTCAAGTTAAGTTTCGCGAGTAATGTGATGAATGGAATGGTCGAAAAAAATTAAAGAAAAATCGAAGTCGAAAAAGTGAAAATATAGTGATGAATTTTAATTGGGCAGAAATCTCAGTATTTAGTGTTAGTTATGCCCCAAAAAGTAATAGAACCTATAGAATGCAATGTTGCAAGAATCGAGTTGCAAGATTTGATTACGGCTAGCAGGTTAGTTAAACTAATTTTATTTTTTTGTGATGGTTTCCCGAGTCAATGGGAGCATGTTGATACACTGAAGAAGGGAAGGGAAAGGTGATATTCGGTGCCATACTGACTGCCATAAATGGACTCTGACGACCTTATCCTTAAGCACTTGTAGTTGCATAAACTTATTTATGATCAGAATTAGTCCTATATCGGTTACCACACCTAGTTTGTTACATCTGTGTTAGTATGATAGAGAATCTGAAAGAGAGGATGGCCAAAGTAACCCAGTAGCTAACGAGTACCTGTCATCATTAAACCAACGATACTCTTTGATGACGGTTTTCTTAAAATTTCCATCATCACTGAGTGTCGTTGATTTAATAATGCGAGTTGTTGAATGATTTGATCATTCTCTCTTTCATATTTTCTTTCCTCACCGTTTTGTAGAAACTCCATGTGTTGTTGGAGGCGAATCTCTCTTCGGCGCCGCCTGGACGATGAGTTCTTTTTTCCGCAGCTCTAGTCTCTTTATATCTCTCTCTGTTCTGACGTGTAGAGAAACTCAACTAGAGAATAGCCAAAGTACTAGTGCTTGACATCGGAACGAAAATTAAAGTCCGGGTTTCGAAACCGGAGCAGAGCCAAATCGGACCAAAATAAACACCCCTATTCTGTATTTCGAACGAACCTTTATTTCGTTCGACTTGTTTCGAACGAGATATTTTGCACATTTGATTTTGCTGGCGGAAATTTCGTTCGAAAAAACTTTCGTTCAAAATATAGAATAGCGGTGAAAATCGAATAACAAAGTTCGAGCCGATTTTTAACCTGACTGGACCGGAACCCGGACTTCAATTTTCGTTCCGATGTCGAACATTACAAAGTAGACAATAACTCGCATCCACCTCCTCGACATTTCTATCTTGGTCTACACAGTTTGCACCCCCATTAAGATGGGCCCCTTAGTATTGTACCGCAAATAAGTGATTTCCCGCCCAGAATTTTTGACGTTTCAGATTCAGTCACAGAAAAATGACGACGTGCCGGGGGATCCCCCGCATCATTAAACCAACAACACTCACTGATGATAGAAATTCCAGCAAAACCGTCATCAGAGAGTGTCGTTAGTTTAATTATGACAAGTACTCGCGGGCTACTGAGTTACTTTGACCATTCTCTCATTTCAGTTTTCTCTACTGACGTATATCTACAGTGAGCGAGCGACTCCTGACCTGATTCTTCTCACCTGTCACTCTCTGGCATTCGGCATCAAACTAGCTGTTACGGTGTTTTCCATGCGTCGAGAGAGGTCTCAGTTGTTTCAATGGCATCATGGGGGTTCCTTCACAACCCTCTCTTTTTCTGTTGTTCTGCGATTCGTTGATCTAGCTTTCTGGTGTGTTCCGCGGCTACGCCATGCGCCGTCAACCGTTGGATGTTGAAACATAACGCCCTCTCAGCGGGAGCCTTCACCGTATTCGACAACTTCCCGTGAATCGTACACACGAAGACCATGATACATCGTTTACATCCGAAAAGTGTCGACCGTCAATCAAGACATGATGGATCCGAGAGCCAATGGAGAGACTACATTGGGATGTCTACAGATGTTTTTCCGAATATTCAGACGTGGAGAGAAGGCGCTCAGCCCGGTCTCATTGGTCGACAAATGAAGGCTTCCAATTATAGGATCTCCGATGACGATTTTTAGGTCATGTTTTGGGTACTTTTCAGAGGTTCTCGAGTCTGTCGTAGAACCCGTCCTTAAGGTGAAACGGTACAGAATCCTAACATGACCGGCGAAAGGCGTCCACGTGAGGATATGGGTGCCATCGATCCGGCCATGTTGAGATTCAGTACCGTTTCACCTTAACATCTTTCGGATTTAGGTTCTGATTTGGCGTTGAATAGGCTGTAGTTGAAGAATTTGCACTTCATTCTCAACACACATATGCGGTCATCTACGGGCCTCCACCGGGACCGGATAAATCGTTGCTTATGCTTTCCCAACACCGTCCTTTTGTTTCGCCTTTCTAACGCCACTGTAGTAGAGGTGGTACTTGAAATTAGTGCCTGAAATAGGGTCTACTGCGCGGTACTCCATTTCTCCGGAATTTGGCCATCGAACTTCCTAAAATAGCAATAATCTCCACACCGAGTCGAAGTAACTCTCGGGCAAGCAAGCCAGCTCGTGTCGGTTCATGGAGATTTCTGGTATTCCAGGTACAAATTTTCCAATCGTCATTCACTGAAAAGCGATTCCTTGTTCCTTGCCCTGTCCTATGCCTAACGAACCGTTCCGTATTTCCTTTTTCGTTTGTCATGGTAAATGAGGGCTTCGGAATACTACTGTACCGGGGTCGCGATACGTACATCCCGCGGATTGGTCTGCCATATTAGGTGTAACTTGCGGGATACAGCGTTTCATATTCAGCTGCTCGAGAGCTACGAGACAGACGCTGTTTGAGCCCCCCACCTGGGTAATAGGCGCTCAGGTTCGCACCTTCTAGCTTAACTGCTCCGGTGCGTACATGAAGCATTTCCAGGTATGGCCATCGATCGTCAACATTGACTTCGAGGTTTTCGAGGAGGCGCTAGGTAGGGGCCAAGCTATATCTGATCGGTACAAAAGTGTTGAAAATCGATCGGAAAATCGTTCATTTTTTCGTGACGTTCACATTTTTTTTACCGAGTAAAATTACCAACTGTTTACATTGAGGATACTACAGCATACCTTCATGTGGATTAACTAAATATAATGTTTGGACTCATTTTGAAAATAATATGTTAAAAGTTGGTTCCACCGATTCCATTACACGCCTGTTAACAGGCAATTCATTGCTGTCGCCTGTATCGACTATGTGCATGAATACTCGGGTACTTTTTCATTTCGACGTGTGCGACAATGAGAGATTCTCTACGTACCTCTCTTCCACTTTTTACGGCGATACTAATGCATTAAGAAGAAAAATTTCTAAACATTTAGCTAGCTAGTGACTCCGGCAACCGATCCAAGCAAAGCTGATGTGTTAAAATACATTAGTCGCCGTCAAAAGCTGAAGAAAGGAGATACGAAGAGAATCTCTCATTGTCACATACGTCGAAATTGAAAAAGTACCCGAGAATAGAGAAATATGATTGCTGTATATTTTAGAGGCGACGCGGTCTGCCGTGCGTGTTGCCTATATACAGCGTGTCGCCTGTCGCTAGTCGCCTCGTCTACTGACCGCTTTATCCGGCAGACGACGCGACAAGTGATAGTAGGCTATTCCATTTACGCCAACGCATTGAAAACAAGGTTTTTTGCCAGGTACTTGGCATGAATAAAAGAATTGTGCACAAGGAACTGGTAACCCTATCCTTACTCTATGTGTTTGACAGTAGCCAACATCTACTGCCAACGTGGGTATTATTTGCAAAAATCTGGCTTAGATTTGAAAATAATACCTATCTGGCAGCATACTGGCTTTGCAGAGTGAAACGAACAGAACGTATAGCGGTATCATGTTGTCTCATTTACGCAAATGGTTAATGTTGACTGCATAAATATGGCTGTCTAACAGTACCGTGATTGTGCATGTTGCATATTTTCGAGGCCGCACGGTTCGAACGAAGGTACGCACGACACGCATAAGAATTGCCCATGTACAGGCGAGTCACTAATCGCTTGTTGGCTCGTCTGCTGAGCCCTTAATGCACTTAGAGAAGCAGGCAGCGCCCCAAACGCCTGCAGGGCTATTTTCGAGTTACCTGATTCACCACGAATCGGATGGTGTAGAAAACAGAGAGTAGGCCAAAAATAGAAGTAGGCTGAAGTAGTGCCGTACCCTATCCTAGTACATATAGACAATTCGTGTGCGTGCCTTCTCTGCAAGCCGCACCTCACAGAACCAATCATTCGGCTCTTTGGCAACTAGTGCTAAGATTATTTTTACAAAAACTCACTCTAAATTGTTAAAACTGCAGCTGAAATGATTTGAAAATAACTTGCTTGCAAGGAGAACTAAAGCTTTAGCCATTGACAAGCCCCTGGTGGTTAGACTGTAGCATCAAACGTAGAGTGCAAGCTAGCGTGAAAAGCTTTTGCTGTTTGTGCTTTGCTATAAAAGTTCGAGTATAGTATCACATGTGTGCTATACAATTCCATTATTTATATTTATGTAATGTTCTCTGACACCAGGCAGAGAAAATTGTCCCTACAATGTTTACCTGCCGGATGGGAGCTTTGTTCAAATGAAATGTAAAACGGGGATTTCCTGCTCCGTTATTTCAGGCAGATTCCCAACCAAATCGTTCCTTCGCATTTTACCACAGCTATAAACAGCCGTCCCATATGGTCTAGTGGCTAGGATATCTGGCTTTCACCCAGAAGGCCCGGGTTCGATTCCCGGTATGGGAACACTACTTTTTGTTGTTCGTGTTTATTGGAACTAGTAATGGTGCCGTCTCTTAGTAGTTTCTATATTCTATTTACGACCGTATCCGTCATCGATTGATGACATCACCGCGCCTACTGCGAAGGCATCCCCGCCCGGCTAAAGAAGACCTTCTCACTTAGTAGTGTTATGGATTGGCTTTCTTTCTCTTTCATTCAAACCAATTACAATTGAAATGAAATGTACTGCTCGAGTAGGAGGAGGGGTTGATGTTTTCAATTGTATTTTAAGAACAAATTTATTGCCTCGCTTTTCCTTTCCTTGTATTGTTTTGCATAAGAAATATACATACAACGATAAGAGTAATGCGAATAAATTAATAATAATAATAATAGTAATTAAAATAATTATAATAGTGGCGACAGTCCTGAACGGGAACCACAGAGAGTGTAACAACACGACAAATGGTAGTATTTCTTAGTAACGCGTGTGTGATATCATAAGACCGAGTGCGTAAGATGATGGGGAAGTGAGTTGAGTGGAGTGTTACAAGTAGTGCAAAACACCGAGCGTTATTCGAGTGCAATTTAGTACGTTGCTGCTGTAGACTTTCCCACTACTATTTCCTCTTCTCGTTAATATAAAGCCAAACTACGGAAACGGTCGCAGTCAGTGTAAACAATAATTGTATGATTTTTGGTGGTGCGCACACGAGTAATTATAATGTGATGATTCGTTCAACGCGATGTGTGGGTAGATTGAATGAAACAATGACTGTGAGGATGAGGATGATTGAATGTAAATTTTTTTTCTTTGCTGTCTTAAATCGACGCTGTACGGTCGAAAAATGGATCGCTCGACAGATTTGACAGGCTTCACTTTGTGTCCCCGACAATCGATGCCTCGTGTGAACCGCACTTTCACCGCGGTCATTATGTTCCTGTCCCGAAAAAGTGAAACAAAGTACGCACGCCCAACCGGTTAGGGTACAATTCAAAACAACAATCTTCCTTGCTGCGGTGCGGTGCGGTGTCATCTTACCCGCGCCGTTGACGACGAGTTGACCAGATTGCACCAGCATCAGCTAATGTTCCCTTCGTTTCGCTAAAAATATCCTTCTGTATCATTGAGATTATGTCTTTATCAAAATAGAATTTGTTAACAAAACAAAACCAAAAAAAGTGGATACCAACGTCTTCCCTCTCTGGGGATTAGCTGATGGGACGCTTCACCCAGGGTGGAATTCGATCTTTAAGGGCGTCGCTAATGTGGCGATACATGATGAGGATGATGACCGGAATCGCTAGCTTTGGGTTCTTGAAGAGATACAACCAGCAAGCCAAACCGAACAGGGCTACGTCGAACAGGTAGCCAACGGCAGATTTGACGGACGCTTCCTGCGGTGTTGGCTCTCGGGTTCGCGATTGCGAACGAGATCGCTGTTCGTCCGGTGTTGGTATCGATTGGGGCGTTGAGGGAGTCGATGGGGTTGATGGAACAGACGGGATGGGCATGGGTGGAACCGGTTTTTCGACCGGAGGTTTAATTGGAGCAGGCGGCTGTTGGTCGTTTCGTGCCAAGACTCGCCTTGCGGCCATCCCATCGGGGATGGATTCTGCATCGCGGGAACCGGAGCTGCTGCGTGAGCGGGTGTTGGACAGGTTTCGCTTTTTGGCGATCGCCGTGGATTCACGAAGGGGGCGGCTTTTTCTGATCGTGTCACTGCCAGGTTCACGGGAAATAAATGCAGTTTCCGGTTTGTTTACGTTTGAAGGTGAAAGCTGACCAGCAGCAGCAGCAGTAGCAACAACAGCAGCAGATGGACGTTTCGGATCCTGCTCGATCGAGGAAGATCGTTGACGAAGGATTTTGCTCTCCCGTGCAGGTTTTCCTTTGGTCACCATTTGTTCCGATGTTAGGGAAGGCGAACGGGACTTTTGAAGACGATGAGTCTCTCCTAACGGAGACCGTGATCCGGATCTGGACCGGAATCGATCATAGGACGTGTCTCGGGAACGAGTACGTTCTTGCCTACGGACATCCTCGGGGCTCATGTAGTGCGGTAACTGTCTAGGTTTCTTCGAACTCTCAACCTGCTGAACAATGTCCGTGTAGAAATCGGCCACAGCTCTGGATTCTTCGATGGAACTCTGTCTAGACTCCAGTCGTCGTTGACGAGCAACTTCCGATACGATGGCGGTTCGTATTTCAAACTCCGAAGGCGGCTGTTTTTCACTCAACGCAACAGATTCCTCCGGAGAATGCTTTTCACTTGAGCTTGCTTCCTGTTCGCGAGCAGCAACTTCCAACTGAACCTTCGGTTCAGGCGTTTTCTCTCGCTCCACCGGTGGAGAACTAGGAGCTGGTGACGGCTCCTTCGTAGGAGATTTTCGATCAAAAATATTAATCAAACCTTTCCGTTCCGATTTACCAGCGGCAGGTTTCTTTTCCTTATCATCTTTCGTTAGCAGCTCCGTCGAGGGTCGCTTCAAAATTGGTTTCGGGACGAAGTTTGGATCCGGCAGCGGCAGTGGTTTCGTGAGAACTTCAATCGCCTGACTTGGGTCCGGATTCGTATACGGAGAAACCACTCGCTGAGCTGGGTGATAGGTTTCCATTTCCTCGTCGTCGCTCATAATCCTCGATCGACTGGACCGATTCGATTCCCTACGTTTCAACTCTTCCAGCATTGAATCCATGGAAGAGGAAAGCGACAGCTCCTCGTCCAGTTCTTCGGCAGGTTTCTCGACAATAGCAGGTTCTGGTTCCGGTTCCGGTTCCACTTTAATCGACGGTATTTCCTCGGGAATAACCTCTTCAATTACGCTGGAATGTTGCCTAGCGTCCGCTTCGAAGCTGGACTGCTTGACGATCGTTTCCTTGTCCCCGGACAGTCGACGGCGCAAACTGCTTCTGCGGTCGGCCAACCGCATCGAAGCTGCAGCAGCTTCCTGCTGCAACTGCAGCTGCAGCTGCTGTTGCTGTAGTTGTTGTTGCTGCTGCTGCAGCTGCTGCTGTTGCTGAATCAACTGTTCCGCGGCGCTGTAGCTTTGCCTGCGTTCGGAAGCCTTTCGCTGATTTTCGGATTCTTCCAGTGCAACCGCCTGGTAGAAGCGTGCCATTGCTCGTTCGTACAGTAGTTCGGTGGAACTGACGGCAGGGCGCATTGTCGGTGCCGGCGGTGGTTCCACGTTCAGTTCCGGTGCCGATAGTGACAGCGGAGGTGGTGGCGGTACCATATCGTCCAATTCGAAGTCGAAGGTCGAGCTGCCTGCAAGAATAAGCAAAACAGTTGATCAGTTTAATCAACCAAAACAAAACAACGCATTAGTTTACAAGTGGATCTATGAACACCATCTAGAGGGCTGTGGTTTTACAGTTTGACAGCTACAACAGGCATGGACTGTAGTTGGGGTGGACGTTCTAGCCTACTACGAATGTTGTGATTCGATTCACTACAACACATCACGCGAGAATGAGATGTGATTCTTTTCTTACCGGAGTGAGTAACTCGGGATGGTCGGACACTGACCAGCTGAACTAGCCGACGAGTGTTGTATTTCATTCGATAAAGTTGCGAGTAGTGTAAAAATTGTAGTGTAGGCTTGGGGTTTGCTTCGTAAGCAGCTGGAAACGAACGGAAAGTGTTTAGTGTTCAGTTTAATGGAGGAAGATATTGTGAATGTGGTAAGTTCATAAGATATCGTTAACGACCTCAAACAAAATCAGGACAAACTGAATTAAAGGTTCCAACAAAATTTGATGGAAATAGAATACAGTAGTCCCCTGAATAAGGCGGTACCTAATAAGAACGTTTCCAATAATGACGGTCTCGAGTGACTCCATTAAGGCGGTTAAACGTCGTTATTGGAGTCTACGAAGCATATGGGAATTAACTGAATTGGTTCTAACATGAAACAATTGGTGATCCCGGTCGTGTGGAGGTATGATGTCTTCGGCAAAGTTGTTCATTCAAATAAGGTCTTTCAGATGCAGATAGTAGTAGCTCAGGATTTTCTCGCTATCAGCGTCACGCAGCGAGAAAATCCTGATCTATGTAATGTAATGCATAAGTAATATTCTTGTATAGGTTATATCTTGCGCTGCTGACTGTCTACAAAGTTGCGGCCTTCAAGAAGGCCCAATCAACGTATACCGACAAATGATAAATCCGATGAAGACTCGAGAGGACTTACGGAGAGTGCCAAAAACATGCCATGAAAATCATCGTCAGCTTTGCAAATGCACAGATCGTCCTGTCATTAGAAGATAATCATAAATATAAGAGGCTTATGTCTGTCGCCAAAACGAGGGGCGCGATGTGTATTTTCGTGGTAATAATCGCCCGCATTAAGCAAAGACTCAAACCAATCATAGCAGATTACATTCAAGACGTGCAAAAGTAACGTAGTTGCACTTCACAGAGTTACATAGCGTTAGCGTTACATAGCGTACCCCTAATTTGCTCTCAATTAGACGCGAGGCGGGCTGGTAAATGGCTTGGTAATGCGTACCATCGGTGCCTTGTGCACTGGGCATAAAATAGACCCCACAGTGGTTCACAGCCTCTTACCTAGCAACTCCTACCCCAACCTCCTCGTGGTACCAGCCGGGATACGAGCAACCTCGGGTGGAGATCGGGTAACCAACCCCGGTGGAAACCAAGGTCGTATGCTGACAGGGGAGGAGGGCTCCTTCGAGCTACGTTGGCCCTCCGGCGATACTGTGGGGTTGGTTGCGGGCTTTGCAAGCCTGAACCACTAAAAAAACCAAAGCAATGGACTCCGTAAGTAATAATAATAACTCTAATCGGAACAATCGGCAAAGACCCAGGCGACGAAAACGGACTAACGATTGGAAATTAGGAACATGGAACTGTCGGTCTCTAAATTTCCTCGGAAGTACCCACGTGCTTTCTAAAGAAGTGAAGAGCCGCAAGTTCGACATCGTAGCGCTGCAGGAGGTATGCTGGAAAGGAACGATGGTACGTACGTATAGAGATGGTCATACCATCTACCAGAGCTGCGGCAATACACACGAGCTGGGCACAGCTTTTATAGTGATGGGCGAGATGCAGAAGCGGGTGATCGGGTGGTGGCCGATCAACCCCCGAATGTGCAGATTAAGAATCAAGGGCCGATTCTTCAATATAAGCATAATTAACGTGCACAGCCCTCACCTCGGAAGTACCGATGATGACAAAGACGAATTCTACGCGCAGTTGGAGCGTGAATACGATCGCTGCCCAAGACATGATGTCAAAATTATCATCGGGGACTGTAATGCTCAGGTTGGTCAGGAGGAGGAATTCAAACCGGTGATTGGACGGTTCAGCGATCACCCGCAAACGAACGAAAACGGCCTAAGACTTGTCGACTTCGCCGCCTCCAAGAACATGGCCATACGTAGTACCTTCTTCCAGCATAACCTCTACCATCGGTACACCTGGAGATCACCCAACCAGACAGAATCACAAATCGACCACGTTCTGATAGATGGTCGGCACTTCTCAGACATTATCGACGTCAGAACCTATCCGGGCGCTAACATTGATTCGGATCACTACCTAGTGAAGGCAAGGATACGTCAAAAACTATCTGTTGTGAACAACATACGATACCGCCGCCCGCCACGGTATAATCTAGCGCGACTGAAGCAACCGGAGGTCGCCGAAAACTACGCGTTATCTCTCGAAACCGCGCTGCCGGAAGAGGGAGAGCTGGATGAAGCCCCTCTTGAAGACTGTTGGAATGCCGTGAAAACAGCCATTAACAGCGTAGCGGAGAACGTCCTAGGCAGTGTGGCACCGAATCGACGAAACGAATGGTTTGACGAGGAATGCCAGCAGATATTGGATGAGAAGAACGCAGCGCGGGTACAAATGCTGCGTAGAGCCACCCGTTAGAATGTGGAGCGATACAAACAGAAGCGGAGGCAGCAAACCCGACTCTTCAAGGAAAAGAAGCGCCACCAAGAGGAGAAGGAGTGCGAAGAACTTGAACAGCTGTACCGCTTTCACGACACACGGAAGTTCTATCAGAAACTCAACGGATCTCGCAAAGGCTTCGTGCCGCGGGCCGAAATGTGCAGAGATAAAGATGGAGGTATCTTGACTGATGACCGTGCGGTGATCGAAAGGTGGAAGCAGCACTACGATGAACACCTGAATGGCGTGCAGGCGGAAGACCATGATAGCGGAGGAAGTGACCACATTGGTGCAGCAAGCGACGAAGATGTGCCACCCCCATCGATAAGGGAAATTAAAGAAGCCATCCAGCGGCTGAAGAACAACAAAGCAGCGGGAAAGGATGGCATTGGAGCGGAACTTATTAAAATGGGCCCGGACAAGTTGGCCGGCTGTCTGAATCAATTGATTGTCAAGATTTGGGATACGGAACGACTACCGGAGGAGTGGAAAGACGGGGTTATCTGCCCTATCTACAAGAAAGGTGATAAGCTGGATTGTGAGAACTACCGAGCCATCACTATCCTGAATGCCGCCTACAAAGTGCTGTCCCAAGTCTTCTTTCATCGACTATCGCCAATAGCCAATAGATTTGTGGGAAGTTACCAGGCCGGCTTCATGGAGGGTCGGTCTACAACAGACCAAATCTTCACCCTGCGGCAGATCCTCCAGAAGTGCCGCGAATTCTGAATCCCCACGCACCACCTGTTCATCGATTTCAATCGATTCCAAACCGACAAGAGCTATGGAAAATTTTGGACGAAAACGGCTTTCCGGGTAAGCTTACTAGACTTATCATGGCTACGATGGATGGGATCCAGTGCTGTGTGAGAATCTCGGGTGGATTGTCGGACCCATTCGAATCTCGCAGGGGACTTCGACAAGGAGATGGTCTTTCCTGCCTGCTATTCAACATTGCGCTTGAAGGTGTTATAAGGCGAGCGGCGATCGAAATGCGGGGCACGATTTTCAATAAATCCAGTCAATTTATCTGCTTTGCTGATGACGTGGATGCTGTCGGCAGAACATTTGAGGCGGTGGAAGATCGGTACACCAGACTGAAACGCGAAGCAGAGAAAATTGGATTGCAGATAAATACGTCTAAAACGAAGTATATGCTGGCGGGCGGGACCGAGCGCGACAGGGCTCGCTTGGGCAGCACCGTGGTAATCGACGGGGATGAATTCGAGGTAGTCGATGAGTTCGTATACCTTGGCTCACTGGCAACAGAAGATAACAATACCAGCCGTGAGATTAAAAGACGTATTATCAGCGGAAGTCGGGCCTACTACGGACTCCACAAACACTTGCGGTCGAACAATTTGAGCCCCCGTACAAAGTGCACACTGTACAAAACGCTAATTAGACCGGTTGTCCTCTACGGGCACGAAACGTGGACGCTGCTAGAAGAGGACCTACGAGCACTCGGAGTTTTCGAACGGCGGGTGCTAAGAACCACCTTTGGCGGAGTGCAAGAGAACGGTGTTTGGAGGCGAAGAATGAACCACGAGCTCGCGCGTCTCTACGGCGAACCAAGTATTCAGAAAGTGGTTAAAGCTGGACGGATACGTTGGGCAGGACATGTTGCTAGAATGCCGGACAACTATCCTGCAAAAATGGTTTTCGCATCAAATCCGGTAGGAACAAGACGAAGAGGGGCACAGCGAGCGAGATGGCAAGACCAGGTGGAGCGAGATCTGGCGAGCACTGGGTGCCCGCGGAACTGGAGATAAGTTGCCATGGACCGAAACAGATGGAGAAATTATACTGCGCAGGCCTTGTCATAAGACGTTAGGCCAATTAAGTAAGTAAGTAAGTAGACGCGAGGCGACCCGCGGGGGTTACAGCTAGTATCTTATAAGTGCCTTCATCTATCGACCAACGATAACAGTCTGAGGCTCACAAATTTCGCTACGGCCAAAAGAATTGTCATCTGTAGCACATACTTTCCACGTTTAAATATTCGTTCGGAAACACACCTGGCATACAAATGGAGACTCTAGCTTTTCGATCGATCATGACCCAATTGACGGTCGACACTTTTCAGATATCGTCGATATACCGTCATATGTAATATTTGCGCAAGGTTGTCGAACACAATGAATGCTCGAACTGAGAGGACGCTACGTTTCAATATCCAGCGATTGACGGCAAATGGCCGTGGCAGCGAAATATGCCAGAAATCTAGATCAACGAGTCGCAGAACAGTCGTAAGACAGGGAAGATATAAGTGAGTTATGGTGGAACTTCCATCGATTCTACTGAATTAACTGTCAGTGAGGTGGTAGGCACGACGCGCGGAAGGCAGTGAAACAGCTGATTTGATGTCAAATGCCAGATGTTGTTGAATGGAGCGGTAAACACGGAGACTAGCAGAAATAGGATAAGAATTGTGAACGATGGTCAAGCTATGGAGTCACCAGCACAGAAAGAGGTTAAGGACGGTAACTCGGCTAAACGGTAACGGTAACTCTAAAAGCGGGGAGCAAGCGGCTATACGGAGCAATACATCGGATCATTTGGCGGTATGAATAAAAGAGTTTGCTTTGCTTCTTCCATAAGGTTTACACGGGAAAAACAAAGCAAATTGTTTTATTCGTGTGGAGCTGGAAGGAGTGTTTGGATGGCCTAATTTGCCTATTTTTAAAAAAGAATCGATCCGAATGTAAAAATAATTGCTAAATTCTGCCTACAAGGTTCCCTCCCATTGAGACCGTTAGCGGAGTCGTACCCGTACGTCGGCGAGTTTTCGTGAGTACCACTCCACGAGAGATCCGCTGTTTACCCTGCGTCAGTTACTGGACAAGTTCCGGGAGTACAACTTGAAGAAAATCATCATCGGTTTGAAGACTTTAAAGCGGCATACGATTCAGTTAAACGAAATGAGCTGTGGCAGATAATGTAGAACATGGTTTTGCGACGAAACTAATTACGTTGATTCATGCGACGCTGGATGGGTAAAAATCATGCTTCAGAATAGTGGGATACCTTAGTCGTTTACGTGACGTTGGATGGATCGAAGAAAGGGGATGGATGTGAAGGGGATGGATGAGCAAACTGAAGTCCCGTAGCTTGCAAATTCGCACAAAACTGGTGCTCTACAGGACATTAATCTTGCCGGTGGCCCTGTACGGAGATGAATCATGGACGTGAAAGGAAGCTGATGGTCGAGTACTTGGGGTTCTTGAGTGTAAAATTCTGCGATCAATGGAAAATGGAGTGTGGCGCAGACGCATGAATCACGATACACGTTTTTCAGAAGATTGCAAATCTCTAGGAGCTTTCCTCATAAAGTTTTCGCTTTTGGCTCGTGAAGTTAAGGTAAAGTAAGGCTTAAATAAGCGATAACTTTGTGAGGAAAGGTCCTAGAGATTTTCAACGTTCTGCAAAAACGTGTTTTTTGAGTCCTTCAATAATCGCCTAAAACCTCATATTCTTGTTAAATGCAACCAACATAAGGCAAGTATGAAAAACTAATTTTAAAGAATATCTAAGGAAAATGCTTTATAGCTCTGCACTCGATAGAGACAGAAATATCATTTCTTTAGCAAAGATGTTTGCCGTTATAGTTTCTATAACTTTGCCGAAGAAGCCATGTGTCTATCTACTAACACAAAAGAATGGACATGTATCGGGCCTTAAGCAAACGCGAAACACATAAAACGTATGCTTGCCGTACTCTCATTTGGGTGGTTGGGGACAAGCGGAACCCATACAAGTTTACAAGTACTCGATTTAAGCTTTAAGATGAAATGCTGATTTCATCAATCCGCTTGCCCCATTTTACCCCATGGGCTCGAGAAGCTATGGAATTTTATAGCTTGAATATGCGAAATAACTTAGCAAGTAATGGTTTGCGGTGTTCTGCAAAAACGTGTATTTTGAGTGCTTAGATAATTGCTTAGAACATTGTATTCTTGAAAAACCAATTTTTAAAGAAAATGCCCCATAGTTCAACTCGATAAAGATAGAAATTTCATTTCTTCAGTAAAGTTGCTTGTTTTTACATTATTTACAACTTTACAGAAGAAACTATGTCTATATTTCTAAATACAAAAAAGTTATTTTTTTGTTTTCGTTATAGTAAGCGATGACTAATTTTTGACAGCTTTAGATTAAGGGGGATATTTGTACGAACAAAAGTGCTCAAGACCATAAATGATAAACTGAAAACAAAAGGAACACTAGGAAAAAAGTTCCACTTTTCGCCCTTTTGGATTACTATGCAGTGGGCTGGGTGCACGGCCAGAATGCCTGACAAATGATAAGCCTAAATTATTTTCAGCATAGAACCAGGAAAAGGCCGTAGACTTTTGGGGAAGACCCCACCATCCGATGGTTATGCGCTATCGCAGACGACGCACTGTCAGCTGATTTTCGAGGAGATTGAAGAACGGCAGCCTAGGGCCAACAACAGTACTGGAGGACCATAAATCGTTCGGCGCAGCATCGATAATGGGCCGACCCACCGCTAAAGTAAGTAGGTCAAGTAATAAAAAAAACATATTGCAAGTAACTCTGTTGAAGACAAATAAGGTTTGACTCCCATAGGTTTGTATTTCATTGAATTTTTTTCTTCTGGCAAACTGCATCGATTTGTTTTTACCGTTTCTTATAGATTTTCAACTGCTGATTTCATAAAAAATGACAGTCCATAACGTCACGTTTTTCCGCAAAGTTTATTTTCCTGGATTGGAAATGGTTAAAATTGGGTAGCAAAACGGAAGGTATTAAAAATAAATTACTGATTTTGCCATCACTTTCACGTTCTTGTATGGAATTCTGGCCATGTTTTCCTAGAAAACTATACTGCCACTACTCGCATTACAGTCCCATTTTGTATGGAGTTTATAGAAATGAGACTGTTTTGCGAGTAGCGGCAGTAGGTATATGCGATGAGATAAACGGCGATCATTTTCAAATTTATTACCCAGCTAGCATTTTCATATGTACAAAAAAGGTAAAAATCAGCATTACGTACAGATATACGTGCTAAATAAATCGCATTTCATGCGCAAAATTGGCATATCTGTACTATTTTGGAGGCGAATAACTTTGAGCGTTAGGACTATATAAGTATTTATGTACGATAATATCCGATTAAGCGTGAGTCGCTCCGTACCACTCTGCGATTTTGTGCTGAAATTCGTATGTATGTCAGTCATTATCATTATATACGACAGAAAATCAACTTGATCCCACTTTATCCAGCTTTACTTACGATTTTGAGTTTATTAGGAGATATTTACGATAGTTTTTGTACATTGATATACGAGTTGGTGCTAGCTGGGTAGTATAGCTCTTTAAGAGCAAAGAATATACTAAATATTTTGCAGAAAATTTTGAATTATTAAATAAAAGAAATCCTATCTAGTAATATTTTTCTGTATTTGGTGAGTATAAATTTATAATGTTCTGGATTTTATTGATTTTTCCGGATTTTTCTTCGTAATTCCGAAATTCCGGAGCAAGTGGGACCTGAATTTTGCATAGTTACGGTTTATGAGACTGTGTAAGCAACACCTATCGTTGGATTAAGATTCTTGCAGCAAAGAAACTCTTTACTAGCGTCATTCTAAAGGTTTAATTACAAGAAAAGACCATCGATTTACATGAAATAAAACTAGGAAGATTTTTTTAAATCAAGTCACATTTCCCTCGTTCACTAGAACAAGTGGGACCTATATTCAAATGTGAATAAAAGCATACAACAGCAGAACTTGCCCCGGGTGCTCTGAGATGTCGCCTCCATATCTAACCACATGTTTAAAGCAAATTGTGAAATTATTCAACTAATTTTTGTATGCAACTTGATAGTACTAGTTATGTTTACCCACTATCAGAAAAACATATACTTTTACGAACGCCTGCGACTAAAACAACATTTATGGAAAGGCGCGTTTAACTCACGACGGAAATTGAAAATGACGCTCAAATTTAAAATTAAATTTTGGTTTTTAGAATGCCAATTATAAATTTAAATGTATTCGTTGGAGTTGTATCTTTCATTCCTAGAAAAGTTCAGTTGGAAAAAATAAGGTTGAAGCGAGTTATGTGCTCCATTCCCACTTACCCCGTATTACCACTTGCCCCCGGGGTACCTTAAAGCTTGCTTCATTTAGAATTGGAACAAACTTTTGCTCATATTGTGGCGCTCTTGGTGGACGGATTTGGAAGTTCTTGGCGCCCACGTGTCGGAAATTTTGTTAGCCATTCCACCAGTTAGACCAGTTCCAGTTAGACATTCCACAAAACGACTGTATTTTGTAAACAAGCAACATGGAAGCCGAAAGAAGGGAAAAAATCTAAGCTAGCTAAACAGTTGAAATTGCCCAGAAATACTGTATGGCGCGTTATCAAACGGTATAAGGAAACATTGACGACGATTCGGAAGCCTCAAGCTAATCACTGGAGTGGAACTGTCGACCGGAAACTGCGTGGTAAGATTTTGAAGACCATCAAGAGGAATTCCAATCTGTCGTACCGTAATTTGGCCTGAAAATTCGGTGCTGTCCATAGTACCGTGAGGAGAATTCGACTCCGGGATGGAAGCTCGATACGACTTGAGCTAGCAAACAGCCAAACCGAACCATAAAACAGAATAGTGCGGCCAAAATCCGTGTTCGAAAACTATTTGGCAAGTTGTCATTACAGCAAAGTCGTTCAAGAATGGCATGCAGAGAAAGGGGCCCAGTTTGTTCCGGAAGACCTTAATCCACCCAATTGCCCCCAGTTCTGCCCTATTGAGAAATAAATGGTCCTCATGAAGAGGAGACTCAAGGCAAAGGGAAAAGTTGTAAAAAATATCAATCAGATGAAGACCTGGTGGAATAAGATAGCCAAAACGATGTACGAAGAAAGTGTGTGCCGCATAATTAGCCATATTACAGGAAAAGTTCGAGAATTCCTTCGAAACCGTGACGAAGAATTTTATCCGTATTTTTTCTTAAAAGTATGAAGAAAATGCTACATTTGTGAACGAAAAGATCTTGAATTCAGTAATAAATAACTTTTCAGTTGCAATTGTTTTTGTTCCAATACTATCTGAAGCAAGCTTTATTTGGCAAAAAAAAAATTACCAATTACGTCATTGGCCAATTTTTTGGCTCCAGATTAAAAATGAAACGTTCCAAATTAGTAAACTTAACTGTTTATAGCACTTCAAAACCATTTTCTCAAAATACCCAAATATGGCTTCACCTCCAGCGGTAACAGCAGCTTGACATTCGATTCAAGACTAGCATCCACACTATTTACATATTAATTCCATACCATTCTCCAGTCCAATTTCTTGTGTCCGGTGCAGTTTTCGCTATATTTGTGCAAACCAGGTATGAATCATTGATCGAGCATCCGCGCAGCTGCCACCAAAATCTTTATATCAAGAAATCCGTGAAAAAAATAATCGTGGCACAACTAAGTATCATGAATATAACAAAACGAACTGCAAGAAAAAGATGCAGCCCAATGTAATTTATACTACACATTCGTCAAACTATGCGAAATCAAATTGGGCAATATTAGACCAATAAAATTTATTTGCACAACTTATTGATCAACCATGACTACATATAGTAACGAACTTTCACTTCAATTCAACGTTCTATTAACCTTCTGGCTTGAATGGCTGTCCTATAAATACCTGCAATTATGCAGAGTGAATGATTTTGAAGGGTCTTTCAATGGTCAGCCCATTTGTTTGCCGCCAATAAAACCGGCATTCGGTTTTTAAACATTAAACATTGTCGATGGACTATTGTATGCAAGCCAGACCGTAAAGACGTCACACAATGACAGGCGAATACAGCATTCCGACGCACAAATTATTATGGGAGTTTTATATCATTTTCGGTAATGCACAATTTTTATGCACATTTACCAGATCGAAGCGATCAGTTTCCGATTCATTGACATCACTGCTTGTAAGCGACAAATGCTTTGTCGCGATCTGTGTAGATTATGACAAATTTCGTAACAGATCGGTTTTCATCGCTTGATCGCGTTGAGAAATATAACAGATATACAGACAATGCAATAGGTTATGTGCAGTACGTGAATCTCAATACAAAAAAACCGGTGCCGTAACTACCCAACGAATAAGATTCCTCCAATTCCAGCTCACGGCAGTAAACACCAGCACCGGAGCGAGCTTCGTACAAGGAACCATTGATATAACAAACCACATAGTTGGAAGTTTTCCTTTCCATGTAGCCTGACAACCACTCCTCTCTAGGAGCAAAGTTACTTGAGTAAGTCCCATACGGAAAAGTACGCATGAGCGATACATCGCTAGAAGCAAGAGTAAATTTTTGCTCAGCAACAATTTGTGACCACAATCGAGTGTGACCAGTGGAACCGTCCACAGACTGCCAAAGGCCAATCGATAAGAACAGATGCACACAGTGCTTGTTGTTTCACATGAAAGTGTAGAGGTTTAATATTGAAAATAGCGTCTAGGGCGGTAAAATGTGCGCAACAATTCCAGTAGTGGATATTAAACGGTAGGCGATCGAGCTTTATGAGTTCAACCGGTCATTAAATCCGCGGTAATTACTGCCGAGCAAGCGTAGAGTGAGTTAAGGAGGAGAGCTGACATTGCTGAGAAGGTGCTAGTTGAGGCACCCAAGACACCAAAGGGTCCCTCGAGTTCTCGGTCAGAGAAACGGAAAAAGGAAACACATGGATGTCAAAAATTACAAGGTTGACCAGAGGGTCAACGTAGATCCGGACAAGGCTAGCAAAGGCAGCACTTACGGAAACCAGACTAACAGAAACAAGCGGAAAGATAAGGGAACAAACGAGAATGTCAAATTGAAAGAGAAGCCCAAGTATCGTCGAGAGAAATATAAGGACGATGTCGGAGCTACGGACAAAGTTACGTACGCAGAAATTCTCCGGAAAGTGAAGGATGAGCCGAATCTGCGGGAACTAGGGGAGAGCGTGGTAAGGATCACGCGCACTCAAAAAGGCGAGATGGTCTTCGAACTGAGAGATAGCCGTTAATCAAGGGTTCGGCCTTCGAGGAGGACATAGATAAGTGAGATCGCCTCACCAGGAGGAGCTAGTGAGGGCACAAATCTGTACATGGGCCTTTATCAACCACTCCTATAGGCCCATTGTTATAAACGGTTATTCTGCTGAGATGGGTGGTAATTTCATACATTTCAACATCGATTTCAAATCCAATTCAAACACAATTTCAAGAGAAATTTAATTTCAATTTACCTCCAATTTCAATTTCTACTATAGCCAAGTCTAATTTCAACTATGGTTTTGAGCCGAAGTTCAATTTATTTCTATTTTCAAGTCCAACTTTAAGATAAGTTAATTGATGGTGCAAAACTCCAATGGAATGTTTTGTCACATGGAATTCTTAACATACATATTTTCCTTGTTTGTCAATTTCTAATTCTTAATGATAAAATTTTTAGGATAAAATTTAATGTTGTTCCTGACTTTTGGTTGAAAACTCGATTTTTCTTAATATTTACCTAATTCAAAAATTCGTATCTCATGAACCCAACAGCGTAGAGCAAACATTTTCTTATAAAAATGTTAGCGAATTTCCTTAGCCAGATGAGACCAGATGAATTACTGATGGATCAAGAAGTAGTCTACTGCTGCTTTCCAGAAAAAGAAGCAAAATAAGAAAAAATGAGACAGAAGGAGAAAAACGGCAAAACAGCTCGAAAGAAAACGTGATAAAAACTATACAGACGGGACAGAAAAAGAGAAATAACGCGAGAGAGAAAAAGAATACAAGCGGGCATAAAGAAAACAAACAAAAACGTGACCGAATGGAAGGGAAAACGGGGCATAAAAAAAGAAAAAAATGCGGAAAAGAAGGCATCGGGAGTGCTCGCGACAGCGAAAAATACGCTAAAATCCGTTAATGGTATGAGTCACGTGCTTTCGAAGATTCGAGAAGCATCTCCATGCTGCCTGTATCGTGCTGCCAGCAATGTCATCGAACATTCCTGAAGTTGCTCGAGACGCTCAGAATGCCACGCCGTGTGGTATAAATACGGGCGTTTAACGGAATGCAGAATAAGAAGTATTTCAACCGTCTTAGAGTCAACATCGACTTAACCACCGTGAAAGTGAAAGTGCCACATTGTGTAAAATATAGTTGAATAAAACTAGTGTGAAGTAAAAGTGATCTCTTACCGATATCCAAAAGAATTCCAGTTGAAGAAAAACGGAACAGAAAAAGAAAAATAAAATTGAAAAAACGGAGCAAAACGGAAAAGAAAAACAGAATATGACAGTAAAGCATGAAAATCAGGACATAATAAGATACCGAACGAAACGGTGGACGCAAAAATGGGATGGAGAAAAGGTTTAAAAAGGGAAAATGAACAAAAACCGGGGCTGAAAAAAACATAAAAGTCTAACAGGATAGAAAACAACATATAACGTGACAGGCAAAGAGAAATAAACGGGCCTGAAAACGAGGAAAAACGAAAAAAAAAACGAAATACGGAACAGAGAAAAATCAGGACAGATGCGTAAAAAAAGAGTGGAAAAAAAGAACCGAAAAAAGAATAACGACAGAGATAAAGGTAACCGATAGAAGAAACGAAGAAAACAAGGTATAAAAAGAGAAGGTGGGACAAAAAAACGAGAGTGTGGAACAGAAATAGAAGAAAATATAAAAGAATAGAGGTAAAACAGAAGAAAAAAGACGAAACGCAGGCGATAAAAAAGCAAGCCCGGAGAAGAAAGATAAAATGGGAGTCAAAAACAGAATAAAAAAAACGAAAAGACGTAAAAACATGGCACCAAAAAAAGGAAAAACGAAACAGACGATCAACGAATAGGAGTTAACGAGTGAGAAAAGACGAAAACTGGAAACGACAGCAAAGGAAAAAATTAGAGAAAAGACAAAAAACGCTGCAGAAAATAAAACAAGAAACGAATGGAAAGCATAGCATAGCATAGTTTGATTCGATTGATTGATCTAGATCAGCTGAATTTGCACAAAGAATCATCAAAATGATGCTCGGGAATAGCAAATTATTCTCAATGTGCAACCTCTGGTGATTCTACTCTTTACAGTGATCAATAGCAAAGCTGGCCACGTCCATGCAGGTCAATTAAGGAAGGGAAGGAATGTTAGTCGGGCACTTGTTGCTACTAGTGACCGAGGAATGCTCTGCATCGTCCACAAGTGTCACAGGGAGGAGTTGATGTTAGTGAGAAGGCATTGATCTGGATCCACCGAGGTAGCTAGCGCGATCATTATCTTTTGAACACGCGCACGGTGTGAGAACGAATTTGACCATCTAGTCATCGCGAGGCAATGAAACGTAACAGAGAAAGATAGATAAAACAGAAGTATAGAAAGATAAACATGTGAAAGAATAAGATGAAAAATTCCAATTTCAAATAAAACTTCGTGTGCATGTCCGGCCCAAATTAGTTGAAATTCAAATCTAATTTAATGTCCATTGTCAAGTTCATTTTCAAGTTCAATTGCAAGACCGATTTTAAGTCCAATTTCAAATCTAATTTGAAATTTCCCTACAAAGGGATGAGATCCAAATAAGTAAAATAGGCTATGTTTCCCTTGCCTTTAGTGTGATTGCAGTTCAACAAGTTTCGGGGGGATGGGGGGTCAAGATGGGGGGTCAAGATGGGGGGTTATGGAGAGTGAGGAGTAGAGGACAATTACGGGGCTAGTGCAAAGATCCTTCTGACTCTATAGCAGGACCTCCCAGCCGAGATTCGAATATACGACGACTGGCTTGTTAGGTCAGCATCGTACCCCGAAGCTAACTGGGCAGTTTCAGAGAATAAACGAAAGCATAATTGGTTACGTGACAGAATGTTGAGCTGACCAGAGCAGAGGGAGCACGCCTGGACGGTTTTCTATCAAACTCGGCACACATGTTTTTTGACATATATGAATCAGCGTAGGGGAGTTGGCAAAAGTGGGAGGCGGTCTTTGACAAGTTGGGAGGAATATTCAAATAGGTAAAGGGGTGCGTTTCTCTTGCATTTGCTAGCAGTTACACAAGTGGCTGGATGATAGGAAGGGATATCTGACAGTGAGACCATTGACAGGCGGGTGGATCAAAAACGTAAAGAATGCTTCGTGTCGATTTATAGGGATTGCCGAAAAAACACAGATTGACATGTGGCTGGAGGACATCAGGAGGGGGAGCTGACAAATGGTAGACACATTCAAATGAAGAAAAAGGGCTTTGTTTCTTGCATTATGAGAATTTTCGTTACAATAATAGATATACAAGTGTCTGAGATAAAAGAGCTCCGAATAAATTGTGTAATCTCGACTAGTAATAAAATAAATATCAAAAAAGGCAAGAAAGGGTGACAGAAAATAGGCCGGTGAAAACTAATGAAGAAATAGTTTAACAAAAAAAAAACAGCAAATTCTAAGAATTAGCAGTCCGAGCAAATCACTTTACGATCATGACAAAATGGAACACTGTCTATATTTGCTTACACTAAGCTTTAATTTTAATTGGAAGTAAATATATTAGTTATTATTAGTTACTAGCTAATTGTCCGATCTCACTCGGGGCCCCTTTGTCACTCAGTTACATTACATCTATTTTTGTAACGAAAACTCTCATAAAGCAAGAAACAAAACCCTTTTTAAATTTAAATATGTCTACTCCCTTTGTCTGTTCCTCTCATGGTGTCCCTCAGCCACTTGTAAATCTATCTTCTTCTCGGTAATCCCTATAAATCGATACAAAGCCTTTTTTACGTTATTGTACCTCCTCCATTTTAATGGCCACCCTATTCTCCTTATCAGAAATAAAACAACTTTTAAAACTGCTATCGTTCCAAATGCAAGAGAAACCCCTTTACCCGTTTGAACCTTTCTCTCCCCTTGAAAGAGACCGTCTCCCTCTTTTATCAACCCCCGGTGCTGATTTTTTATGTCAAAAACCATGTGTTTGACAAACGACGTTTGATGAAGAACAGTCCAGAAGCTCCGGAGCTATGGCGAAACATACATTCATACTCACGTTCCTCGTACCCCTACATGTCGGTTCCTTCCCAGTCAGGTCCCTCTTCTGTCACGTAGCTAATTATGCATCGGTATGCTCAATGAAAATCACTATAATGGAAACGAATCAAAGGTTTATTTACCATATATTCCTCCTCGGTGGAATCCTCAAAACTGACTTTTCTCAAAGTCAGTTGCACAACTGTAAACGATTTAAATGCAAGAGAAACGCAACCTTTTTTACTTATTTAGATCTCTCCCCCCTCCCCTTGTTAGGAATTCCCCCCTTTTGTCAACTTCCCAGTGCCGGTTCCCTAATGTCAAGGAACATTTGTGCCAAGTTTGAAAAAGATTTGTCCAGGTCCCTCTGTTATGATCCCCTTCCTGTTATTAGCCCCCCTCTTTAGTCAACCCCCTGAGTTCTGATTCCCTTATGCTAAGGAACATGTGTGCCAAGTTTGATGAAGAACCGTCCTGGTGTTTCGCAGTTATGGCCAATTCCCTCTGTTATAAATTCCGACCTCTCCCTCCTCTTCTTGTCAACCCTTCAGTGCTGATTCCCTTATGTCAAGAAATATGTATGCCAAGTTTGGTGAAGAACCGTCCAGGCATTTCGGAGTTGTGGACCTCCCCCTTCATATCAACCTCGCAGTGCTGATTATCTTATATCAAAGAACATGTGTGCCAAGTTTTGTGGAAATCGGTCAAGGCGTTGTGGAGTTATGGTGGAACATACAAACATACTCACACTCACTTTTTTATATATACTAGCTGACCCGACAAACTTCGTATTGCCACAAATTAACCTGTGTTGTACATAAATCATGAATCTCGGATGATCTTTGTCACAATCTCGAGTTTTGCAAGCGGGTCACCGGCAACACTCGCGACCGGCTCGTCCTGAATGATCTAGTGTTACTATAGATAGGTTTTGTGGTCTTGTTATTGATTAATGTTTTATGGAAGAGTCTCGAATTTCTCGAATTGGATTAGTTTTTGAGTTTCGCAAAAATTTCTGTTTTATTTGTATGAGAGTCCATATGCCCCTACCACAGGGGTGAGAGGTCTCTAACTATCATAAAATAAACTCAAGACTCAAAAATCTTCTACATGCTAAATTTGATTCCATTTGCTTGAATAGTACTCAAATTATAAGGAAATTTGTATTTCATTTGTATAAGAGCCCACCCTCTTAAAAGGGGAAGGGGTCGTAATACACCACAGAAAAAAATTCTGCCATCTAAAACTCTCACATGCCAAATTTGGTTCCATTTGCTTGATTAGTTCTAAAGTTATGAGGAAATTTGTATTTCGTTTGTATGGGAGCCCCCCCCCCTCCTAAAAAGGTAAGAAGTTCTAATTCATCATGGAAAAAATGGTTGCCTCCAAAAACACCCACATGCCAAATATGGTTCCATTTGCTTGATTAGTTCTCGAATTATGAGGAAATTTGTATTTCATTTGTGTAGAAGCCCCCCCTCTTGAAGTGTGGAGGGATCCTAATTCACCATAGAAAATATTTTTGCCTCCAAAAACCTCCACATGCCAAATTTGGTTCTATTTGCTTAATTAATTCTCGAGTTATGGGAAAATTTGTATTTCATTTGTATAGGAGCCCCCTCTCCTAGTGTGGGAAGAGGTCCTAATTCATCACAGAAAAAATTCTTACCTCCAAAACCACCTACACGCCAAATTTGGTTCCATTTGCTTGATTAGTTCTCGAGTTATGAGGAAATTTGAATTTCGTTTGTATAAGACCCCCCTCCCAAAGTGGGGAGGGTTCCCAATTCATCATTGGAAAAAAAATTTGTCTCCAAAAACACAAACATGCCAAATTTGGTTCAATTCGCTTGATTAGTTCTCGAGTTATGAGGAAATTTGTATTTCATTTGTACAGGAGCCCCCCCCCCTCTTAAAGTGGGGAGGGGTCCTAATTCACCGTAGAAAATTTTCTTGTCCTCGAAAACCTTCACATGCCAAATTTGGTTCCATTTGCTTGATTAGTTCTCGAGTTATGAGGTAATTTGTATGGAAGCCCCCCCTCTTAAAGGGGAGAGGAGTTATAATTCCCCTTATAAAGAGGGAGGGGTCTCAATTTACCATAGAATAAATTCTTGTCACCGAAAACACCCACATGCCAAATTTGGTTCTATTTGCTTGATTAGTTCTCGAGTTATGAGGAAATTTGTATTTCGTTTGTATAGGAGCCCCCCCCCCTCCTAAAGTGGGGAGGGGTCCCAATTCATCTTAGAAAAAATTTTGTCTCCAAAAACACACAACTGCCAAATTTGGTTCCATTTGCTTGATTAGTTCTCGAGTTATGAGGAAATTTGTATGGAAGCCCCCCCTCTTAAAGGGGAGAGGAGTTATAATTCCCCTTATAAAGAGGGGAGGGGTCTCAAATTACCCTAGAATAAATTCTTGTTACCGAAAACACCCACATGCCAAATTTGGTTCTATTTGCTTGATTAGTTCTCGAGTTTTGCAGAAATTTATGTTTCATTTGTATGGGAGCCCCCCTCTTAGTGGGGGGAGGGTTCTCTAACCATCACTAAAACCTTTCCTGGCCCCAAAAACCTCTACATGCAAATTTTCACGCCGATTGGTTCAGTAGTTTTCGATTCTATAAGGAACATGGGACAGACAGACAGACAGACAGAAATCCTTCTTTATAGGTATAGAAGGTATAGGTATAGATATATATATATATATAGATTTTTTATCAACAATCAATAAATCTCAAGTATAATATCTTTTATATTTTGTTGGATATTTTTAATGGCAAATTAAATATTTAACTTTACTTGCTAAGTTATTCTGAGATGGAGCAACTTTCATGGACGGACTTCGTAGAATAACAGACTTTCATGAATTTTTTCCAACTTGGGATTTTCAGGTAATATATGGATTTGTAATACAAATAACAATTCTTAATGTCATGTACAACCAAATTGGTCATAATAAGGCCATTACAAATATTTAAAGAAGTTTTTGTCCCTCCGGTGCTGGGTGACTGAAGGAGGGGGGTCGAAAAAAACAAAGAAAATTTTTTAATCGAGCAAAAAAAATATGGATTTTAGGCATTTTTACTTTAAGTTTAAACTAAATCTATTCTTGCTTTTAATAAATACAAAAATCTACGAACAAAATGACAAAAACGAAAAAAAAATTTTTTGGCCGAGTTTCGGAAATTCCACTGTTTGAACTTCCATTTCTATTTCGTGCTAGAAGCTTTAACTCAACTCGTACACTCATTTTTCGAGTTTTTCAGGCTGTAGAGCCCACAGATAATTCATTTTATAAAAAAATTTTAACTCATATCCTACAAATTATTTTTTTGCCCTTCGATTTTTCAAACCAATATCCAAGGGGAGGGGGGGTTGACAAAAGCTTTGAAAATGATTTGCAATGACCTAATTATTTTTCTAAATGCAGCCGTTTTCGCGATATTCGGAGAAAAAGTTGAATATATTTTGATTTTTTTTCTGTTGAACACGTCTTTTTCATATGTTACTCCAGTTGCCTCAACTGTCAACTGTTTCTATAAAATTTCTAATACAGTGGGCTCTCGGAAAAGTTAATCGATTGGGGAATGAATGGGTCGATTAACTTTACCGAAATATTAACTTTTTTTTTATTATTTATTTATTTATTTATTTATTTATACTAGTCTTCGAAATTTCGTACAGACAGTTCTTAGTAATTACTTATTCTAAGTTTGAAAGTAGTCCGAGTAACATTAAAATCATTTTTTGAATAGTTCTAAGAGTAATTGAGAATGATAAATACAAAAGTGAAAAATATATACTCGGATACAAGATACACGTTTTTAAGTATCTGAAAGTTGTAATGTAAAGAAATATGTAGCAAGATCTTTATGAAATAATACTTAGTTTCTTTCAGTAAACTTAAAATACTGAAATTCTTGAACTTCATGAATAAAGTGCATTGATGTTTGCAATTTGCATAAAAAATTATTATCGTTAATATTGAAAAACGATGTATACACTCATTCAATAAACAAAAGCGGCAATCGTTTTGCACGTAAAGAAATGATAAAATTTTTTAACTAAAAATCTTCATCGGAAACAATGGCAGTAATTTCAAAAATAGTTTACCTAATTAGGCTTATACAAATTTGAAAAAAAGTTTATGTCACCCCCCCCCCTTCAAAAATTTTCGAAATTTGAAGGGGCAAAAAAATAAAGTGCAATAATGTTGCATTCTTTAATGGTAAGCAGATTTTTACAATTCAACGAGTTTACATCTCTAAATTACCCAATTCGTGCAAAGTTGAAGTAATTATCCCGTTAGTCTCGATCAACTATCCTACACCATCTTAGCTTTCTGATTCTTGCTACAGGTCACAGGTGACTATTGTGCTTAACCTTTAAGTTCCGACGCCGAAAATTGGGGTTCTTGGAATTTGAGGGACTTTTGACGGAGATATTCCGAATTGCTGTGGGATTATATTTTGCTGTCATAGGTAGTAGAGAAGATTAAAATAGAAATACGACAAATTACATACTCCGGAACATCAGCTTTCGGTGCTTTCAGGGTTCCAAATTGATCGTTTTATTCCGTAGTTTCCAAGTACCTACCCTAATTTTGGATGTAAGGGACGAAAAACTTAAAGATACAATTTTTGACCATGCCTTGGACCCATGCAGAAAGGATGTCACTGAACTGTTCGAAACTTTTCTGACTATTGTCATGTTGTGATTATCATTGGGATCAACGGTGGCCCCGACCATTACATCAGATCAAGTCATGTAAAGTTATATTGCTTTTTAATTGAGCTTTATCTGCTTCTGCTTTAAAAATGGAGTTTTAGTATGGAAATGTACGAAAGTGGAATTTTAATTGGAATAACACTTTTATTGCTAGGCGAAACAGTTTATCACCAAACATTTCAATGATTCGCAAAGTCCTAGAGTTTTCGAAGAAAGATCTAAACATTTTTACTGATCTTATAACAGGACATTGTCGAAACCGCTATCATCTGAAGTTTATGGGGAAACTGCAAGGTGATATGTGTCGATTCTGTGGCACAGAAAAAAAGACTCGGAATATCTGTTATGCCGATGTCCGGCATTTTTCAATTAAAGATCAAGGTTCTTCGACAGATGGCTGTTAGAAGCCCTGATATTTGGATATTTTTATCCGAAGTGCAGCACCAGACTGGACAGATGCTATTAGTCAAACAATGACAATCGCTTCTGATAGTGGTGCGTTTGCATCCGTTTCCGTGCGTTTGCATATATCAAAGATAAACACGTTATTGTTCAGAACAGGCTTCATTCTCGGTTTTTCGCACAGTAGATGCTCATTTGACTACAGCGTCTCAACTAAACAGAATTCGAAAAAGTAGTGTAAAGGGTGATTGTAGAGCTAGTTATTATCTACATTATTATTGAATAAAGTATAGTTCTATCTTTTGTATTTACGGCGCTATGCGATTGCTACCCCGTTGGTAGCCAAATGAGCACTCCATAGCGCCGTAAATACAAAAGATAGAATTATACTTTCTTCAACAATAGTGTAGATACTAATTAGCTCTACAATCGCCCTTTCCGAGTTCTTAACTAGTTAGTGACACAGATTTGGATTATTATTCAAATCCGAGTGACATGTAAGTAAAAAGCAAAATTCAAATGAAGGTTAAATTACACGTTTATGGCTCTGTAAGGTGATCCTGTAGCACTCCACTATTTTCAAGTTGATTCATCTCTGCCAGAATACTTACTTTATGTGCTTGGATTAAAAAATTTTGAAAGTTGTTTTGGTTTGAACTAAAATTTAAGTACTGTACAACTTTTTTGTATTAAACTTTTATTAATCTGGAAAAATAAACACTGGTTTCTTCTCCTTTGTTTAGTTATTGAAGGTCTGACGTTATTATTTTTTTCTTGCCCCCCCCCTTGAACAATATTTCGAGACCAGGACATAAACTTTTTTCCAAATTTGTATAAGCCATCCGTATCTATTGTTAAAAGCACCATCACAGACATCATCAATCAAATTTTTCGCCTGCTGGATGAATCACAGTTTTATGCAGCTGAGGCATTCCACTGGGAACTCCCGCCGGGAAGAAAGCAAAAAAAAGTCTCATTCTTCATTCCGAAAGAGTTGGACAGAGTGAGAAAAAGAAGACAAAAAAAACAACAACAAGAAAACACCAACATAGTGCAACAGAACACACAGAACAGCCACTTCATCACCGATCTATTTTGGGGTGCTTTCTGCGTAAAAATAACCACCGGGAGGTTGTCGTCACGTCTCGCAATGCGCGTACCTACTATGTACTCCGAAGTGTGTGTTTGTGTGATACTCCGGGACCGTTATCAATAGGTCGATAAAGTTAAAAGGGTTACTTACGTGTATTGTTCTTCGCTTGCTGATCGTCGTACAGGACCAGCATAAATTCGCTGCTGTTGTGGATCGATGGATTACCGACGGTTGATGAACTGGCGCTGGGATGACTGGTAGGGGTGTTAGGGATGGCGATGCCGTTGCTGGTGACCACCTCCAGCTGATGATTACCATTGCTACTGGATGTGAAGGTGAGCTTCGACAGCGGGCTGGCATCCTTGGAGAATTTCTCCATCGCCTTTAGCGGGGAGGTGAACGACGGCGACGGCGGTGGTGGTGGTGGTCGTTGCGGTGGCGGGTAGCTGGGTTCCGGTGGTGGTGACACGACTGCTGGGGCGGTTGGGGCAGTGATGACGACCGATGGGAGTAGAGGTGCCGGAGAAGGAGATTTCGATTTGCGGGGGGCCGGTTGACTTGGTTTGAATGTTGGATTGATTTCCGGGGAAGGTGATTTAATTGGTTCCGGTTGTGGAGGAGAGTTCCTTTTGAAAGACGGTGGAACAACTGCAGGGGCAGGTGAAGATTTTCTCACGGGCTCTGGTGGTTTGGGTTTGAAAAAATCTTCATCCCGTGTACCGTAGGACAGTTCACGGATGATTTCGTCCCGGTTGTAAGCTCCTGTGTCCGCTGTAAGGGCTCGTATCTTTTTGATTTGGTCCAAATCACGAGCTGGTGAACGCGAGTCTTCACGACGTTTGCGTGGAACCGCCAGAGGTGGCTTTTCATTCTGTTCCATATCCATTTCGGTCACCTGCGTTGCACTATTGATTCCACGCTTCGGATCCGGAATGAAGAGCGTGTCCGATTCCTCACTTGGATCACTCAAACCGTAAGGATTCTCCGCTTTAACTCGAAAACGGTACTGAGAACCTTCAAACAAACCGCTTAATGTTGTGTTTAATTGGCGACAAGTGGTGGCTTTCAGCCAAACATCCCAACCCACGCGGTAGTATTCCACTATATAATTTCCAATTTTACAGCCACCATCGTCCTCGGGTGCGGCCCAGCTCAAGGTAATGGTTTTCCCAACTCCCACGCTGATGGACACTTTTCCCGGTGGTTCGGGACGAGCCGTTACCGTGACCAAAAATGAAGCATAATCGTCGCCCAGCTTATTGAAGGCCCGCAGATTGTATTCACCCCGATCCGACCGCTGGGCGTTCGCTATTCTGAGAGTGGAATTTTTGTCGGAGGTTTCGATTTCATAGCGGCCACCACTGGCTAGCAGTTCGCCATTATGACTCCACTCGACTACCGGCGTTGGTTGGCCAGCGATGCCAACCTTAAGCCGAATAACCTCGTCGGCTTCGATAATCAGTCCATCTTCGTACTGACGGGGCAAGCGAATCTTCGGATACGCATCGATGGTAAGATTGCACTGAGTCATAGTGTGACCGGCACGATTCGTTGCCGTACACTTGATCTGTCCGGCATCAGTCAGAGCGGTCTGATGAATAACCAACATACTAAAATCGCCCTCGGTCAGAATTTTCGTCCGACGGCTGCTGAACATTTCGAACCCGTCCTTGTACCAACTGATCTGCGGAGCGGGTGTTCCCGCAACGGAAACTCGAAACTCTACCTTCTCGTCCTCGATGGCAGTCGTGTCGAGCAGTTCGTGAATAAATCGTGGAGGTGCTTCGGCGGCACGTTGCAGCGTTACGGTCAGCGCATCGGACAGTTCGCTGCTTTCCGACTGGCCGACGATATTCTGCGCTGTAACCCGGAACTGATAGCGCCAACCCGGCTCAAGTCCGCTGAATGACATCTCGGTTGCCTGTGTTAGCACGGCAGACGCTCGCAGCCAGTGCGGTGAACCCGTCCGTCGGTGTTCAACGATATAGCCAAGAATTGGCGAACCGCCATCGCTGGTTGGCCGCTTCCAACGGAGCGTCACCACATCCGGCAACGAAGAGCTGGGCGATCCTGGCACCAGCATCGGCTTTCCCGGCGGCGAGGGGGGCTCTGGAAGAGAACAGATCAGTACGTCAATTAGACAGCTCTGCTGCAGCAGGTTAATGGTTCAATGCTCGTCTGTACTTCTAAGGCGGTTTTCAACGAAGGAAAGCTGCCACTGGCTGCCATCCCGAAGAATCCGTCCGTAAATGAATTTTCATTTCGACTGTAAATATTTGAGTCGAGTCTAAAAATAACCTCTGCCAGTTCTCTCTGTCCCGTACGTACAGCATCCCATAGAGATGAAGCAACCGACCGAACCGAACCGACCGACCGACAGAAATTTTCATTCTCAACCACCCAAAAGGCGAGCGAGCAAGAATGAAAAGTGTCTCACCTGCTGATTTCCAGTGGACGGCCTTCTTCGGCCTTCCGGAGTGTTTTGCCGGCTGATTTCCCATCGGAACTTAACAAACCAGCACCACGCAGGCAGCTTGTAAGTCACGTTTTTCGGCACTGCCTGACCCGTCGTCGCGCGCGCGTTTTCGTCTCGGGTGGGGGTTAATCACTAGCGAACCAGGGGCGCCATATTTTTTCTTTCCTTTCGTTTTCGGTCTAGGATTCTCGGGTTATTTTTCCTGCCACAGTAGTGCGAGTGCGAGTGCGAGCGAGACGGAACGACGAACGGTACGCGAGCCGCGCGATCCGGCGTACCTTTGGCTTTCGAGTTTTTCGGATGTCCGAGTTGAACCGCGACCGGTCGAGAACTGAGCGCTCGCTGGTTCAAAACCGATCGAGAGCTGCCTGTCGAACGCGCTGATCCTGCGCAGGTCGGCGGATGGTCTTCGAGATGCAGTGTGGGATTCTGCGCAAACTAGTTTTATTCTGTTGTTTAGTGTGACAGTGGAGTTTAATGGTTTCAGGAAGCACGAATTCGAACCAATATTAAAACAAAACTGATCTTTCCTAAATCAGATTTCTATAATATAATCAGAGAGAAAACAGCGCAGCTGGAGGGCGCCCAACAAGCGAAATCTCCTGCCACCTCTTCCGGGTGGAAAACAATTAAACTCACTTTACACGTGATTACGCATGCGTGTACGGCACTACTTGTTAATGGGCCGGCAGAGAATCCACCACGCAGAGAATGCGTCTGTGATGAGAGGTGAGAGTCGTGCGTTAAGTCTACCTGCCCACATTCTACAGTTTTCTTATCGGCACTGGTGCCGCACTGATAGCGACGAGAGTGGCGGCGACTTCACAACGGTAGCGTGGCCGAGCGGTCTAAGGCGCTGGTTTAAGGCACCAGTCACTTCGGTGGCGTGGGTTCGAATCCCACCGCTGCCACACAATATTTTTGCTGTATGGGAGCTTATGTTTGGATTTGGAAAATATTCGCAGAAGCCAAAGGGGGTCGGGTGACGTAACGAAATGTGTGTGGTAACGTAACAATCCTATGTTTCATTATTCGTGGTAAAGGAATTCTATCACTTCCTTGATAATTTATAGTAGCGAAATAAAATAAATAGTAAATCCATTCATAAGTCTTTCGAAAGCGCCTTTAAGGCATCAATTAAAAGCGAAACATGCTAGGTTTACTGTAATGTTTATGGAATTTTTAAAGCAGGGATATGTCTTATACTACCTGTCGTCCATCACGCTTCGTCCATCATCATCATCGTATCATCATTCCCTAGGTAGGATGTCAATCTATTTTTAGACCGTCTGGCTGGACGAAGCATCGAAATAGGCGGACCGATTTATCCCTTATAAGGTCAATGTAATTTTTGTTCACTGCAATAGTCACTCAAATTGTTTTTCAATGTTGTTTATTGTTTGCCAAATTGGGAATATTTCCCAAAATTTTTATCAATGGCATATGCTTTTAAAGTTCTTTCAATATTCTTTCAGGAACTGCGGCATGATTTGTTAATAGTATTCTGTACATAATTTTTGAAACTCGCGTAAAGACCATTGCTGTGACGACGAGTCCCTCGTTTAGGATAACGCTTATTTGCTATCCAGCAGCCTCTGCGTCGTCAAGCCGAAGTTCAGCTATCCGACTCCGAAATATAATCAGAGCAGCCGTTGCTCGGGTAGATAGTGCCAATTCGAATACGTAAGCGTATTTATAATTATTACATAAATTAAATTAGGTGGTTCTACTTATAAATTGCTCAAAAAAATAAATAATAATTATTACTAGGTATATTACCACGTACCACCTAAAGATTCAGGAACTTATCCACTTCCAATGGGATTACAACAGAACCGGAAGTGGTTCATCTGGTTTCCGGAAATCCGGTATTCCGAGAATGTGCTCCGGCTATAAAGCACTTTTTATGATTTTGGATGTAATCATAGTAATATGGGTAACCAAAATTCCTCAAATTACTCCGGAATGTAATTTTTTATAGTTTTAAAACAGTATAATGATTTATCCTCGGAATGACCATTCTGGAACAAGTTTCCGTGGGACCTCCTGTGGCCACAGAACTGTTTGGATTTCCAACACTGGCAATATGGGTATTTAAATTCATGAAATTACTCCGGAAGGCCGTTTCTCATTGTTTTGGCTCTATTTGATTATTTTGTCCCCGCGTGGTCATTCCGGAACATATTCCCGCGGGGCTTTACAGTGGTCCAAACCCACATAAACGTGCGCATTACAGTTTTTAGTGGGAAAACTTGATTTAAGGTTTATGGAACCTTTGAAAGAGTTTCTTGAAACTAAAAGTTCTATCGTTTGGTGCAATTCAAATTTTGATTAATCCCCCTAAAAATGAAATAAAAAATTTATTTCTCTTCAGTTTAAGATCGCTGGGGAATTCAATGACCCGCTTTGCTACAAAGCTCTCTATTATTCTATTGTACGGTCGACACTGGAATTTGCGAGCATCGTTTGGAACCCGCACGAGTCCATCTGGTCCGCCAGACTGGAAAACGTACAGCGAAAATTTGTTCGTTATGCACTTCGTCTGCTTCCCTGGAGGGATTAGCAATATTTAACAACGTACGAAAACCGCTGTCGTTTGTTGGGCTTAAGCACGCTGAGTCGACGTAGACAGGTTTCGTAATCTTTGTTTGTCTGCAAGCTTTTAACTGGCGAATATGACGCACCGGACATCCTATACGCACCTTCAAGAGTTTTACGACCCAGAATGATGCTACAAGAAGACTCCTATTCAACGCAATATGCTGCCAACTCTCCCATCGCTTCCATGATCAGACAATTCAACTGCTTTGCTGACTTTTTTAATTTTGACGAACCATCACGCACTTACCGCCAACGAATTCTTGCACTTGATAATGTAAATACTAGCAATTAAGTAACCTTTAGGTGTTCATTTAGACCCAAATTGTCCGATGAATTGTATGAATAAATAACAAATAACAAATATAACATATTGACGAGTTTTGCAAAGCTTTAGAGCAAATTATTACAAGAAATTTTGCTGAAAACAGTAACCTTCTATCTCTTTAGCGAAAATAGAAAAATCCTATTTCTTATTTGTGAATCATTAAAATCAGTTTTTCTATTTTAGCTCTTTTTGTAGTAGTAGTATGGCTTTTTAATGTTTTATAAAGTTGTATAAATAGTAAAAATACACAACTTTGCTGAATGTAGCATAGCTCTATCTTTGCTTGTTCAGGAACTGTAGAACTTTTAATATAAAAAATACCCTAACTTCAACCCCGGATTGCTCGACTATGCGCAAATGGATTGACGGGCAGAACCCGTCAATGTGTTATATTGAAACTGAAGAAAAATAAATTTCTTATTTCACTTTTAGAGAATAATCAAAATTTGAATTTTACCAAATGATAGAACTTTTAATTTCAAGAAACTCTTCCAAAGGCTCCATAAACGTCAAATCAAGTTTTCCCACTCAGAACTGTAATGCGCACGTTTATGTGGGTTTGAACCACTGTGAAGCCCCACGGGAATATGTTCCGGAATGACCACGCCGGGACAAAATAATCAAATAGAGCCAAAACAATGAGAAACGGCCTTACGGAGTAATTTCATGAATTTAAGGTGAAGGTCGTCAGAGGCCAGCTGCTTTTTTACTGATTTCAGTACTTGTTCCCACTATCGTTTTGTTTATGCTAAGTTGCTAGTAGTAGGTAATAATCTGTTATGAACAATTATGAAACGTAGAATCGCGTATCTATTTTTGCTGTTAAACTAGATCCGACAGTAATTCTATCACATAAAATGTTGTTTACGGTGAATTTTATTATCAGAGAATTTTTAAGTATATTTTCGACACTTTACGACCGTTAATTTAATAGTGAAAATTATTGGCCAATTTCACGCTCAACGTAAATATGGCATCACTCCCGTTTCCTTGGTAACGTATCAACAACGACGGCCGCGGATTCGAAACTGCAATCGAAACGAAGTAAAGTTTTTCATATCAATTCAAGTGAACAGTTTGGGCAAAATCATTATAATATGTTACCAGATAACTGTTCGGGTGGTAAATTAAAATTTTCTGTGTTTCAAGTTAAGTTTCGCGAGTGATGTGATGAATGGAACGGCCGAATAAAATTATAGAAAAATCGACGACGAAAAAGCATTTTAATTGGGCAGAAATCTCAGTATTTAGTGTAAGTTACGCCCCAAAAAGTAATAGAACCTATGGAATGCAATGTTTAGTACTTCGAGTTGCAAGATCTGATTACGGTTAGCAGGTTAGTTGAACTAATTTAATTTTTTTGTGATGGTTTCCCGAGTCTATGGGAGCATGTTGATACACTGAAGAAGGGAAGGGAAGGGTGATAGTCGGTGCCATACTGACTGTCATAAATAGACTCTGACGACCCTGTCCTTAAGTACCCATATTGCCAGTGTTGGCAATCCAAACAGTTCTATGGTCACAGGAGGTTCCACAGGAGGTCCCATTTAAATAATTTATTTTATCCAAAAAAGTCATAGTTTTAACGTTAGATAATGATTCTAGCATGACAAACACCTCCCTAAAGGTATGAAATTCCTTTATTATATATTTTAATCAGCGAGTATTGCAGATAATAGTATCCTTGATAAAGCCTACAAAATATAGTCGAAACGTCGGAGAAAGAACAAAATTTGTTCTGATTTATTAAGACTGACAGCCGATAAAAATAAAATAGATAATAGTATCCATTTTTAATTTTCAAATTGTTGCGTGGTATGATTCATAATTCATCATCATCATCATTATCATCAACATCATCATCATCATCAACATCAACATCAGCATCAAATTAATCATCATCCTCAACAAAATTATCATCATCATTAAAACCATCATCATCCTTATCTTCATTTTAAACATCATGCTATTTATTTTTATCATCATCAAAAAAACCATCATCATCATCACATCACGCTCAACATGATCATCATCAAAATAATAATAATCATCATCAGTGATGAGTCCACATATGAAAAAAAAAATTATCAGTGAAAAAATTAAAGAAAGGAATTTCCTCACTTTAGGGTAAATTATTTAATAATAGAAAATATTTATGATACCTAAAAGAAAAAAATATGGCATACAAAAAAAAAATTTGTTGCAGAAATAAAATTCATCAGTGAAAAAAATCGTAAAAAAGGAGTTTTAGAACTCTAGGGGAGATTAATCAATACTAGAAACAGATTTATGCCACCTACAAGTCAAAAAACATAACACTCAAAAAAAATTTTTGTACCAAAATATGATTCGATTATCCGGGCTGAAAATAAAAGTGATTACCCGGATAATCGAGTCCGGGCTGTATTACTGTTACTATAGCGATAGTTAGTTACTATAGTTACTATAGCGACTATAGTGAAAGCGACTAATTCCGATCACCTAATGCATGATTCATCTTTGAGTCCTCTCTGAGAAAAAAAGCTTTGACATTTATTTACAGGGTATGTGTCTTTAGCAAGTATTTTCAATTATATTTCATGGAAAAGTATTACAATGCTAAAATTATTTACCGAAAGTTACAAAAAATGCATCGAAGTATGGATGTAGCCGTGCACCTAATTCCAATCACCAATTTTAAGGAGTGATTTTTAATTCCGATCACAGGTGTATCGAATTCATCACGTCATGATGAGCTGTTGAAGTATAGAACTAATGTCAACTTGTATCAAATGGATCTGAAATGTTTTGTGTTTATATAGTCTGATGACAATTCCCCTACCAACCATCTTCTGCTTGCGTTAATGATCATTATTAACATTCGATGTTTTCATAAAGTTTTGAACATAAATAATAGTGAAAACCAAAACAGAAAGATTGTGTGCCAGACATGACCGCGTAGTAGGCGTAGAACTACGTTAGGGTGGTTTTCACGAAGATACCTCGAATATTAAAGAAAACTTTTTACACAATATTGATATACGCTGGAATGTATCACTAGCGTTCAAAATCTTTCATTCTTTCGTGACGCTGGCTTGACTCCAAATTTTGGATTGACACCCTGCCGTAAGACGTAGTTCTACGTCAAAAGATTTCAATAATCCTAAATTTTTATTTTTTTTTATTTTTTTTATTTTAATCCGGCATTAACCGGCATCGTCTCTCGTAACTCCAAATAACATCCAAATAACAACTTCTTAGCATGTATTTTGCAACCTTACAACTTTGATGTAGTGATCGGAATTAAAAGCAGAAAAAAAGTTATGTTCATAATTCCGACCAATCACTTTAATGGAATAAATTCCGCAAATTCAGCATATTTTCAGCCAAATTTGATATAGAACGCTTGTATGCTGTACGCTATATATGCTTGTATCTACTTGTTATTATAGAAGAGGGTAATATGTTTCCACGCTGCTATGATCTTAGCCAATTTGATCGTGCGCTTAGCACTTGGACGGTGATTTTTGCCTGTCGAATTTAATTTATCTTGAAGTGCATGAAAGGCCCTAAGGCTCCAAAGGCAGTCATTTTTCAACAATTGACCCCTAAACACATAGCACACTAACTGAGCATGCTCATTTACTACAGATTGACTATTTAGGTTGAGTGATCGGAATAAGGAGCTGATCGCAATTATGTGCGGTCACGGAATAACTTGTTCACCTAAACACAATAGTTCAATCAAGTAAGTTGCTGGCTCTTCACAGGTCTAAATCAAACCTAGTGTGGAATGGGAGCACCTCTCTCCGTATTTTTGCTTATATGATTCAAATTTCATCTCAAGGGCATCCATGGCAGCAGCTCAGGCACCTCGCTCGATCACGTCCAGAGAGGCAGGTTCAGGATCATCTTTAAGGCATTTGTTCTGTACGCGCTGAAGCCTCAGCCTGTGTGATCGATCGACCAGACCGGGACCGCGTACTCTACCGCAAGGTAAATGATTTGTTTGTAGACAGTTGTAGATAACCAGCTGATTCTTCAGGCTTAGTTTGGATGCTGATGCTACGTTTGTTGATATGAGATTTGAAGATCAGTTGCCTATCTAGCGTTCAGTCTGAGGTAATCGACCTCATCGCACCACTTGATGATAGAGTCGCCGAACCGGAATCTTACGTTCGCAACCGGAACCAGCTTCGGAGACTTCGAGTTCCCATTGATCATAATTCTACAGCTCGTAAAACAGTCAGTGAAAGCACCCAGACCTCTCTGAAGTTTGCAAGTGAGCGCACGTATGATCCCCTTACATGATTGCTGTGTCGTCCGCAAACTAACAATACCCATTCTCTAGGACGGAAGGGATGCCAGATGTATGTATGTTATACAGAATGAGCCCCAGAATCCTTCCTAGAGGAAGTATTATTAGCGGAAGTCGTGTTTACTATGGGCTCCACAAGCAATTGCGGTCGAGCAGACTAAGTCCCCGTACAAAGTGCACCCTGTACAAGACGCTTATTAGACCGGAGGACCTGCGAGTGCTCGGAGTTTTCGAACGACGAGTGCTAAGAACGATCTTCGGTGGCGCACAGAAGAACGGAGTATGGAGGCGGAGGATAAACTATGAACTCGCACAGTTCAGTGGCCTGGGTTCGCCACTATCCAGAAGGTGACTAGAGCTGGACGGATACGATGGGCAGGACATGTTGCAAGACTGCCGAACAACTACCCTGCAAAGATGGCGTTCGCCTCAAATCCGATAGGAACAAGGCGACCAGGAGCGCAGTGAGCAAGATGGTTAGACCAGGTGGAGCGAGATCTGGCGGAGAGTACTCGGTGTCCGAGGAATTGGAGAGCGGTAGCCCTCAACCGAGTTACATGGAGAAACTTTGTTCAACAGGCTTTGTCTTAGGACGGCTAGCCACCTAAGTAAGTAAGTACCCTACCTTCCATTGGATTCAGTATTCATGCAGAAAAAATGAAAAGACTACCCTTCTTCATTCCATCAAAATTATTGTTATAAATTTTATAATGATGGAACTAATACCGATATATACTGTTGATAGCGAATTGTTGGTAGCGAATTCACATGAATCTAAGATTTAAGCACTGCTAAATCAACATCATTATAAAGCTCAACATGACACTATTTTATTTAAAATATTAGACCTTTGAAAACTTTTTTTAGTGGTGTGGTACTACGTTTCTAGATCTCAAACAAAAGTTTTTCTTTTTCAGGAGAACGTTCATGAAATTCTTTTTGAACTTTGTAACTTTGTTGTTGTTTCAATATACCTACAGAAAACTCAGTGCGCCGTGAAGACATAAACTGAACCTATATTAAATATTACGTCTTCGATGGATTGCATCACAGAGCTGATTATTTAATTACTGATATTAATCAATTTGTTTAAAATTCCCAATCGTTTTATTCTTTGTAAAACTTAATAGGTTTCACTATTGTACGAACTCGCTCAACGTGCACAATGATTGTCTTGCGCCATCAAACGCTTGAAACTGTCGCAGTCGCGTTCCACAAAGCATAATTATATACCAGACCCGCTGCATGGTCATAATTCAATACAGCGACGGTGTAGCAATCTGCATTCTAAACCATAGCCAGGCTATAGGCTGCACAGCGCGAAAAACGTTTATATTTTCCTTCCCTCGCTCAGTACTCGACTCCCATCGTCAACTTACTGCATACATACATGAGCTGTCCTCCTTCCTTCGCCGGTCGGTCGGTCGCTCGGCAGCGTTGCCAGATCAGCGGTTTTCCCGCTAGATTTAGCGGGATTTCAAGTCGGACAGCGGGACTTAATAACCAAACAGCGGCTAGCGGGAATCTAGCGGTTTTCTTAAATAACTCAGCGGGATTTTAGCGGGATCTCGATTTAGCGATATTTGATAGGCAAAAAGAGTGCTGAAAGAGAGGTTGACAGCAAAACACTTCGTTTAGTGACATTCTAATGTCTGCTCATGCATTGGCAGATGGTTCAGTATATTCTGTTGATTATAAAATTCCGTGGTTTTTACCTAGAATGGGATAGTTCTGACAAATATTCATTAGAACTTACTGAAAAAGAAGACCACCAAACAAATCCGTTTTGCACTAATTCGTTGCCAATGGATGGCAAAATCCAACTGATTCATGAATTGGAAACAAAACAACACTTATGTATCTATATACATCATAGGGCCCTATTCTGTAAGTCACGTCGAGCAATTCGGCTCGACTCAGTCACTGTCGTGTGTCGAGTGCAAGAAGAACGGGTAACATAGCGGCTCAATGCACGATCAAAACAAAGCTAACTCTGGCGTCATTTGCTAACCGTTTAGTCACTAGCTTTTTGGCGATGGACTTAGTCGTGTTACTCGACAAAATTGGGTCGCGTGTGACTTACATAATAGCAAAAGTCGACTATTCGAGCAAAGTGACACTCGACGTGACTTACAGAATAGGGCCCATAATTTGGTTTGTATGATAACAAAACCAAAACAAATCGGTGCTAAAACAAAATAAAGGCGAGAACAAAGAGCCGATGCGCTTTACAGATATTTTTGATTTTTGGGTGCTTCTAAAGATTGAAACATATCTTCTTTTGTCACCAAAAACCATAACCATTTGCCAGCGTTGCTGAAATTTTGCATGATTTTTATCATAGCTAGACACAGAAAAAGAATTTGTGCTAAAAGCTTCTTTCGAAATTTTCGCCTGTGTTCTTAGACTCCTTAATCTTATAATTCTTGTGAAATTTCGCAGTAAACTGTCATTATATAAGGGATAACAGAATATTTCGTTTTCTGTTTCCTGAATCCCAAAACTTCGTCAACATGAATGCAGTAAATTTGCATAATGTTCATTCAATTGCAACCTCTCAATTTCAGCAGATCATCCTAATTTCAAATGCAAGCCTTACTGAAATATTGCACCAGAAACGAAAGAATAATACGACTTTTGATTCAGCGGGATTTCTAGCGGGAAATTGATCCTGGCCAGCGGGATTTCAGCGGGAAATCAAGCTCTGGGCAGCGGGAAAATGGGCAATCGACCTGGTAACACTGTCGCTCGGTGGCCACGGACAGTTCCCTTGATGCAAAACTGACCCAGTAAGAGATCTCCGCGGTCCGGGACCTGTCTCAACTTTCCCGCATGGGCGATCGCGTCTCCAAACAATCAATAATTCGACACGTGTCCTGAACAAATTGCACTGCGACCGTCGGCAGCAGCAAACCGACAGCCGAACAATAGCAACAAGAGCAGCAGCAGCATCCAACGGTCCCTGGTGGTTGCAACCACGTTAGCAAAAATTCCTACAGACTTAGCCTGCACGGGATGGGATAGTCGTTCGGGTCGCTCGCGGGTCTGAACGGTTTCGACTCGGATCGGGTCGTCGTCGTCGTCGATGGAAAACTGGTCTGACTGGCTGCCGGAGAAATCTGCGGTCTGTGCTGCTGGCTGCGCTGCGCTGCGATGATGAGTGCAAGTCGTCGACGTTTGAAGCCAAAGTGGTTTGACTGCTCTAATCCGCTCTCGCAGCCAGGCAGCAGCGCTCAGTTGCGGTGAGACCACAACGAAGACGACGACGACGACGGCAGTTCATTATTTTTCTTCGTTCCACTCCATTCCAGTTCCAGTTTTAAGGCTTGGCAGGGCTTCGAAAGGTGCGCCTCGGCTCAGACGTGTAGTGACCTCGGCCGTTAACGGGAGCCAGTAGAGACGGTTGTGCCGTGCCGTGCCGTCAAAAAGCGCAACGTTTCGGTGCCTAGTCGTTGGTCGAAAAATATGACGCGCGTGCCGGGTTGTTGCGGGGGAATGTGGATCCATTTGTGCTGACGGTTTGGTTTTTTTTCTTCATTTCGGTGCTGCTGACTTGGTGAAATGTGAGCTGGCTGGCTCGCAGACGGCTCTGGCACTGGAATCAAGTGATTTGGATTTTTTTAAATGTCTGTTTCGGATCGATCGAACGATTCGATCGGATCGGAAACGAGTGCAGTTAGAGCTGGAGGTCAAGTAGTGACTGGTCAGTACTGGGGCACTGCTGGTGAATGTGTGTAGTGACCATTCTAGTGTTGTACGACGGCAGGCATAAGTGAGTTTGAAATTTTTCTTTTTTACATTCAGGAATTTTAAGGTACACGACTTGTGGTGATCTAGAAATGTATCCATTGGAATGTTGCAACCGTACGCTACTAAGAAACATTATTAACTAGTGATTTGTGCCGTTACATTATTGGATTAGCAGAAACTTTTAAGTTGGTAAGTTTCAAATTGCACAACATTTCGTACGTTTAGTGTTTCTATCTTTTACCATCAATGAAATTTATTCTTCAACGTTCGTCACACAAGTTGAGATTCAAGTTGAGATTACGAACATGTACCAAACAAGACCAATCTAATGTGGTTCTTTTAAGACTAATTGCATACAAATCGAACAAAAATCCTTGAAGATAGTGCCAAAAGTGTAACTATAAGACTTTTATTTTTGATGTCTCAGTTTTTGCCATTTCATGAACTCTTTCTGTGATCCTTTTTTTATTCTCTCTTTGCGTTTTTTTTTTTCAATTTTTCTTCTACACTTGTTTAAGTCATTCTTTGATTCTTCGTTTAACTCTTTCTTTGGGTCCTTCTTTTAGTTCCTCTTTAAGTCGTTCATTGAATCTTTCTTTGATTCTTGTTTTTTTGGCTTTTCATTGACACTTCTGGTTCTCCTGTTGGACTCGTGTGCTCTTTTTAGGCTCTTTCCAGATTCATTTTAGAATGCTGGTCTGTTCCGTAATTACCCTGTACTCTAATAACCGGCTGAGAAGTCCCTCGATAAAGAAGGGTCAAGTCTTAAAGACATTTATAAATCCAAGGCTTTGCTTTTTTTAATTCAAATTGGGTGTTCTTCGATTTTTTTACGCTCTATTGTAATAATTTGAATTTTTTGGTCTCTATTACTCTTTTTAGTTTTGGACTCCATTTGATTTGCCTAAAATTCATTTTTAACTCGTTATAAGTTGTTTTTGAACGCTTCTTGAATTCTGTTAGGATTATTCCTAGAACTATCTGAACCAATTTTGGACTCTTTTTGGTTTCTATTTGGACTTTCTTGGATTCTTCTTGGATTTTCAGACTCTATTTGAACTATTTTTGGTTTGATTTTAGACTTCTATTTAATCTCTTTTAACTTCTTTTGAATTCTTCTTGAACCGGAACGCGTTTGAACTCTTTTGGACCCTCCCTTGAACTCCTTTTTAACCAATTAGTTCATTATTTATTTATTCTTATAAACATACATATACCAGAAATGCAGTTTACATCTTTACATCTTGCAGTTTACAGTCTTTGATCTGATGATCTGATATAGTCCTACGTCACCCTTTCGAACAACCCTTAGGGCTGTATACCTTGTTGTTTTTATTGTTTGACATGTTGATTTGATGTTTAGCTTCCGACTTTTGACAATCTGCTTTAGCTTGCATTTTTCACTTGATTCTGTGAGTCTTTCCTTTACTTTTTACTTGACACTTGCTTGCGTTTTTTTTCTTCAAGACTGTCTTTGGCTTTTCGTGAGTTTTACCTTTGAGTCTTTGTTTGAGTCTTTCTATGACTTTTTCATTAAGTCTTTCTTTGGCCCTCCTTAAACTCTTTCTTTGACTTTTCTTGAGCTCTTTCTCTGGTTCTGTCTTTCTCGTTTCAGAATTTTTTCTTGACCTATCTTTCTCCAAGACTTTTGTGACTCTTTCCTTAACCCTTGCTTTGACTCTGTCGTTGAATCTTTCACCTTGAATTTCTCCATTGAGTCTTTCTCTTTCGTTCCCTTTCTTTGATTCTACTAGATCTAGCATGATCTAGTTTTGTCTTTCGTCAGTTTTCAATTTCCGATTTCCACTTCTCAATTTTTTGTTGTTGTTTCTTTTATCCATTATTCAACTCTTGCTTAGATTTTTTCGCCAAGTCTTTATTTTATTCTCTATTTGACTCTTATTTTGAGTCTCTATTCTAGTCTTTTTTTAGCTCTTCCGTTGTCTTTCTTTAAGCTTTTGTTCGACTTTTATTTTGATTCTTTTCTGACTGTTTCTATAAGCATTTCTTTATTTCCTCATGTTGAATTTTGGGCTGACAAAATGGAGAAACTGAAAAAATCGGGAATTTTTTTTGTTTCAAAATGCAAGACTTAAGACCGTGCAATAGCATACGGCCCAGAACCTTTTTTGGTGCGCATTAGAGTTTTGAGCGGGAAAACTTGGTTCTAGGTTTATGGAACCTTTGAAAGAGTTTCTTTAAATTAAAAGTTCTATCGTCCAGCGGAATTCAAATTTTGATTAATCCCCCTGAAAGTGCAATAAAAAATTTATTTTTCTTCAGTTTCAGTATAACACATTGATGTGTTCTGCAAAGTTTTACAGCATATTACTACAAGAAATTTTGCTGTAGACATTCACCTTCTGTCTCTTCAGCAAAGATTGAAAAATCCCATTTTCCATAAATGAAAAATCGTTAAAATCAGTTTTTCTATTATAACTGTTTTTGTAGTTGTTGTATGACTTTTTCCAGTTTAACAAAGTTGTATAAATAGTGAAAATACGCAACTTTGCTGCATATAGTATACCTCTACCTATGCTTGTTTAGGAACTATAAAACTTTTACTATAAAAATACCCAAATTTTGACCCCGAATTACTCGCAAGAAAGCCCCATTTTATTCAAAAACTCTCCCCAGAGAATCAGAATAGTTTCAACCAGGCTGGAAAGTTTTATAAATCATGTTTAAAAGCACAAAAGTTAAACAAAATTTAAAGGCTGACAAAATCGAAGGGGAAGACAAAATCGAGAGCTGACAAAATCGGAACATTACTGTATTTTAAGCCTTTTTCCTTAATTTTTTTCTTTGGCTCATCTTCAGAACTTTGTTTCTGACTCCGTCTAATTTCGTTTCGGACTCTTTCTGGATCCTTTTCGGATTCTTTCCGGACCTTTTTAGACGTTTCTTGAACTTTTTTGCCTTTTTGGACTATGTTTGGTAGCTTTTTAGATTATTGTTGGCCTTTCTTTGAACTGCTGTTGATCCTATTTTGACACTTTTTGAATTTTTTTTGACTCCTCTTAACGTTTATAACACTCCTGTTGGATTAATTTTGGATTGCTTCTTTAATTATATTTAAATTATTTGAGAGTTTTGTTAGATTCTTTGTGGATTCGTTTTGGACTCTTTTTGGGCTCTTCCTGGATTCTTCGACTTCGTCTGGATACTTTTGGAACCTTTTAAACTGCTTTTTCACGCTTTTTGAACATTTTAAGAGTATTTTTCAACGTGGTCTTGTTATTGATTAATGGTTTATGAAAGAGTCTAAAATTTCTTGAGTTCGATTAGTTTTTGAATTACGCAAAAATTTCTGTTTTATTTGTATGAGAGTTCTTATCCCCCTACCATAGGAGTGAGGGGTCTCAAACCATCATTAAAAACATTCCTGCCTCCAAAACCCCCACATGCCAGATTTGGTTCCATTTGCTTGATTACTTCTCGAGTTCTGAGGAAATTTGTATTTCATTTGTATGGGAGCCCCCCTCCTAAAAAGGGAGAGGGATCCTAATTCATCATAGAACAAATTCATGCCTTCAAAAACACCCACATGCCAAATATGGTTTTTTTTTTTTTTTTAATATCATTTATTTTATTTGGCTCGTTTGCGGTAGCTTAGCGGAGCCGAAAGGCTTTTATAAAAATAGTACACGAGGAGCACTGCTTACATCTATGTTAGGAGGTATGATCGATACACCCGATTTACTGGGGTTAGTAGGTATTTACAGTTTTCTTAATATAGAGGGGGGCTAGGAGCAAATATGGTTCAATTTGATTAATTAGTTCTCCAGTTATGAGGAAATTTGTATTTCATGTGTATAGGAGCCCCCCCTCCTAAAGTGGAGAGGGGTTTCAATTCACCACAGAAAAAATTCTTGTTTCCAAAAACCGCCACATGTAAAATTTAAGCAAATGGAACGCTTGATTAGTTCTTGAGTTAAGCAGAAATTTGTATGGGAGCCCTCCCTCTTAGTAGGGGGAGGGGTCTCTAACCATCATGAGAACCTTCCCTGGCCCCAAAAACCCCTACATGCAAATTTTTTTGCCGATCGGTGCAGTAGTTTTCGATTCTAAAAGGTACATACGGACAGACAGACAGAAATCCATTTTTATAAGTATAGATTGTGAAATCATTAATAAAAAATTGATTAGAAAGCCAAAAATTTGAAGTTAGTCACAACTCCTTGAGTTCTAATTGAGCAAGTATAATAAAAGCGAGGAGTATACTGTCCTTACTCACAATCTTTTCAACTTAAAATTAAATAAAGTTTTTGAAGCTGGTACTATCGGGCGACATTGAAGACACGATATGATCAACATTATTTCCAATAAATGCTGATTGCTGACCTAAATCTAATAAAATCAGTCGTAAACGAGCAAACAACCATGTTAACCATATTTTCTTCGCAGCTATGCGAGAACCCAGAATTTGTCTGTTCGGTAAGTGAGTATTGAAAAGTGTGCCCGGAAAATGTTAGAGGCTGTTAGAGTCAATAGGATCGTAGCAACTGGCCCTTTAATTGTCCTGTACTCTAATAGCTGGTGGCGAAGTCTGTCGTATAAAAACAGAAGGTCAAGTTTCGATGATACCGGAATGTAGCACCTAGGCTTTGCTGGCTTTTTTTGCCCGGAAAATTGTAGGCCGAAACTGAAAATTGACCAGAATCATAAAACGGCGTCATTTACACTAGGAAAATAGAGGCTGCCCGCTTACGACGTTTGCTAGACTCCTCCACTTATGTCAAATAACACATATCCCAAGTTTGGTGGAGAAGGACTAAGGCGTTCCAGAGTTATGGCGGTTATGCTGACATACATTGGATTCTGACATAGAACAACGTTTTTCAGCAGCGTGTCATTCCAAGATTTTTTTTTGTGAGATTATAGTCACTTTAACAGCTTATATTATTCGTGACTTCTGCGGAGTTGGGATTTGAACCCGGGTCCTCGGCGTGAGAGGCGTGAATGCTGACCACTACGCCGGGACTGACCCCTCATTCCAAGATTAAGATTGGGGCCAGCATCTAAAATTCAAAATGAATTTTGATGGTTCGCATTCCATTGGATTTATGAAAGATCCAGCAATTGTGTGGTTTTCCAATCGCTGAATACTAGGAAATGGCGAAAAGTTTCAAGGTAAAATTGCCCCTTATATTTTTTGTGGGATAGCCCTGCTTTCTAGGCATGGACAACCAGGGATGATTCCTCCTCAGAATAAAAAAAAGAGAAGAGAAAAATTCAAACTTTACTCAGTCGCGAATTATTGTGCTTCGTTTTATTTTAACTTTTCTCGTTTTTACTGACTGCGATTGCTCAGCAACCTGCACATTAATGTTCTACCTGCTACTCATTGAGGGAGTGAACTGAGCAACAAAATGTTAGTACACTTTTTGGCTGTCCATGATATGGGACACAAAAAAAACTGTTTAGACGTCTCGCAGCGGCAACAGTGCAAAAAATGCTTCATATGACGATAGTGGATGATAGATATGGCAACATTAGAATTCTCGTGAAGTTGCTTTTTCGCTCAATGAGAAACTAAAGTTTGTTTATATTTCTCTTTATTTTTGGCCAGTTTCGCTTTGCGTGGATGGATTTCTCATTTGTGGCAGCAGTTCTACTCATTGTATTGAGCAAAAAAAGATACACTTTTTGCACAATGAGTGAGGAAATGGCAAGCCTGTGGACAACTATTACATATATCAAGCGTGTGACTGCTGCTGCCGCTTCAAGAAAAAGAACAAGAAGAGGAGACTTACGGCACTAGCGTAGTACCGCCTTATTGACATGTAAAGACTGCTGAAATAACATTAAAAGAAAAGTAGAATCGTTATCATCATTGATTTGCTGCTTGATTTCCGAGATTTTCTCACACGGGTGCTCACATCTTGCGAACAGCCTGGCATGAGCATCTGCTCTGTTGGACTCCCTTTCTGATTTTTTCATACACCGCGACGTGTGACACAATTATCGCTCTCGCTCGTCAATGCAACCCGAGCAATTGATATACCGATCGCTCACGAGGATCACACTCTTATCCGCGTCTGTAAGCGATGATATAATATGAAGAAGGAAAGAAGAAGTGCAGCAAAATCTGTAGCCATACACTCTAGTGTGCCGAATGGGCCGCTCACAGATTGTTGGAAACTCACGAGCTATTGGTTTCATGAGCAGGTTTTTCTGTAAACGCTACGAGGTTGTGTGCTCGCGAGGAGGTAGCAAGTTGCATGCACACAGCACACAGAATATGTTCTTGGACAAATTTGGACTCTTTACGTATACACTTTTACCTCTCCTCAAACTTTTCTCAAAGATTCTCTTTGAATTGGTTTTTGGCCCTTTAAAATTGCGTGGTTTTTTAATTTCACTATTTGACATGTTGTTTTGATATTCGACTAATCTGCTTTAGTGTTTGTTTTTCATTTTTTTTGTCCTTCTTTTATTCTTTACTTGATTTTTACCTTCTCAAACCTGATCCTTCTCGAATTCCCTAACGGCGCAGCTGCATAGAGTTGTTGAAGTGACTGATATTTGAGTATTGCAAGTCATAAAGGAGTTATTTCGACTAATTGTGATTTTTTAATTGTTTTTAAATTATATTTGCAACGCTTTTTAAATTCATTAATTTAATTCTTTCTTTGGGACTCTGTGAGTCTATCTTTAACTCTTTATTTAAGCATTTATTTTGAGCGTTTTTTCCAAGTTCAAGCTCAAAAAAGAGTTTAGTCTTGAGCTTGAACTTGAACTTGAATTTCGTTTTAAACTCTTTCTAGACTGGTTTCGGACTCTTTTTAGATTTTTGTTTGGGTTCTTTTCAGACCTTTTTAGGCCTTTGTGTTTGTTTTCGGAGTATGTTTCGCAGTTTTTTAGATTAGTTTGACACTTGTTTTGGAGTTTGTACCGTGACCGCTCCTAATTTTGCGCATTTTTCTTTATATAAGTAATTTTTAACATTGTGCATTACTATGATCATTGCGTTATTTTTTTATAAATGTCTGTTGATTATTACGCCATTATTCACAAACGGGCCATAATATTTGAGAGCGAAATAATTTAACGTGAAACTGAAAGTATTTTATATGACAGAAAACATCGTCGTTAGCACCAACGCTAAGATTGTCTTTCTAGAAAATTAACAAATTTATGATCTAAATTCTTTGCAATGATCAAATCACCCAGCATAATTAGAAAGAATAATTAATTTTAGTCACGTTTTAGACAAAAAGAGTGATTGCATGCATTGCTTTCCTTAGAAAAATGCGATGCAATAATGCGCAGATTTAGGCACAGATTTTTTATTCATGTTCCAAATTCTGTCCAACCTCATGGGGCTGTCAGAGAGTGGGGAAGTGGTTTCTACATGAAAACACAATTTTTAGCATTAGTTTACAGTGTAATGTTCAGTATGCAGAAAACCCGAATCAATTGTTATCATTTTGATTGCCTCATTTTAAATATTTTATTCTCGATAACGTGAAGGGCTTTTGCCACCCGACCAGCACAAGAAGGCCGGATCATGGATTTAATTATGGTAATGGCTAATGCCGGATTTTTTTGTGTGCTTTCAGCGTATAAAGACATAAACAGCATGGCAGGAGTATTTATTTTCACTTTTTGGGTGCGCAAAATTAGGAGCAAACATACGCAGAATTAGGAACATAGGCAAGAAAGTGCGCAGATTTAGGCACCGTGGATAAGTTTAAAAAACGTAAAATATACTCAATTGTTGGTCGACTTATAATTCCCATATTTTTTACCAGATATTATAGACCGTAGCACTACACGTTGAGGCTATCCACGTTGTTAATTTAAATCTAGAATACTTAGAATAGCGGAAGAATCATAAAAATGTCTTAACTGCGCAGAATATGGTACGTTCACGGTACTCGTTTTTGAGCTTATAAAACCCTTACTGAATGATTTGTGGATTCTTTTTGGGTTCGTTTTAGGCTTTCTTTGGACTCTTCTTGGATTCTTGGACAATACCTGCATACTTTTTAAACCTCTTTTACAATTTCTGACGATTTTTGAGCAATCATTAGTCAGTCTAGTTTGAATGTGCATGGAAGGTCTTAGTTGGGCAAAGCAAACGCCATGAGTACAAGCGTCCCCTTCTTTATCGACAGACTTCGCAGCCGGTTGTTGGAGTACAGGAAAATTACGGGGCTGGTGCAAGGATCCTATTGTCTCTAACAGCCTCTCCCAGCCGAGACTCGAACATACGACGGCAGGCTTGTTAGGTCAGCTCCCGATTTTGTCTGCCCCCGATTTAACAACTTTTTATCCCGATTTTGTCAGCCAATAAATTTTGTTTAAGTTTTGTGCTTTTAAACATGATTTATAAAGCTTTTCAGCCTGCTTGAAACTATTCTGAATCCCTGGGGAGAGTTTTTGAACAAAATGATGCCTTCTTGCGAGTAATTCGGGTCAAAATTAGGGTATTTTTGTAGTAAAAGTTTTATAGTTCCTAAACAAGCAAAGATAGAGGTATACTATATTCAGCAATGTTGTGTATTTTTACTATTTGTACAACTTTGTAAAACAGGAAAAAGTCATACAACAACTACAAAAACAGCTAAAATAGAAAAACTGATTTTAACGATTTTTCATTTATGAGAAATAGAATTCTTCTATCTTTGGTGAAGAGATAGAAGGTTACTGTCTTCAGCAAAATTTCTTGTAATAATATGCTGTAAAACTTTGCAGAACATATTAATGTGTTATGTTAGAACTGAAGAAAAACAATTCTCTTATTGCACTTTTAGGGGGATTAATAAAAATTTGAATTCCGCTGGACGATAGAACTTTTAATTAACTTTAAAAAAGGATATGAACCAGTGTGCTGTGCCCGATTCATTGAGCTTTCGATTGACCAATTGAGGGGCTAAATTTAATTTTTAGTAGAAGTCTTCGATATTGCAAGGTCTTAAGTCATGAATTTTGAAAAAAAAATTCGCGATTTTGTCAGTTTCCCCATTTTGCCAGCCCAAAATTCAACATGGGGATGACAAAATCGGAACATCCCGATCAGACAAACATAACAAAATTATAACAAATCATGATATTCTGTTATGACGGCATTTCTAACATAATTTGATATAATTTTGGTCTGGTTAGTAGTTAAAATAACAAAAATTCTATCAGAACTTCTTAGCGGCAGTAGCAGAAATGTAACAAAATTTGTTATGTTTTGAACAAAATTATATCAAAATTTGTTATGATATTTGTAACAGGTTTTGTTATAATTTTGTTAAAATATAACAAAAACTTCTTTGCCTTTATCTGCTATATCGACATTTTATTTCGGCTAAATTGCTAAAAATAGTACAACTATTTATCAGGAACATTCACAAATAGCACAGAAAAAAACTTTCATACATTTGAAAAATCGTTCCGGCCGCGGCCGGGATTGAACTCACGACACATCGCACAGAATGCAACAGTCTTAACCTCTGTGGTAGAACTACTCTTGAATGAAGGTAGATTAAATGCTTATATGATTTGGCCGATAGCTCATTCGGGGTTGTCAGTTTTTGCTTCGAGCTGTCTATAAATAGAAAATAAGCGTTCAATCCAAAGCCAATCAAGAAGACGAAGAAATTGAATCATGATATGTTGCGCCACTTTAACCGTTATGTGTGCGACAAAAAAACACCTTTAGCAGGGCGAGAAGGGTACCCTGGTACCCAAAATTGATATTGTTATAACATCAACAATTTTAAACCGATTTTGATGAAATAGGTGTCATTTGATTCGTTAATTTATCTAGTTTTGAATTAACTGGCCATTTGCCCATTAAAAGACATACGGGGCCCGAAAATCCGGAATTCCGACAGAGTGTCCGCTGTGAGGTAGAGAACTGATTGTATTGCAGGAAAATCTGTCATGCGGATATAAAAACTCTAAAAATTCATACAATGAACTATTTCATATAATCAGATGAATCACGTTGGCCATTCCGGAGTAGGTTCCTGCGGGGTCATGGGTGGCCAGTCTAGGATTGCAGGTAAAACCTAGCAGTATGGGTATCAAAGTTCTTGGAATTAATTCGGTAGGTGATATTTTTTACATTTCGATGTATTTTGATTGGTTATTTCGAAAATGGTTTCTACGGGGTTACAGACGATACCGCAGGATTTAAGATAATGCTTAGCATTATCAGAACAGTTCAAAACGTAGAACCATCCGTTATACATTTGGAACCAGTTCCGAAATTATTAATCAGTACTAAACTGGCCATATCAGTTCAAAACATTTAAAAGATCCACTAAACCAATTCTAATATTGGATTAGGCATTCAACTGGTCATCTGTAAACTGTAACCCTACAGGAACCCAATTCTGGAATGGCCAATGCGATTTAAAGTCACCAATTTATATAAGATAAAAAAAAGGATCCAAAATGTCAAGTTCAAAGCTAATGGCTTTGCTGAAAGCTGATATTCTTCCAACACAAGCGGCTTCCCACGTTTTACCGGACGTTGCTCCGGAATTACCGATTCCCGGGAACTACATGCCATATGATGGCCAAATGCTTAAACTAATCAAAACTAGATAAATGTACGAATCAAATGCCACTGGTTTCATCCAAATCGGTTCAAGATAGCCAAAGTTATGAACATAGCAAATCATAGGTACCCGGGTACCCTTGTCGCCCTCCTACGTAATAAAAAAATTCAAGTGCCTCCCATTGCTAATCCCCTTTATGGATATGCACCAAAAAGCCCTTAATTAATTAAGATCAACGAGTTTTACGGTGTCGAAAAATTTCAATGACGTATGTTTTAAATTGAATGAGTTATAACTATTTTAGAACTGAAAAGGTACCCGGGTACCCTGTTGCAAACATAACGGTTAAGAATGTTGCACGAATTGCCATTAAATATGGTCGGTGTTAGATCAGACTGGACCAAGTCGCAAATTCAAAAAATGAGTTAATGATAGCTAGCGATCAACAATTTTCTAAGCTGCATTTTACTTTAATCAGACTATCATAAATATTGCAAACAGCCATAGTTTTCAGATGATTTCGAACGAATGATAGGTATTAAACATACAGAGCAACAAACTTTGAACACGTTTTTCTAGAAGAGTTTTGTCACTTGGTTCGGTTTGACTTAACGATGACCATATATGATCGGTGTTAAGTCAGACCGAACCCGATCAGACAAACATAACAAAATTATAACAAATCATGATATTCTGTTATGACGGCATTTCTAACATAATTTGATATAATTTTGGTCTGGTTAGTAGTTAAAATAACAAAAATTCTATCAGAACTTCTTAGCGGCAGTAGCAGAAATGTAACAAAATTTGTTATGTTTTGAACAAAATTATATCAAAATTTGTTATGATATTTGTAACAGGTTTTGTTATAATTTTGTTAAAATATAACAAAAACTTCTTTGCCTTTATCTGCTATATCGACATTTTATTTCGGCTAAATTGCTAAAAATAGTACAACTATTTATCAGGAACATTCACAAATAGCACAGAAAAAAACTTTCATACATTTGAAAAATCGTTCCGGCCGCGGCCGGGATTGAACTCACGACACATCGCACAGAATGCAACAGTCTTAACCTCTGTGGTAGAACTACTCTTGAATGAAGGTAGATTAAATGCTTATATGATTTGGCCGATAGCTCATTCGGGGTTGTCAGTTTTTGCTTCGAGCTGTCTATAAATAGAAAATAAGCGTTCAATCCAAAGCCAATCAAGAAGACGAAGAAATTGAATCATGATATGTTGCGCCACTTTAACCGTTATGTGTGCGACAAAAAAACACCTTTAGCAGGGCGAGAAGGGTACCCTGGTACCCAAAATTGATATTGTTATAACATCAACAATTTTAAACCGATTTTGATGAAATAGGTGTCATTTGATTCGTTAATTTATCTAGTTTTGAATTAACTGGCCATTTGCCCATTAAAAGACATACGGGGCCCGAAAATCCGGAATTCCGACAGAGTGTCCGCTGTGAGGTAGAGAACTGATTGTATTGCAGGAAAATCTGTCATGCGGATATAAAAACTCTAAAAATTCATACAATGAACTATTTCATATAATCAGATGAATCACGTTGGCCATTCCGGAGTAGGTTCCTGCGGGGTCATGGGTGGCCAGTCTAGGATTGCAGGTAAAACCTAGCAGTATGGGTATCAAAGTTCTTGGAATTAATTCGGTAGGTGATATTTTTTACATTTCGATGTATTTTGATTGGTTATTTCGAAAATGGTTTCTACGGGGTTACAGACGATACCGCAGGATTTAAGATAATGCTTAGCATTATCAGAACAGTTCAAAACGTAGAACCATCCGTTATACATTTGGAACCAGTTCCGAAATTATTAATCAGTACTAAACTGGCCATATCAGTTCAAAACATTTAAAAGATCCACTAAACCAATTCTAATATTGGATTAGGCATTCAACTGGTCATCTGTAAACTGTAACCCTACAGGAACCCAATTCTGGAATGGCCAATGCGATTTAAAGTCACCAATTTATATAAGATAAAAAAAAGGATCCAAAATGTCAAGTTCAAAGCTAATGGCTTTGCTGAAAGCTGATATTCTTCCAACACAAGCGGCTTCCCACGTTTTACCGGACGTTGCTCCGGAATTACCGATTCCCGGGAACTACATGCCATATGATGGCCAAATGCTTAAACTAATCAAAACTAGATAAATGTACGAATCAAATGCCACTGGTTTCATCCAAATCGGTTCAAGATAGCCAAAGTTATGAACATAGCAAATCATAGGTACCCGGGTACCCTTGTCGCCCTCCTACGTAATAAAAAAATTCAAGTGCCTCCCATTGCTAATCCCCTTTATGGATATGCACCAAAAAGCCCTTAATTAATTAAGATCAACGAGTTTTACGGTGTCGAAAAATTTCAATGACGTATGTTTTAAATTGAATGAGTTATAACTATTTTAGAACTGAAAAGGTACCCGGGTACCCTGTTGCAAACATAACGGTTAAGAATGTTGCACGAATTGCCATTAAATATGGTCGGTGTTAGATCAGACTGGACCAAGTCGCAAATTCAAAAAATGAGTTAATGATAGCTAGCGATCAACAATTTTCTAAGCTGCATTTTACTTTAATCAGACTATCATAAATATTGCAAACAGCCATAGTTTTCAGATGATTTCGAACGAATGATAGGTATTAAACATACAGAGCAACAAACTTTGAACACGTTTTTCTAGAAGAGTTTTGTCACTTGGTTCGGTTTGACTTAACGATGACCATATATGATCGGTGTTAAGTCAGACCGAACCAACTGAATGATTTCGAGAAAAACACGTTCAAAGTTTGCTGCTGCTGTGTAGTTTAAAGCTATCAATCATTCGAAATCATTTAATACCTTTGGCTGTTTGCAACATTTATGTAATCTGATTAGAGTAAAACATAGCTTAGGAAATTATCAATCGTTTGCTGTCATTAACTTATTTTTTTAAATTTTCCGGCTTGGTCCGGTCTGATTTAACACCTACCATATAAGAAAATAATGCCAGGCTTCATTCTTGGTTTTTTGCTCAGTAGATGCTCAATTGACTACAGCGCCTCAACTAAACCGAATTCGAAAAAGTAGTGTAAAGGGCGTTTGTAGAGCTTATTATTATCTACACTATTGTTGAAGAAAGTATAGTTCTATCTTTTTTATTTACGGCGTTACGCGATTGCTACCCCGATTGCTACAAATGAGTACTCTTTTTGCTACCAACGGGGTAGCAGCCACATAGCGCCATAAATACAAACGATAGAACTATACTTTCTTCAACAATAATGTAGATAATAATTAGCTCCACAATCGCCCTTTACACTACTTTTTCGAATTCGGTTTAGTTGAGGCGTTGTAGTCAAATGAGCATCTACCGAGCAAAAAACCGAGAATAAAGCCTGAATAATGCAATGACTCCTTTGTTTCAGTTTTCGAGTCTGTAAACTTTTCTGTTCATTTTAGCAAGATTCAGCCACAGAAAAGATTAAAAACAACCATGAAATTAATTATTTAAATGATGTGAACGGTTGAAAGCCTAATTAAAAAGTAAATAAATAAATAAATAAATGATGTGTAGAAGAATCTATTCCTCAGTAATTATGCGAACTATTTAGATAATTTTTTTGTTTTGTTGGTAAAGGTTTGGAGAAAATTTTAACTACTTTTAAACTTTGTAAACATACATAAACCGAGAATATGATAAGATTTTATTTTATCTCAGTTATGTTCAGTCCAAGCATATAGCATATAGCATTAACTAAAAAAACTGGTTCTCTCATATATGAAATTCTACAATGACATTCAAAAATAACTCTTTAAGTTATTTAAACAAAGAATTCTGTCAATACGTTCTTTAATTTCTAGTAATAAACTGCATGAGGTTCCTCAAGCGCGACTTGACAGGAGCGGCGTGTTACTGCATCGAGTATGTCTCTTAAGGTGCATTTAGATTAGGCAATTTTTTAGCAACATGTAGAATGCGACATGTTGCTAGTTCTTGCTCGCATTAATCGTGGGGAGGACCAACCAGCACCAAATTTAGGATTTTTACATTCTGACCTAAAACAAACAATCTGACAAAATTTGGTTCAAATCCGTCAAGGTCGATTACATCTCGGATACTTCGCGTGGAATTACCCTAACACGTGACTTTTAGATTTTAAATTTGCAATAATTTGAGAACGACCTAAGAAAAAAGTTTATATGATATAATGCGTAGAATTTGATTTTATTTTAGTCATTTAAAACTTGTCAATTTTCAAAGATTATAAAAATTCCGAAAGAGCTCTTTACCAGATTTTAGAGCATATTTGCGCTTAAAAAATCTTTAAAAAAAGACATGTTTTGAGATAATTCACAATTTATGATTTTTATCGCGTATTTGCAAAGCTTTTTCTTTCAGTGTAATTGTTTACTGAAAATACACTTGATTTACTACGAATTTTGCTTTAACGTCATTTTCAAAAAATAAATAAGTTTCGAGATAGAATTTTTGAAAAAAATATTCTAATTTCTAAATACGCTCTTTTTAAAAAGTTCTCTTGATGAAAAAATATATTTCATGGAAAATGATTCGGTGCGGAATTGTAATTAGCAAAACTTCATTGCAATCAAAACTAGTCGAGACAAACCGTTTGCAAGCTGGAACAAGCTGAAATTGCTTTGTAACAAAATTATAACAAATTTTGATATAAGAGCAAAACTTGTAATAATTCTGTTAGCCTCATTATTTTGTCTGATCAAAAATATAACAAGTTCTGTTATTTCTATCTAATTGAGATATTTTTTTGTTATATGTTTGTTATAATCATTTACTCGGGAACCAACTGAATGATTTCGAGAAAAACACGTTCAAAGTTTGCTGCTGCTGTGTAGTTTAAAGCTATCAATCATTCGAAATCATTTAATACCTTTGGCTGTTTGCAACATTTATGTAATCTGATTAGAGTAAAACATAGCTTAGGAAATTATCAATCGTTTGCTGTCATTAACTTATTTTTTTAAATTTTCCGGCTTGGTCCGGTCTGATTTAACACCTACCATATAAGAAAATAATGCCAGGCTTCATTCTTGGTTTTTTGCTCAGTAGATGCTCAATTGACTACAGCGCCTCAACTAAACCGAATTCGAAAAAGTAGTGTAAAGGGCGTTTGTAGAGCTTATTATTATCTACACTATTGTTGAAGAAAGTATAGTTCTATCTTTTTTATTTACGGCGTTACGCGATTGCTACCCCGATTGCTACAAATGAGTACTCTTTTTGCTACCAACGGGGTAGCAGCCACATAGCGCCATAAATACAAACGATAGAACTATACTTTCTTCAACAATAATGTAGATAATAATTAGCTCCACAATCGCCCTTTACACTACTTTTTCGAATTCGGTTTAGTTGAGGCGTTGTAGTCAAATGAGCATCTACCGAGCAAAAAACCGAGAATAAAGCCTGAATAATGCAATGACTCCTTTGTTTCAGTTTTCGAGTCTGTAAACTTTTCTGTTCATTTTAGCAAGATTCAGCCACAGAAAAGATTAAAAACAACCATGAAATTAATTATTTAAATGATGTGAACGGTTGAAAGCCTAATTAAAAAGTAAATAAATAAATAAATAAATGATGTGTAGAAGAATCTATTCCTCAGTAATTATGCGAACTATTTAGATAATTTTTTTGTTTTGTTGGTAAAGGTTTGGAGAAAATTTTAACTACTTTTAAACTTTGTAAACATACATAAACCGAGAATATGATAAGATTTTATTTTATCTCAGTTATGTTCAGTCCAAGCATATAGCATATAGCATTAACTAAAAAAACTGGTTCTCTCATATATGAAATTCTACAATGACATTCAAAAATAACTCTTTAAGTTATTTAAACAAAGAATTCTGTCAATACGTTCTTTAATTTCTAGTAATAAACTGCATGAGGTTCCTCAAGCGCGACTTGACAGGAGCGGCGTGTTACTGCATCGAGTATGTCTCTTAAGGTGCATTTAGATTAGGCAATTTTTTAGCAACATGTAGAATGCGACATGTTGCTAGTTCTTGCTCGCATTAATCGTGGGGAGGACCAACCAGCACCAAATTTAGGATTTTTACATTCTGACCTAAAACAAACAATCTGACAAAATTTGGTTCAAATCCGTCAAGGTCGATTACATCTCGGATACTTCGCGTGGAATTACCCTAACACGTGACTTTTAGATTTTAAATTTGCAATAATTTGAGAACGACCTAAGAAAAAAGTTTATATGATATAATGCGTAGAATTTGATTTTATTTTAGTCATTTAAAACTTGTCAATTTTCAAAGATTATAAAAATTCCGAAAGAGCTCTTTACCAGATTTTAGAGCATATTTGCGCTTAAAAAATCTTTAAAAAAAGACATGTTTTGAGATAATTCACAATTTATGATTTTTATCGCGTATTTGCAAAGCTTTTTCTTTCAGTGTAATTGTTTACTGAAAATACACTTGATTTACTACGAATTTTGCTTTAACGTCATTTTCAAAAAATAAATAAGTTTCGAGATAGAATTTTTGAAAAAAATATTCTAATTTCTAAATACGCTCTTTTTAAAAAGTTCTCTTGATGAAAAAATATATTTCATGGAAAATGATTCGGTGCGGAATTGTAATTAGCAAAACTTCATTGCAATCAAAACTAGTCGAGACAAACCGTTTGCAAGCTGGAACAAGCTGAAATTGCTTTGTAACAAAATTATAACAAATTTTGATATAAGAGCAAAACTTGTAATAATTCTGTTAGCCTCATTATTTTGTCTGATCAAAAATATAACAAGTTCTGTTATTTCTATCTAATTGAGATATTTTTTTGTTATATGTTTGTTATAATCATTTACTCGGGATTACTGGTGGTTGTAGAGGGTGAATCGAAATTATAATTTTAATGTTTACTTCCCAACACTTGACTAAGAAAACTATTGTTGACGTTTTCCTCCGAGGATGAAGATATTGGTCTTCGAAAGGTTAGCCACAAATGTAAAATAACCCGAAGGAAACCCGTAACAAATCCGAGACCGAATAGTCACTACTTTTGATTAACATTCAGCGGTCTACTGTAATCATCTTATTTTACAGTTTTTCCGTTTGTGCTGAAATAAACCATAATTTTTTCAAACTCTTAACGAGAAAAATAGTAACAAGTAGAGTGTAAAGATGCATTTACATTTCAATTTAGCCCAGTATTAGCGTTAGTATTAATTTAGTTCATTATTATTTAATTTAATTAATTATTTAATCAACTCAAGTCTTTATTTTTTTTATTTTGTGCATGTCAATAAAACTCACTGGAAGGATATAGGTGTATTTAACTTTAGTTGATTATGGAATCATTACAAACACGTTCCAATTTTTTATGCTGATTGGAAAAACATATCACGAAAAGATAATTAAGGGCGCTCTATTTTTTACCGTGTTAATTGTGCTAACTAATGTGTTAAACTAACTTTGAGTTTCTTTACTGACAAACTACATTTTAGATTAACACTTACGATCAGTTTTTTGAGGTGAACTGTTTTGTAATTTTAAAACTATCAAGGTTTGTGGATCTTTCTTTGGTATTGTATCTATCTTACCTTCGTGGATCGAAAGCATTTGTAACTTTCGTCATCGTCAAGCCGTGTGTTTCATAAACGATAAACCAAACACAAAACGAAGCAGATAAAAATAATCACCGTCAGATAATGGGAAAAGAAAACAAATTTTTCAAACCGTTACTCCTTAAACCTGAACTAAGCTAAGCGGATCATATTTCAAACCGAGGCGAGGTACTAAAAATGCTAATTTTCCATTAGCTTTCCACGCCACGCGTCTCAGTCAGTGTCCCTTGCTCGCCTACTTCGACTGAGCAAACTGAGCAAACATGAGCGCAAGCAATCACTCGATTGCCATCTGTCAGACAGACACTCACCAAACCAAAGAACAGGTAGTGAAGACTCAAACCGGGCCAAACAGTTATCACACCCTTTCCACGAATCACGACCGGGCGATTTCCGCTACTTAAAACCTGTTCCGGTGGTCGGGTGGGGGGGGGGCAATATGTCCCTCCTGTGCGTGATCATCGTGACATGGATGGAGGATCTCGGACGAAGCAGGAACTTGTCCTACCTTTCGCATCATCTGCGGCTCATGGGCTCTCTCCGTTAGCAGCAACAGCATCGTACATATAACTAACTGTAAAAACATGTGTCTAAAGTCATATAAGCAACGGCCAATACCGAACGAACAACCAACAACGTAGGTACAGTAAGATGGAACAAAAGGAAACAGGCGAAGAAAACTCGTGTAATGCAAGCGGCCCAAATGGAATGGATAAGTAATCAAAACAAAAAGATCGAAAATTGAATCACCTGCAGTGGGCATTGTTGTGGCCGTTAATCTCTCAATCTACGTCCAATTGTGAATGAACCGATCTCCGACCTAACGCGAACGCGTTTGAGGGTAATTGAGGGAAAAATGTGTCTCCTCTTGTCAGCAGAGAAGAATGAAACGGGAATTTTCCGCTCTTTGTTTGTCTTTTCTACATTCCGTCCGTTTCGAAGGTTTGTTTAATCAAATGCCCTGCGGTGTGTGTCGCGATCGCGACGCTTCTGTACGTGACGGGAATTGAAGGTTGACCGATTGTGTTCTGTTGTCTGTTGTCTATTCGGTTTCTATAAATCGGTTGGTTTGTCGAAAAAGTGTCCCATTGAGTTTCCTATGGAAACGATAAACGCCTAACTGCGGGAAGCTACTAACCTCGTGGGCTTGGTTACTACAACCACAACCGTCTGGATTGTTTGATTTTAAACGGTAATTGCTTCCAGTTTTTACTGCCAATTTAATGACCGCAGTTATAAATTTACGACAAACTATCATGTCGAGAATTTTAAATGCACTCCATTCATTGCGTGGTTTAGATCGCGAAAGTAAAGTAGCGACTTGAAGAGACGATGTCATTACCTTGGTCTTGTTTTTCTGCCCCGTTCGGTGTGCAACTTAGAAGAAATATCAATTACCAACTGATGGCTGGTTTAGTCATGAAAAGTAGGTCAAATAATTTCTATTTTCTTAACAAAATGCAATAAAATGACGAATTAATTATTTAACGACATATTTTCATCATGATCATGCATGACAAAGTGAGGGTCACCACCGGTGATCAAAGGAAGCCGCGACCGCGAACGGACGTAAAACACTTTTTCGTCAGATTTTTACATATTGCTTAGATTCCAAAATAAATTGGTTTCAATAATGTCCGGAATAATACCACTTTGAGACCCAAAAGTTTGCAACCCTTTTTTTTTGGATTTAACAGAACTTACTTACCTACATTGGACAGTAACTATTTCAAATCATTGCTAAAAGTGTTACGATAGATAAATTACAAATCCGTAAAATGATGATTGCTTTGTTACATTCAAGTTTTAATGATTAATTATTAAACTGGTTAGAGAAATAATCGTGAAGTCTCATAAAACTGAACAATGGTGCTGGTTGAACATAAAAGAGATCGACTTAGCAGAATCATTAAGCAACATCGGCAGTTTAGCGTTTCTGCTAGGGCTAATTTGTATATCGAGAGGGAAACAGCAATTAACTTATATGTAATCGCTGTTCGACGATGCAATCCTGAACTTGAAGCGTCTGGAAAATATCCATTATCCAGAAAACAGAAAAACGGAACGAAAAATCAAAAATGTAGAATAAAGGATAAATAATGCAAACTAAAGCGGAAAGTCTAAGTTAGAAGTTCAAAGTAAAAAATTCGAATGCCAAAAAGTTTAAACCAAAATGAATCCAAAAAGAATACAAAAATCGAAAAGTCCGAAACAGCCTACCAAGCACAATACCAAGAAAAGAGCAAGAAGCGTCAAAATTGTATCTAACGAGGTTCCAAGAAGTGTCCAATAATCATCCAATAAGAGTTCGGGCAATTTCCAAAATGAATCTTCAAGAGTTCTTAAAATAATTCTTAAACAGTCAGAAGATACAAAAATAATCTTATAAAAGTTAAAAAAATGCAAAAAATAATCTAAAATGTATCCAATAGAGCTCATATCCAACAAATTTCACTACCTAAATCCAATAAATATCCAACAAAAAGAGCTAAAAAAGGTTCAAAACGAGTTCAAAAAGATTACAAAAATTCAAGAAGCGCCGTTATGAGTTTGAAAGTTGTCTAGGAAAAGTCCTAGAAAAGTTTCAGAAGAGTCCAAAAAGATGCCAAGAAAAATTCAAAAACAGTTCAATTAGAGCCTGATTAGAATTAGAATTAGCAATTAGATTTCAAAAATGTTCCAAAAGAAACTCCAAAAAAAAGTTTTTAAAAAGTCCGAAAAGCGTACAAAAAAAACGACCTCCAAAATATTCCAAAAAAAAATACAAAAACACAAATTTTTTCAGTTTCAGATACTCAGCGATTTGGTTCAGGTCGTTTTCAGCTTCTTGAATCGCTGTTTCTAAGCAGTCACTTGTCCAATAGATTGTGGCGTCATCAGCAAATAGTTTTAACTTTTCGCTTCCGCCCATGCAACGTTTCAATTCATTGATGTAAAGAATAAAGAGTAGCGGTCCTAAAACACTTCCTTGTGGTACTCCTAAGTCATTCTCGCGTGAATCCGAAACAGTGTTACCGTATTTAGTCCCTTGACATCTATTAGAGAGATAACTATTGAACCAATTGCATACCGTTTCACGAATTCCTATATTATACAAAACGTCATGCAGTTGCGATCTATCAACTGTTTCGAATGCCCTTTTAAAATCCAAAAAAACTGCCACAGTCTGTTTTCCCTTTTCAATGTTAGACTTTCAATTATGTGGAATGATTTTTCCTCAACCCTGCACCGGTTACACGTGGTCTGTGATATAATTGTGCTAATATTTGAGTTTGGAATACTGTTCCATATCTCGCATGAAATAATCATTAAATTTTCTGGCCACCGTTTGTTCATTTGATTCCTCTATCCTTACGTCTTATAACTTCTAACTCGAGAGCAAATCAAGCAAATGGAACCAAATTTGGCATGTGGGGGTTTTTGGAGGCATGAATTTATTTTATGATGGTTTTAGACCCCTCACCCCTGTGGTAGGAAGATAAGGACTCTCATACAAATAAAACAGAAATTTTTGCGTAGGTGGCATATTTTCTGCTTTGTATTAAGCGGTAAGCTGTGCAAGTAAACTAGTAAAACCTTCTCGGAGCAAAAGACAGTGAATCGATGCCGCTAACTTGCGTTGCCCAACTATAATCTAAAAAGGTACCAAACATAGTTCAAAAGGGCAAAAAAGTTCAAGAAAAGTCTAAAAAGGTCCGGAAAGAACCCAAAAAGAATCCAGAAAGAGTCCGAAACAAAACTAGACTAGAAGGAGTCAGAAACGAAGTTCAAGAAAAGTTCAAGATCAAGACGGGTTAAAGAAAAAATAAAGAAAAAATAAGCTTAGAATATTTGTTAAATTAAAAGTTAAAGAGAGACTCAAAGAAATGCTGCTAGAAACAGTCAGAAAAAGAGTCAAAGTAAATGTCGAACAAAGGCTTAAAGAAAGACTCAAAATAAGAGTAAATAAAGACTCAGCGAAAAAATCAAGGCAAGGGTCAAATAATGGGTAAAAGAAACAATAAAAAAAATTCAGAAGCCAAACTTAGAAATCGGAAGCCGAAAATTAAAAGTGGAAATCGGAAATTGAAAACTGACGAAAGACGAAGGACAAAACTCTATTGATACGCTGCACAGTGGGCAGACTTGACCGAAAAAACGGAACTTTTTGTTGCCGCTGTTTTTAAGGGGTAAAAAGTAACTTTTCTTATGTAAAAAATCACGAGAAATCGATTGGGGATGGTCTCAACGCGTGGAAATGACGGGAAGTAGGCCATTTTGCCCCATTCACCCATATTTTCTAAAAGTTTTCTAAGAATCATGCACAAACTTTCTCTAATTTGAGTTTCTATGGTTAGAAAAGAAGAAGAATGTTAGGAAAAATGTATATGAACAATTTTATTTCAATGCAAGATAGTCTAATGGTCTGTTTTGCTCCATTTTATTCAAGGTTTTTTCTCATATTTCAGTAAATGTTGTAGGGTAAAACAAGGCAAAACGTTTCCTTACACGACATTTTTGTGAAAAGTTTGATCATCGTCCAATAATCTGACTTTTTCAACCTTCCCAACAAGGATGCCTTCTTGAAAATCTCTGGTAAAAGTACCGAATTGGCATTTTGCCTGTGGTACAAAAACTTGAGTAAAATAGGGCAAAACAGATCAATAGACTTCTTGCATTAAAATAAAATTGTTCATATACCTTTTTCCTTACATTCTTCTTCTTTTCAAATTAGAGAAAGTTTGTGTATGATTCTTACAAAACTTTTAGAAAATATGGGTAAATGGGGCAAAATGGGCTTCCTGCCGTCATTTCCGCGCGTTGAAACCATCACCAATCGATTTCTCGTGATTTTTTACATAAGAAAAGTAACTTTTTACCCCTACAAACAGCGGCAACAAAAAGTTCCGTTTTTTCGGTCGAGTCTGCCCATTGTGCGTTGTGTTAATGCAGAGGCAAAGAAAGGCTCAAAGAAAGGCTCAATGCAGAGGCAAAGAAAGTCTCAATAGAAGAATCTAAGAAGAGTAGAAGAAAGATTTAACGATAGAGTCAAAGCAAGGGTTAAAAAAAGAGTCACAAAAGCCTTAGAGAAAGGGTCAAAGAGAAGTCAAGAAAAAATTCTAAAACGTGGAAGACAGAACCAGATAAAGAGCTCAAGAAAAGTCAAAGAAAGAGTTTAAGGAGGGCCAAAGAAAGACTTAATGAAACAGCCATAGAAAGACTCAAACGAAGAATCAAAGGAAAAACTCACGGAAAGCCAAAGACAGTCTTGAAGAAATAATTCAAGCAAGTATCAAGTAAAAAGTAAAGGAAAGACTCAAAGAATCAAGTGAAAAATGCAAGCTAAAGCAAATTGTCAAAAGTCGGAATCCAAAGATCAAATCAACACGTCAAACAATAAAAATAAAAATGTTTAAACAAAAACAGAATAAGCAATCGTAAAGAAGCGAAAACCAATTTATAAAAATTTAAAGAGAACTTTAAGGAAAAGTCAACATGAGTCCAGAAAGAGTTCAAAATTGGTCCGAAATCATTTAGATACAGTAAAGAAAGACTCGAAAAGTGTCCAAAAATTATGCGGATGTAGTTTGAAAGGTGTTCAAAAAGTATGAAAACAGAATCAAAGATGAGTCCAAAAAGAGTCCAAAACGAGTCTGGAAAGAATTCAGCAAGAGTCTTAGAGGAGTTCAAAAATAATCAGAATAAAAAATTCCAAAATCTACCCAACAAAAGTATTTAAAACTTTAAACGGTGTCCAAAAAATTAAAAAGTGTGAAGAGTTCAATAGGAAGCCAAATAGCGTCCAAAAAAATTCAAGAAAAATCCCAAAATAACATAAAAAACTGCGAAACATCTGACACCATCCAAAAACAAACGCAAGAGTCCAAGAAAAGTCTAAAAATGTCCGCAAAAAATCCTAAAAGAATCCCAAAAGAGTCCAAAGCGAGTCAAGAAGGAGCCTGAAAGGAAATTCAAGAAAAGTTCAAGAAAAGCTCATGAATGAGTCGAAGACAAAAAGAAACGCTCAAAAGAAATGCCAAATAACGAGCTATACGAGACTTACGGAAATCCTCGTAAAAAAACTCACGAAAGACGATCATAAAGACTGCCTCATTGACCTTCTGGCATACAAAACAAAACAAAATTAAAATAAAAGTTAAATAAAAATTCAATAGAAGGCTTAAAGCGTTCAGAAAGAGTAAAAAACATTAAGGCGAAAGTCAAATAAAGCATGAAACATACTCACAGTGTAGAAGAAAGAGTAGGCGCACCGCACGAATTAACGCTTACAGTAGTAATTTGCCAGAGCTCAGATATACGTCTTCAATAGAAAGATTCAGGTGAAATTGAAAATTGAGAATAAAAAATTGAAAATTGAAAATTGAAAATTGAAAATTGAAAATTGAAAATTGAAAATTGAAAATTGAAAATTGAAAATTGAAAATTGAAAATTGAAAATTGAAAATTGAAAATTGAAAATTGAAAATTGAAAATTGAAAATTGAAAATTGAAAATTGAAAATTGAAAATTGAAAATTGAAAATTGAAAATTGAAAATTGAAAATTGAAAATTGAAAATTGAAAATTGAAAATTGAAAATTGAAAATTGAAAATTGAAAATTGAAAATTGAAAATTGAAAATTGAAAATTGAAAATTGAAAATTGAAAATTGAAAATTGAAAATTGAAAATTGAAAATTGAAAATTGAAAATTGAAAATTGAAAATTGAAAATTGAAAATTGAAAATTGAAAATTGAAAATTGAAAATTGAAAATTGAAAATTGAAAATTGAAAATTGAAAATTGAAAATTGAAAATTGAACGAAAGACGAAAGACGAAAGACGAAAGACGAAAGACGAAAGACGAAAGACGAAAGACGAAAGACGAAAGACGAAAGACGAAAGACGAAAGACGAAAGACGAAAGACGAAAGACGAAAGACGAAAGACGAAAGACGAAAGACGAAAGACGAAAGACGAAAGACGAAAGACGAAAGACGAAAGACGAAAGACGAAAGACGAAAGACGAAAGACGAAAGACGAAAGACGAAAGACGAAAGACGAAAGACGAAAGACGAAAGACGAAAGACGAAAGACGAAAGACGAAAGACGAAAGACGAAAGACGAAAGACGAAAGACGAAAGACGAAAGACGAAAGACGAAAGACGAAAGACGAAAGACGAAAGACGAAAGACGAAAGACGAAAGACGAAAGACGAAAGACGAAAGACGAAAGACGAAAGACGAAAGACGAAAGACGAAAGACGAAAGACGAAAGACGAAAGACGAAAGACGAAAGACGAAAGACGAAAGACGAAAGACGAAAGACGAAAGACGAAAGACGAAAGCCGAAAGACGAAAAATGAAAGACTCTATTGACATGAGGTGTCTCTAGCTCACAGAATGTTGACATTTTAGAAAATTTGATGGATGGAGTATTTGATGGAGCCATTCTGAAGTGGTTTAGATTTGAGTACTCCAAAAATTAAAGATGTTCTAAAATGCCCTCTTGCCGAAATTCTCGGAATTCGAGAAAACGTGAATTGCCAAACATTTCTCAGTTCTTCAAATTCAAGGTGAACAAACCTTCTTATATGATGATCTTGGTGAAGAAAGTCGTGTAAAAAATCAAATGCCGTGCAACTCAAGAAAGATATTTCTGATAGTAAGTCTAACTGCGCTTCCTTTCATACTTTAAGCATTCTACATCAGAATATTTTCAGCTTTTTGCTGCACATGGGATCATCAATCTCAGTACGAGACGTACGTTTTTTGATTCCCACAGGCAACCTGTCCTGAAGAAAAGCCACATACATTCCAGTGCACTACCGAGAATGGTTCTCAAGCTTACTGGACTGCTTGCCACGGCAGTAAACCTGTATCGGACCGATAAAAGACCGAGATAGCACCTCGCCTGTCCATCCGGTGGTGGTGGTGGTGGTGGTCAACATCGGCGATGTTGCATCCATCGTTGGGTAATTAATATCTTCCTTGCATCTAGCATCTACAGAGCGTTGCGTGCCCTGGCGTGGCAAGTTAATAATAATTGGGCTTCGGGCTGTGGTGGACGGCCGATGAGGTTCTCATTTCCTTCTGAACTCGTTCTGCCAGTTGTGGTTTCCTGGATCGGACGACGGCGGCGGCACATATCATCGGTCCGAGTATACCGAGAGTAACTCGAATGTTTAGACGCTATTGCTATTTTATAATTGAACTGACCGGGAAATCAGAGCACAGGAGTGAAGTTGATATAAGTGCTATGATCATAGCCATTTTAACAGATTTCAATTGATGGCTTTTGCCGCAGTTTAAGTACTGTAAATTAATTTTTAATAAAACTTATTCTTTTGTGTGAAAGTTCTTTTTGTGAAGGAGCTACATAATTTTTGTTTTCCCACGCTCCCATACATGTAGTTGCTCGCATTCTAGTGCGATTTCGATGGGATCTTCTGAAAATTAGAATTTCAAATTCCTTCTTCAGTCTGCTGGTCGCACGTGAGCAGACTGAAAGCTTCAATATTATGGCACATCTTCACCGATTCATTCACAACCACTGAACACAGCTTCACAGGTTGAAGAACACAATCTACAATTAGTATTGACTTCCATTGAATTGAACTGTAAACTGTTTCGAACACTCACGCAAGATGGCTCATCCAGCCAACCGACCAACAGCCGCCGCCCTTTCTTGCCTTGCGTGCTGTTTACCATCGTCTCTCTCTCCATGCACCGTGACCTGTCTGGGTCTGAAAGCCCTTCAGGTAGTGTGGTGAAATGATATCTTCTGCTTGCTGGCCGTCTCGGAGCTGTATTTCGATCCGAAAAGATTTACATACCTAACATCCGAAGCTGGGGCAACAATCGAGCTGTTTATTTTCAAAAGACTTAAGATGGATTCGAGATGAAGAAGATTTAGTTCGAACGGAACAGAGACCGGAAATCTGTGAACGTTTAGTGCACCCACGTAGCTAAACTATTTCAAATTAGGTTGATTTCTGATTTAACGGTGATCATCCGGATCTGGTCTTAAGCAATTTCAGAGTTCATGAACTTTTCGAATTACCTTTGCTTTTAGTTAACATAATTAACACACTTAACAGAATTAAGAGTAAAAAAATTCACGAAATTCATCAGCGTCACTTCTTTTAACCGATCAAAAATAACCGAACAATAGCTTTGCACATAATAAAATTAATCATTTGAGCTACAAATCATTCAGACTTCACCCAAGGTGTTATGACTACTGCACATTTCCATTGTAAGCAGCTTGTCAGGCAAGCAAAACTGAAATAACATCAACGCCGAAGACAGCCATCGAGAAAACGGAGAGCTGCGTTCCAAGTTTGGTCGATAATTAAGCGATCGCTATCGCTGGCGACCTGGACACTTACCGCTTAAGCCGCCTGCTCTCCACATTCTTCGGCCTTTCATTCAACTGATTTACGTCCGACAGCAGAGAAATTCCTTCAATTTTGCAAATATTTGACCTTTTGAGTGGGTAAGAAAGCGAAAAGAAAGACTCCCGAGAAGTGCGATCCGGTAAAGTGTGATAAAAGGCAACGCAAGTGGCTTGTTGTATCCCTGAAAAAACATTAAAAGTCACATTTCTTCTCTGTTGAAAATGAGTGGTTTGATGGAACAAATCCTAATCATTTTCCGTTTGCGGTTTCGAGTCGGGAATCTCTGCGACTACAAACGCGTCAACTGTTTACCCCGAATTAAACGTAAAACTCAAATAGGTACTGCATAAAAAAACCGGAGAAAACGAACGTTAAATTGTGAAAGGAATGTTTTCAACAATGATACTTTAGACCTCGACCTCCCCGGAGATATGAATAGTTGATTATTTAATGATTCCTCGCTAGGAGCCGTTCCGTACATGCATGCAGGATGCATGCACTATAGGCAGGTAGCGAATCCGTGCAGCTTAATGATGAACTTTCAAGACTCATCCGCTGCTGCCGCTGCTTCTGCTGCTGAGTAACCTCAATTTTTGCATGCCGCTGCCGCTGTGTCGAGTAAATGCCGAACCTTGCAAATTCCTTCGAGCCTGTGCGATCGATGCGCCAGCGCATAAATAAATGTCAGACTTATCGCGACAACCCGGGGCCAAGCCAACAACCCGGGGAGATGATGATGGGTAAATTTTACAATCACAACAACCATAAATAGGTGTTGTGGAAAGAGTTTTACAGTGACAAGGTGAAATATCGACAATTACTCGACTGATGGCTCTTTTTTTTCTTCTTTCATTTGCCGATGAACATCATACTTTTTGATTGGGGGGACTCTAGGCGGTGTGTGGCGAGGATGGTGGATTTGATGATTGGTAATTGGCACACGAGTGCACGACCAAGCAGCCAACCAACCATCCAACCAACCAAACGGTTGATCAAGCAAATGAATTGATTATTTCATCAGCTCAATTTGGGTGCGATTTCGTGATGAGTTAACGAGAAACAAAGAACCAAAGATTCTCAACTATCCGGTTAAGTGTGTTTCGTAATTAAACGATTGGATGGTAATCGAAAGCGAGGGACATTGGAGCAGAAGAAACAACAAAAATAATATTCAAAATAAGCAGATTGGGACTGGGCAATCATTTCTTCTTGCTGATTCTATCTTCTATTTGGGGTTTTTTGTACTTAGTATGAAGTTCTTTAGCTTTTAGCTCATCTCTTTTGCCAATTTTCAATTTTCAATTTTCAATTTTCAATTTTCAATTTTCAATTTTCAATTTTCAATTTTCAATTTTCAATTTTCAATTTTCAATTTTCAATTTTCAATTTTCAATTTTCAATTTTCAATTTTCAATTTTCAATTTTCAATTTTCAATTTTCAATTTTCAATTTTCAATTTTCAATTTTCAATTTTCAATTTTCAATTTTCAATTTTCAATTTTCAATTTTCAATTTTCAATTTTCAATTTTCAATTTTCAATTTTCAATTTTCAATTTTCAATTTTCAATTTTCAATTTTCAATTTTCAATTTTCAATTTTCAATTTTCAATTTTCAATTTTCAATTTTCAATTTTCAATTTTCAATTTTCAATTTTCAATTTTCAATTTTCAATTTTCAATTTTCAATTTTCAATTTTCAATTTTCAATTTTCAATTTTCAATTTTCAATTTTCAATTTTCAATTTTCAATTTTCAATTTTCAATTTTCAATTTTCAATTTTCAATTTTCAATTTTCAATTTTCAATTTTCAATTTTCAATTTTCAATTTTCAATTTTCAATTTTCAATTTTCAATTTTCAATTTTCAATTTTCAATTTTCAATTTTCAATTTTCAATTTTCAATTTTCAATTTTCAATTTTCAATTTTCAATTTTCAATTTTCAATTTTCAATTTTCAATTTTCAATTTTCAATTTTCAATTTTCAATTTTCAATTTTCAATTTTCAATTTTCAATTTTCAATTTTCAATTTTCAATTTTCAATTTTCAATTTTCAATTTTCAATTTTCAATTTTCAATTTTCAATTTTCAATTTTCAATTTTCAATTTTCAATTTTCAATTTTCAATTTTCAATTTTCAATTTTCAATTTTCAATTTTCAATTTTCAATTTTCAATTTTCAATTTTCAATTTTCAATTTTCAATTTTCAATTTTCAATTTTCAATTTTCAATTTTCAATTTTCAATTTTCAATTTTCAATTTTCAATTTTCAATTTTCAATTTTCAATTTTCAATTTTCAATTTTCAATTTTCAATTTTCAATTTTCAATTTTCAATTTTCAATTTTCAATTTTCAATTTTCAATTTTCAATTTTCAATTTTCAATTTTCAATTTTCAATTTTCAATTTTCAATTTTCAATTTTCAATTTTCAATTTTCAATTTTCAATTTTCAATTTTCAATTTTCAATTTTCAATTTTCAATTTTCAATTTTCAATTTTCAATTTTCAATTTTCAATTTTCAATTTTCAATTTTCAATTTTCAATTTTCAATTTTCAATTTTCAATTTTCAATTTTCAATTTTCAATTTTCAATTTTCAATTTTCAATTTTCAATTTTCAATTTTCAATTTTCAATTTTCAATTTTCAATTTTCAATTTTCAATTTTCAATTTTCAATTTTCAATTTTCAATTTTCAATTTTCAATTTTCAATTTTCAATTTTCAATTTTCAATTTTCAATTTTCAATTTTCAATTTTCAATTTTCAATTTTCAATTTTCAATTTTCAATTTTCAATTTTCAATTTTCAATTTTCAATTTTCAATTTTCAATTTTCAATTTTCAATTTTCAATTTTCAATTTTCAATTTTCAATTTTCAATTTTCAATTTTCAATTTTCAATTTTCAATTTTCAATTTTCAATTTTCAATTTTCAATTTCCAATTTTCAATTTTCAATTTTCAATTTTCGATTTTCAATTTTCAATTTTCAATTTTCAATTTTCAATTTTCAATTTAGTAGTTTTCCCTTTTCATTCTTCATTTCTTGGGCGTTTCTTTTAACCTATATTTGAATCTTTCATTGTTGTTCTATAATTTACACTCGGCTTGATCTTTTTCGACTCTTTTTGAGTCTTTCACAGATTTTTTATTTGACTCTTACTTTAAGTTTTTTTTGTTTTACACACCAGAAGGTCACTGCAACAGTCTTAATGATCGTCTTTCGAGTCTTACATGAATGTTTCTACGGGGACTTTTTTGTGTCTTCCATTAACTCTATTTAGCTATTCTTTTCAAACTGTTTTAGACTTTTCGTTTAAAACATTTTTTTCGGGTTTTTTTTAACTTTTTTGGACGCTAAATTGGCTTCCAATTGAACACTTTTGACACTCTTTGATTTGAACTCCTTTTAAAGTTTATAAAACTCTTGGTGGATTGATTTTGGAATTTGAATTCCGACTCATTTTGGGCTCTGACTCTTCTTGAATTCTTTGACTTTAGACCGCTTTTACATGATTTTGGGCTCCTCGAGTCTTTTCGAAGTTTCTTTATCAAACTGGGATGTTTCTGAGTAAATTTTGAACTTTTTCTGAATTCATTTTCCTTTCCATAAACTTCTCTTAAGATCCATTTTGAGTTCTTCTTAGACAGTTTATGACTGTTCTCTGTTTTAAATTTCTTATTGTTTGTCGCATTGTATTGAAATTTAAGATCCATTTTGAGTTCTTCTTAGACAGTTTATGACTGTTCTCTGTTTTAAATTTCTTATTGTTTGTCGCATTGTATTGAAATTTAATTTTCGTTCGCATTTTTCATTCTTCATTCTGTAAGTTTTTCTTTTATTCTTCATTGGATTCTTGTTCTGAACTTTTTTTTGAGTCTTTCTTTAGCCCTTATCCAACTTTTTCTATGACTTTTCTTGAATTCGTGATCTGCTTCTGTCTTTTCGTTTTAGTTTTTAAATTTTTCTTTGCGCATCTTTGACTGTTTTTGTAAGTGTTTTTACCCGACGTTCGACTCTTGATTTGGTTACATCTTTGTCTGTCTGTCTGTCTGTCTGTCTGTCTGTCTGTCTGTCTGTCTGTCTGTCTGTCTGTCTGTCTGTCTGTCTGTCTGTCTGTCTGTCTGTCTGTCTGTCTGTCTGTCTGTCTGTCTGTCTGTCTGTCTGTCTGTCTGTCTGTCTGTCTGTCTGTCTGTCTGTCTGTCTGTCTGTCTGTCTGTCTGTCTGTCTGTCTGTCTGTCTGTCTGTCTGTCTGTCTGTCTGTCTGTCTGTCTGTCTGTCTGTCTGTCTGTCTGTCTGTCTGTCTGTCTGTCTGTCTGTCTGTCTGTCTGTCTGTCTGTCTGTCTGTCTGTCTGTCTGTCTGTCTGTCTGTCTGTCTGTCTGTCTGTCTGTCTGTCTGTCTGTCTGTCTGTCTGTCTGTCTGTCTGTCTGTCTGTCTGTCTGTCTGTCTGTCTGTCTGTCTGTCTGTCTGTCTGTCTGTCTGTCTGTCTGTCTGTCTGTCTGTCTGTCTGTCTGTCTGTCTGTCTGTCTGTCTGTCTGTCTGTCTGTCTGTCTGTCTGTCTGTCTGTCTGTCTGTCTGTCTGTCTGTCTGTCTGTCTGTCTGTCTGTCTGTCTGTCTGTCTGTCTGTCTGTCTGTCTGTCTGTCTGTCTGTCTGTCTGTCTGTCTGTCTGTCTGTCTGTCTGTCTGTCTGTCTGTCTGTCTGTCTGTCTGTCTGTCTGTCTGTCTGTCTGTCTGTCTGTCTGTCTGTCTGTCTGTCTGTCTGTCTGTCTGTCTGTCTGTCTGTCTGTCTGTCTGTCTGTCTGTCTGTCTGTCTGTCTGTCTGTCTGTCTGTCTGTCTGTCTGTCTGTCTGTCTGTCTGTCTGTCTGTCTGTCTGTCTGTCTGTCTGTCTGTCTGTCTGTCTGTCTGTCTGTCTGTCTGTCTGTCTGTCTGTCTGTCTGTCTGTCTGTCTGTCTGTCTGTCTGTCTGTCTGTCTGTCTGTCTGTCTGTCTGTCTGTCTGTCTGTCTGTCTGTCTGTCTGTCTGTCTGTCTGTCTGTCTGTCTGTCTGTCTGTCTGTCTGTCTGTCTGTCTGTCTGTCTGTCTGTCTGTCTGTCTGTCTGTCTGTCTGTCTGTCTGTCTGTCTGTCTGTCTGTCTGTCTGTCTGTCTGTCTGTCTGTCTGTCTGTCTGTCTGTCTGTCTGTCTGTCTGTCTGTCTGTCTGTCTGTCTGTCTGTCTGTCTGTCTGTCTGTCTGTCTGTCTGTCTGTCTGTCTGTCTGTCTGTCTGTCTGTCTGTCTGTCTGTCTGTCTGTCTGTCTGTCTGTCTGTCTGTCTGTCTGTCTGTCTGTCTGTCTGTCTGTCTGTCTGTCTGTCTGTCTGTCTGTCTGTCTGTCTGTCTGTCTGTCTGTCTGTCTGTCTGTCTGTCTGTCTGTCTGTCTGTCTGTCTGTCTGTCTGTCTGTCTGTCTGTCTGTCTGTCTGTCTGTCTGTCTGTCTGTCTGTCTGTCTGTCTGTCTGTCTGTCTGTCTGTCTGTCTGTCTGTCTGTCTGTCTGTCTGTCTGTCTGTCTGTCTGTCTGTCTGTCTGTCTGTCTGTCTGTCTGTCTGTCTGTCTGTCTGTCTGTCTGTCTGTCTGTCTGTCTGTCTGTCTGTCTGTCTGTCTGTCTGTCTGTCTGTCTGTCTGTCTGTCTGTCTGTCTGTCTGTCTGTCTGTCTGTCTGTCTGTCTGTCTGTCTGTCTGTCTGTCTGTCTGTCTGTCTGTCTGTCTGTCTGTCTGTCTGTCTGTCTGTCTGTCTGTCTGTCTGTCTGTCTGTCTGTCTGTCTGTCTGTCTGTCTGTCTGTCTGTCTGTCTGTCTGTCTGTCTGTCTGTCTGTCTGTCTGTCTGTCTGTCTGTCTGTCTGTCTGTCTGTCTGTCTGTCTGTCTGTCTGTCTGTCTGTCTGTCTGTCTGTCTGTCTGTCTGTCTGTCTGTCTGTCTGTCTGTCTGTCTGTCTGTCTGTCTGTCTGTCTGTCTGTCTGTCTGTCTGTCTGTCTGTCTGTCTGTCTGTCTGTCTGTCTGTCTGTCTGTCTGTCTGTCTGTCTGTCTGTCTGTCTGTCTGTCTGTTTAGATTGTTTTTTGAAATTCTTGATTTTTTTTGGATCCTGTTTGAGTTCTTTTTTGGCTCTTTCTGATTCTTTTTAATTTTTTTTAACCTGTTTTGGACTCGTATTTTTAGTTTTTTCAAAGTTTTTTTTGCATCTAGTTTGCACTACTTTAAGGCTGCATTGATCTGTATTGCACTTTTTCTGACCTTATTGTTACACTATACTTGTATTTTTTTTGACTCATTTGAGCACTTTTTAGATTTATTTGAACTCGTTTTCGAGTTTCTGCAACTCTTTTCGGACTGCTTTTAGTCCTTTGTCGGTTCTTTTTGGATTGTTTTTGAGCTCGTCTTGGACTCTTAATGGAATATTTTTCAACTCTTTTTGAATTTTGGGTCTTTTGGGCACTCTTTTTAGATGCTTTTCGAACACATTTTGGACTCTTTGGTCGCTTGGACTCATTTTGTAAGGTTTTTGTATTTATTTTGAACTTTTATGAACTTCTCTACTCTCTTTATGATTTTGTTTTTTGTTTTTCGTTTTGAGTTTTTGTTTTTTGAATTGTTATTTTTGATTTTTGATTATCGATTTTACTACTTTTGTTTGCATTTTTTATATAAAGTACAGAATTTATATAAATGAAGAATGAAGAATGAAGAATGAAGAATGAAGAATGAAGAATGAAGAATGAAGAATGAAGAATGAATTTTTTTAAGTGCTATAACAAACTTTATCAGTTGCTTCAATCGTTTAGTGAAACTTAACTAATGTTGACTTTCATTGTTTGCAAAGCAAAGCAATGTGTGTTATTTTAACCATATGTCATGCTTAAATATGTAAAAGCTACCGTTTTTCATCGATAAGAAATATGAAAAGTAATAATGACAGAATTAACGAAGAAATCCCGTTATCTATTGACGAAGACTGAACAGATGGCCATTTCTGTTTGCTTTCTACCAATCTTATTTCTCATCGCTTGAAAAAAAATTAAAACAAAACAAGAAACATCGCTTCCTGATAGAGAAAGGTTCAAGCCGACTGACACCGGTTGCTGGTGAATGCTCGCGGATTGTTTAGAAACATTGAACTTGGCCACTTGCAGCAAACTCTTCTGCCATTTGTGCTACCAAGGCAAGGGTTACCGAGGCGGCTACCAGACTACCATCATCATCATCTGGCGCAGCGCAAGTAAGGGTGAGAAATCTTCCCATCGACCCTCTCAGCATCTCGGACGACTTCATTTGAATACCCTCCCCACTGCTTTTGGTGTGGTGTAGTTTGCGAAAAAAAAGTATAATTGGGATGGGCCCTCCTCGTGAGGCTTTGCGAGGACCGGGAACTAGGCACGAACAGGTTCGTTTTTTCGCGATTCGATTTTCACTTTGCGACGACAAGTTGTTGGTTGTGGACGGACGGACGGACAGTGATCTTTCTTTCTCCCGGCGACCTTCTCTTTCACCGCGGTTGGGTTGGTTGTTGTTTTGTTCGTGCAATAAAATAAAAAAAGACGGTTCGGGATAGTCGCATAGAGAAAGAAAAAATAAAATAATCCTACAAACCAGTTGTCGGACGAACTCTCCGACAGCGGCTGTGGCAGTGGCTGTGGCCGTGCGTGACTAGATAGGTACTAGCCAAAGGCTCCGAGAGTCGTTGGCCTCTTTCTTCAACGGCGGCGCGGTGGCCGGATGATGACCGCACCGTTTGAGGTCGCGGGATGAGCTTTGAAATCCTGCTGTTAGTTGAGTCATTTCTCATAATAGCTTTTTACGTTTGGTTGGGAAACTAGTTTTGGTTTAATTTAAAGCCGCTAATAGTTCCAGTAATTGTTCGAGCTTGTTCGATTCATTGGCTAATGACCACACCATGAACGTACAACCGAGGCGTTCATTTATGCAGAAGTGTAATGCATATTCATGTGCAATCGAAGTAGGTTACGCGTTTCCGTTCGCTTGTTGTTGTTTTTCTTTTAGTCCTGCCGCAGTTTCGCCTAATTAATCGATCGAATCATACGCGCGGACGTGAAGTCATTAATTTTCTGTACTGTTTTATTCATTTTGGTTTGATCAGCAGCAAGCAACTGGTAAGTAGGTACTGAACTGACACTTCATTCGAACGGACGTAAACGGACCAACAACGGACCCTTACCGGATTCCCGGTTTTTCGCTGACCTCAAAAACAAAACAAAAAAGCCAACGACCGTTGGAATGAAACGAAACGGTGGCTCTGCTGGCTTCACACCCGAATGAGGCAACCGACAGAAAGTGAGTCTCTCCAAAAAGCCTCATCAGCCATGCGTTCCTCCTCGTCCTCCTGGTATCTGGCTGGTATCGGACTTTCGAAGAGTGTAGGCTATTTAAATTTTTCCCCGTTTCATATTTTATCTGTCCGATGGTTGTGTGTAGGAAAGGAACACATAAGTAGTAGGGTGACCTGAAAGCACAACCGAAACAAGCCGTCTAATGGTCTGGTGAGAGCTTTCAACCCTCAATCATGGACACCCTAATTAGTGTTGATTGTGCTTTCTGCCGCTTTGCTGCCGTACTCGTACTGGTACTCGTACGTACTTATGCTTCTGCATTACAAGTTATGACTCGGATGTGGGTAAGTCGCGTTGATCACACAGTCACCAGTCGGTCGAATGAAGCAATATCATACATCTTGGTAACGACCGAGACCCTCCCCCCCCTCCTCCCGTTCCTCCCATCACACATGATCTGCTGCTGGTAGGGCTTTCGAGGCAAAGTGCCATACGTACTTTCCATTCCATTCCGTTCCATTGCGAGCCACGTGAAATTGTCACCGCCAGAGTTGCCAGCAACCGTAAATTGATACGTATTTTTCCGCTCTCTCGTTCTTTTTTTCTCAACAGACAGCAACACGGCCATTCGATGTCGCCCATTAGTCGGATGACTGCATCAGGCAAGACAGTTCTCCATTATCGTCGTTGCCGCTAAGTCGATCGTCGTTTGCCACGGAGCCACGGAGCTACGGAGCTACGGTGCGCGCGGAGCATGAAAGCAGCTGGAAGAGTTCCGTCAGTCGTCGTCGTCGTCGTCACGCGAAGTTTGAACTAGTCCTCGAGAGGGGACGAAACAAACGAAAGAGCTGTTTGTGTGCGAGCTGATCGGGTGCAAACGGAAAAGGGTGTTTTAAGAGCTCGCACTAGAGCGTTGGAAGTGTGGAAGATAAAACAAATGGAATATGCAACGCAACGCATCGCAACGGTTGTGCCAATGCGATCACTAATTGCGAGTGTGTAGTGTGAAGAAGTTCAGTAGAGAAGAGAAGCTTGTTTGCCAAGCCATTGATCTGTGGAGTTTCCGATCGAAGTGCTGTCGATCCCGAGTGTCGTCGTGTCCGGGGGTTTAGTTAGTGCCGCGAGATCGAAAGTGAAAACAAATCAGCAGTGGTGGTGCCTAAATGTTGCCCAAGTCCAAACCAAAAGTGATCACAATAAATTACAGATTTACGCCAAGCAATTTCCGCTTTCAGTAAAGCTGCTTAATAAAAGTGCTTTGTTGTGTGGATCGTGCATCGTTTGAAAGTGACAGTGCCGGGGATCAATTTCGGTCGGTTCGGACTGGATTGAGCGGTCAAACGTTGATGGCTTGTTGAGGCCGGGCGTCTCGACGAAATGGAAGCAGACGTCCTGAACGCACTGAACACCCAAACGGCTTACATTCCCGGCGGACGAGACCGCGATGGGCATCCGCTGATCGTAATTCCCGTTCCGTTTTACGACAATTTGCCATGGATGAAGGGGTTTCTGGAAACGACGGTTAAATATATATTGACCACCTTGAGGTAGGTTTTTTTCCGGTTGTTGATTTTAAATAGGAATTCAAACGTAGATAGTCACCTTCAAGTCACGATCTTGCTTTTCCTTCCGTAACGACTAATAACGCGCGAGAATGCGGTCTACCGTGCAGTCCCACACGCCCTCTGTCTGAGCTGCGCTCAAGTGTATCGTTTCCGTATAACCTTCATAGCTAGACCATGTTTTCAATTTTAAATTAGGGCATGTTTGAATTGGTGAGCAGCACAATTTGACAAGTGTTTGATCATTCAGAAGCGATCTAACAAGTGTTCTTTTTAGGTGGGTTTCCGTGCCAGAAATAGAAATTACTTTTGTTAGAAAACTGTAACAAAAATAGAGGTCAACAAATTTCTAAACCACAAAGTTAAGAATTGTTTGCATTGCGGTGAGTTACATTGCTAGAAAATATCTTAGCATTCCTTATAAAAGTTTATTTATACGCTTGTTTTCAACCAATAAAAAAGCGGCTTCCTTTTGATATAAAACTGGGTCGTTTTGTTACCACATGTAATTTACCAGCAGCAAAGCAGTGATAATTCCCTTTCCTTTACAGGCTATAGCCTGTATATTTTTAAATAATAAAACTATTGGATAACAGCGAAACCATAATCGCCATCTAGGGGTGGTAAGAAGTGGGTCCATCATGATCATCATTATTATCAATTGAAAGGATAATCAACTGAGTTTTATCACAAAAGCACCTTTCATTTTTTTCGGTAAGAAGACATGCCGGGTGAAAGGAATATCACATGGGATGGTGTGCCATACAAAGTCTACTTTCAATTTTCTCCATTTCTGAAGCCACAAACTTCTTAGCGAGTGACCTGGCCGCTTAGGGGTTTTAGTTGGTCACTTTTGCGGCATCCGGCATTGTCCAGACTAATCATAACTAATATAATAATTTACTAAAGCAACATGTCGTTTCCGCCTAAGCGCTCTAACGACACAAAATTATTAGAGCTTATAGTTTATGTCTACTACTACTGGAATGGATGCAGTGCACAGTGATGTTAGCGCTGCTTTTGATCGCATGCAACAGATGTTTCACAAGGAAGTGTTTTAGAACCAATGATTTTCCTCGTACGTTCGTTCCATGATACCGTCAAGATGGAAGTTATTTTATGCGAACATTTATTATTAAATATTTGTTGCTATACAATTTGCAGAAGACTGTAAGCAGATGCAGGATTTGGTCAACCGATTCACAGTTTAGTGATTTCTAAATGCTCAAATTGAAATAAAAACACATATCTGATGAAAATGGCTTCTTCTTCTCTATATTGTTTCTCCCAAAATTTTGAGAGACGAACTGGATTTAAATCTTCTAACTGAACCAGGTTATAATAATATAATTATTATAATTAAATAATTATAAAAATAAAATTATAAATAATTATAGTTATTATAATATAATAACTATTCAGGTGTTATTTCGGAAACAACCCTAAGCCTGTGATTTTCAAAGCCAAGTACAATAAAATAGAACATAAAGCTTACTTCATATAGAATTAGAACAAATTGTTGCTTATATTGTGGCGCTGTTGGTGGACGAATTTGGAAATTGCTGGCGCCCACGAGTCGGAAATTTTGTTAGCTTCACCTATGTATTTTTGACATACCGCAAAACGACTGTATTTTGTAAACAAACAACATGGAAGCCGAAAGAAGGGAAATCTGCATCCAGGCTAGCTAAACAGCTGTACCTGCAATTGCTCAGAAATACTGTATGGCGCGTTATCAAACGTTATTAGGAAATATTGACGACGATTCGGCATCCTCAAGCTAATCATCGGAGTGGAACTGTCGACCGGAAACTGCGAGGTAGGGTTTTGAAGACCATCAAGAGGAATCCCAATCTGTCGGACCGTGATTTGGCCAGAAAACTTGGTGCTGCCCATAGTAGCGTCAGGAGGATTCGACTGCGGGTAGGAATCAAGTCGTAACGAGCTAGCAAACAGCCAAACCGAACCATAAAACAGAGCAGTGTGGCCAAAATCGCTAACCAAGTTCGACGGGTGTCTTCTGATGGACGATGAAACCTATGTCAAGGCTGACTTCGGGCAAATGCCAGGTCAATTTTACTTGGCAACGGCACGGGAGATGTTCCAAGCAAATTTAAATTTGTTTTTGCCGACAAATTTGCACGAAAATTTATGATTTGGCCGGGCATTTGCAGCTGTGGCAGACAAACGAAAGCTTTCGTTACAAATAAGACAATAACGTCGAAACTGTACCAAATGGAGTGTGTTGAATTTTGCCGTTCATTCGATCTTATCACCATCCCGTGATGTTTTGGCCAGATTTGGCAAGCTGTCATTACTGTAAAGTCGTTCAAGAATGGTATGCAGAGAAAGGGGTCCAGTTTGTTCCGAAAGACCCTAACCCACTCAATTTTCCGCCCAGTTCCGCCCTATTGAGAAATACTGGGAAATCATGAAGAGGAAACTCAAGGCAAAGGGAAAAGTTGTCAAAGACATCAATCAGATGAAGACCTGGTGGAATAAGATTGCCAAAACGATAGACGAAGAAAGTGTGCGCCGCCTAATGCGCCACATTACAGGAAAAGTTCGAGAATTCCTTCGTAACCGTGATGAATAATTTTATCCGTATTTTTTCGTAAAAGTATGAAGAAAATGCTACATCTGTGTAAGAAAAGATCTTGAATTCAATAACAAATAACTGAAATACACGCAATTGTTTTTCTTCCAATACATTCTGAAGCATGCCTTAATTTTTTCCTGGTATTTCTTTCGTATTTTTCATCAAAGGTATTAAAATAAACAATGTCTGAAAAAATCAAAACAATTTCTCTGGTCTTTTTTGGGAAAACTAGAAGATATTTTATGGACCTCGATACTGCTTTCCTTCAAAGTTCCATTGCTTTACAAAAATGGAAAAATTTAAGGTCTCTTCATCCCAAAACTAAGTGTTAATTTTGCCCTTTCCTGGCTATTTTTTCTACTTTTCTTGAACTTTTCATTGAAGTTTTTCTTTGACTGTTCTTGAGTTCTGTCTTTAACTTCTGTTTGACTCTGGCTTAGAATTTTTTTTTTTGATTCTGTGTTTGAGTCTTCCTACGACAGTTGATTTGAGCTCTTTTTGGCTCTATTAAGATAGACTATGTTTGGATTCTTTTGACCTTATTTGGTAATTTTGAAAGTATTTTTAGATTTTTGGGATTGTTTTTGATTTTTTAAAAATCTATTTTTTAGGACTTTTCTGAACTCTTCCTGGATTGTTCTGGGACCCTTTTTAGTCTCTTTTTTAACTTCTTTTTTGTGTTAGATTATAGTCACTTTAACACTTTTAGGTCATTCGTGACTTCGGCGGGGTTGGGATTGAACCCGTGTCCTCGGCGTGAGAGGGGTGAATGCTAACCAATACATCGGGACCGACCCCTTCAACTTTTTTTTGGCTCTGTTCGTTTTCAACTAGTGGAGTAGGGCGGGGCATAAGTGCGATGTTTGAAGTTGTTATCAATTTTCGTGAGATATAAAGAAGGACAACAACATTATATATTTTATAGTGATGCAGTAACTCAATGTCTTTACATTCAACTATAAGTCATCTGCGGTAATAGTGTTTTGCAAAATAAATTCTTCTTTCTTCTGATCAAGTGCCGATTCGCATTTTTACCCCACTAGCGGGGCAAAAGTGCGAATACCGCGTGCGAATACCAAGTGCGAAGCTCGAATCCATGAAATTAGCACAACAGTAGCTAACGAAACCATATGATCTCCAATCTACGGTATGTTTCGGTAAAAAATATTCTCAATTTTCACCTTTTCTATTTTGCGCTGGTGTATTGAAGCCTCCGTTAGATCGAAACTTTTCCAAACGTTTGTTTTTTGAGCCATCAGCGGAAAAACATTGTTTTCCTTCGGCCAACATCTGTAGAGCACACAGTTTTCGGCAGATCTTCCATTTCTAGTATCTGTAATATAATGCCTAAAACCTATACCTATAAAGAAGGATTTCTGTCTGTCTGTCGGTCCGTATGTTCCTTATAGAATCGAAAACTCCTGAACCAATCGGCATGAAAATGTGCATGTAGAGGTTTTTTGGGGCCAGGAAAGGTTTTAGTGATGGTTAGAAACCCTTCCCCCCACTAAGAGGGGGGGCTACCATAAAAATGAAACACAAATTTCTGCATAACTCGTCAACTAATCAAGCAAATAGAACAAAATTTGGCATATGGGTGTTTTCGGCGACAAGAATTTATTCTATGGTAAATTGAGACCCCTCCCCTCTTTATAAGGGGAATTATAACTCCTCTCCTCTTTAAAAGGGGGGGCTTCCATACAAATTTCCTCATAACTCGAGAACTAATCAAGCAAATGGAACCAAATTTGGGATGTGAAAGTTTTCTAGGGCATGCATATTTTCTATGGTGAATTAGAACCCCTCCCCACTTTAAGAGGGGGGCTCCTATACAAACGAAATACAAATTTCCTCATAACTCGAGAACTAATCAAGCAAATGGAACCAAATTTGACATGTGGGTGTTTTTGGAGACAAAAATTTTTTCTATGATGAATTGGGACCCCTACCCACTTGAGGAGGGGGGGCTCCTATACAAAAGAAATTCAAATTTCCTCATAACTCGAGAACTAATCAAGCAAATGGAACCAAATTTGGCATGTAGAGATTTCTGGAGGCAAAATATTTTCTATGGTGAATTAGGACCCCTCCCAACTTTAAGAGGGGGTGCTTCTACACGAATGAAATATAAATTTCCTCATAATTCGAGAACTAGTCAAGCAAATGGAACCATATTTGGCATGTGGGTGTTTTTGGAGGCAACCATTTTTTCTATGATGAATTAGGACCCCTTACCTTTTTAAGAGGGGGGGCTCTCATACAAACGAAATACAAATTTCCTCATAACTCTAGAACTAATCAAGCAAATGGAACCAAATTTATCATGTGGGTGTTTTTGTAGGCAAGAATATTTTCTATGGCATATTTTCTATGGATTTCTTCACTTTAAGAGGGGGGGGGGCTCCTATACAAATGAAAAACAAATTTCCTCATAACTCGAGAACTAATCAAGCAAATGGAACCAAATTTGACATGTAAGTGGTTTTGGACGCAAGATTTTTTTCTATGGTGAATTGAGACCCCTCTCTTCTTTAGAAAGCGAGTTATGGCCCATCTCCCCTTTAAGAGGGGAAATGCAAATTTCCTCTTATCTCGAGAACTAATCAATCAAATGGAACCAGATTTGGCATGTCGGAGTTTTAGATGGCAGAAATTTTTTATTTTTTTTATGGGAGCCTGGACCACTGCGACCATTAGTTAGATCTATTGTAGTAATTTTTTTCTATGGTGAAATTCGACCCCTTCCCCTTTTAAGAGGGGAGCTCCCATACAAATGAAATTCAAATTTCCTTATAACTTGAGAACTAATCAAGCAAATGGAACCAAATTTGGCATGTGGGAGATTTTGGAGTCTTGAATTTATTTTACGATAGTTAGAGACCTCTCACCCCTGTGGTAGGGGGATATGGACTCTCATACAAATAAAACAGAAATTTTTGCGAAACTCAAAAACTAATCGAACTCGAGAAATTCGAGACTCTTCCATAAAACATTAGTCAATACAAGACCACAAAAACTATCTATAGTAACACTAGATCATTCAGGACGAGGCTGTCGCGAGTGTTGTCGGTGACCCGCGGCGGAAGCGCCGCCCACTGGGGGGCAGGCTTGTTATTTCCTCACTCATTGTGCAAAAAGTGCAACTTTTTTTGTTCCACACAATGAGCAGAACTGCTTTCAGAAATGAGAAGTAAATCCACACAATGAGAAACAGACTAAACACAATGAGAAAAACTGACGTGCAGAAAAATTTCTTAATGCGCTCTTTAAATGAGCAACTTTCGGTTTTGCTCCCGGTCCTCTCGGTAGCTACAGCAGTAAACGTGGAAACAAAACAACCGGTGCGCGTACAGCAGCTATAGACTCAGAGGCGTCAAGACAATCAAAAGTCGTTAAATTTTGAATCTTAGCGGAGAATTGCCTTTGTTTATAATGGGACTTTCCTGTTGGTACGCGTCAAGAAGCAAATGTATGGGAATTCAAATGTTGCCATATCTAAATAACATTTTTCGCACTGTTGCCGTTGTGACATGCCTAACCATATGATGCAGTTGCGTTCACGGGCAGCCAAACTCAACTGAATATACTAAATGTAAGAATCATGATTCAACTGCATTAATGGATTAATATTTTTCTGATGGCAATGACCGCTACTGATAATCGTCGTTTTTTCTCAACGTTAAAACTACCCGTAGTTGTCATACGTCAGCGCATCGCATCAACGTATTCAAAGTTCAAAACATTCTCCTCAATGAGTAGCACAGTGTGCGGTTGCTCATACAACTGCGTTCAGCAAGAAAGAGCACAGTTAAAATGAAACGGAGCAGAATAAATCGCGTTGAAGACTGAGCACAGTTTGAATTTTTCTCTTCTCTTTTTTTCTTCTGAGGAGGTGCCATCCCTGCTGGGGGGCTTGCAAAACTCGAGATTGTGACAAAGATCATCCGAGATTCATGATTTATGTACAACACAGGGTAATTTGTGGCAATACGAAGTTTGTCGGGTCAGCCAGTTGTATATAATTAGCTATACATCTTTGTCTCGTCCATGAATCGCACTTTTGCCCTGTCCGTGATACGCACCTTTACCCCGCTTCGCTAAGCGCTTGTCGGAGTTAGATTAAATAATGGAAAAGCGAAATATATTTTGTAAATTCTTTTCACCGTATTTACAAAACAGATATGTGCGTGATGTAAAACGCTGCTACAAATTTTTAACAAGTAATATCCTCCTGTTGATATCGTATTTGCCGTATTTCGAAAAATCAACTCAAAACCGCCCTAAAATAACATTTGCACATAACTCAGCAACTATGCTTCGTAAGCAACCAAACTTTACGTTAGATTCAAGCTGTCAAAGTAGTTACCCATTCATGCCAATGTAATTAATTTACTCGGATAAACCGAGCACCGATAAATCATTGAATCGCACTTTTACCTCCATATTGGATTACACCGAACAAGTTAGCTTCGAGGTACGACGGTGGTCTAACAAGCCAGTCGTCGTATGCTTGAATCTCGGCTAGGTGGTGCTTGCTAGATAGAGTCAGTAGGATCGTTGCACTGGCCCCGTAATTTTCCTGTCCTCTAACAGCCGGCTGCGAAGTCTGTCGATAAAGAAGGGTAATGTCTAACAGACGGTATAAACCCAAGGCTTTGTTGTTGTTTGGATTACACTGAAGTCGCATTTTACGCAATTATTTTTACGTGAATTTTGGAATTTACGCGGAACGTATCTTTTACAGTGTGACACATATATATTCGAACGCCAATTTTTTTTTTTTTTTTGCTTGCAACGGCATATACAATTAATGCAATCAAACTAAGACCATTTGTGTGTGTCTTAAGTCTTACTTGGCGTAGTTTCATTTTCGTATTGTGTCTCGTTCGGTGTGCATGTAACATTGCACAATGGGCAAAAACGAGCTCGTAATCCCAAGAATTAGAAACCGCTAGTTTGGAATCTTACAAGATACCTATTCCTCTGCAAAAAAAATGCAGGAAATCGATTGATGATGGTTTCATCTTGTGCAGACTTCCGGAAGTGGTCCATTTTGCCTTATTAGCCCCAAAAATCATGATAAAAGCTAATTAAACAGTATAAAAACTTATTTGCCGCAAGTGAAATGAACTCAAACATCTTTCAAACGTTGTTAAAACATCAAAAGAAACCAATCCCATTCATTCCATACTGTGCGAAACGCAAGTATAGTCCAAAATGGATTCCCAATTCACCCCTAAATACATAGTAAAACCTAATTAAAACTATTAAAAGTAATTCAATGACAGGGGAATAATGTCGAACAGCACCAGTACATTCGAAAAATATCAGGAGAGTTGAATATCATCGATTTAGTACCGTGGTGTATTCACAATCGGTCCGTTTTGCCTGATTCGCTCCTACACACTTAAAAAAAAGTGCCGAAGTCAGCAAAATTTTGCCGAGATTTGGACAGCCGAGCGTTCGGTAAAATTTTTTATGATGCCAAACGTTAGTAAAGATCCGTAAACGTCGATTTGCAAAATTGAAATTTTTACCGAACGCTCGGCTGTCCAAATTTCGGCAAATTTTGCTGAGTTTTTTAAGTGTGTAGATCTACAAAAATACGTGCATTTACTATTGCGTAAAAAATTCGTAATTTTTCTACGATGGTGTCTTTAGAGAAGTTTTTCAATAAAAAACAGCGCATCTTTTTGGACTATTAAGGTGACCTTATATTCATCTATCAGGGTGATACAAACTTTTGTTTTTTTTAGTCCGTCCAAAAAAAAATTTTTCTTCAGAAAAATTATTACGCACTAAAATGAGCAACTTTGCTGAATATTGTAACTATATCTCTTTCACTAGTTGCGAGATATAATGATTTGTTTAAAAAGTACACTTAAAAATTAATTATGCACAATAACTTTGCATCCAATTTATTTACTGCTTTCAACTGTTCTCCAAAGTTATTCAGTATGATAAAATACACATTTTTTGTGAACATTGTTTTTGCCTTTGAGTTAGTTTTAATCGCTTTAATTAGGTTATCTATGTATATAGGGGTGATTGGGCAAAATGGACCATTCTTGCATTTTGCACAGTATCGAATGGATAGGATTTGATTCTTCTGACGTTTTGATAACATTTGGAAGCTATTTGAGTTCATTTTACAGGCAGCAAAGAAGTTTCTAAATTATTTAATTAGATTTTATCATGATTTTTGGGGCTAATAGGGCAAAATGGATCACTTCCGGAGGTCTGCGCAGGATGAAACCATCACCAATCGATTTCCTGCATTATTTTTACATAGGAATAGGTATCTTGTAAGTTTCCAAACCAGCAGCGGCTTCTATTTCTTGGGATTACGTGCTCGTTTTTGCCCATTGTACGTTGTTTGAGTTACGGTCGTTGATGATAAATAAATTCCGGAACGGTGTTACATGCGGCACTAACACTCCTTAGACTCTCTCTAAAAAATATTTCTTAGACTTTGTGTTTGAATCTACGACTCTTGATTTACCTTTTTTGAGCTTTTTTCGGCTTGTTTCAGACTTTTTGAAATTTTATCAATCTTCTCTTGATTTTATTAAACTTTTTTGGTACTCTTCAGACTGGTTTTAGGTTTTTTGGAATCTTTTTTCTTTGGATTTTTCTTGAACACTAGAATGATGATAGGAGAGAGAGAGGGTACGTACCACGACCGCTTCACGGTCGAATCTCCAAGCGTTGACCCGATGACATACTACCACGAGGCTGCGGTTTACCTTGGTTCTTATGATCTCCGGGAATAACGGCCAAGGTGGGTAGCGCTGCCTTCCGTTTTCCGGATCGTCCAGAATTGTCTTACGTTCTCTTCGTCCGAAATCGGTGGCGTCTTCTTTCGTTGGTTGTCGTCCACAACTGTCACATTTACCCACGATACTCCTCGTGGCATCCGTTAATTCGCTAGCCGATTTCGCCGTAGAGCTGGCGATGTTCTGCTACGACCGCTTTAGCGTGCGATCACCAACTGATTGCCAGGTATAAAAGTCAAACCTTTGACGGTTGGCTTTAAACTTTCTTAGCAATATTCAGCACTTCTGCTGTCCGAAAAATTGCACATTCGGAAACTACTACAGCGTTTTAACTTTTTAGCTGTCTGACGCTGGACGTAGTCCATCGCATGGTTCGAGCTCGACTGATCCCCTTTTCAGCCTATCCGTCCTCCACCTTCCTTCATCCTCTATCTCCCTCTCGTCGACTATCTCCCTTCTCACTCCTCTAACCGGATACAGTGGGTTCGCTATTAAACTTACTTTGCGTTTCAGATAACCGAACCGGTTGAGAGCTCCCAGGGTTGTGTCTGGTTCAAACGGTTTTTATTTGTTAGTAATTACTTAAAACTATGTTAAACAAAAAATAACAAATATTATAATAGCAAAACATTTAATAAACTAACAACAATGATATAGAGCCGGTGATACAAAAAACAATAATTTACAACTTAAGAACTAAACACTAAACTGAAAAACTCTTTCATTGTACCGATCTATTTGAAAGTGATCGGTAACAAACTATTTTTGAGCGTTTTTGGGTTGTTTGATTGTTGTTTTTTACTGTTTTGGAATTTGTTTGGCAAATCACAGCAGCTTAACATGACACATTCAGCTCTTGCATCCACGACTCTTTTTTTGGCTCATCGCAGTAGTAGGAGTATCCGAAGATTTTTTCACCTTGAGAAGCGCTCAGTTTGCGGTTAGAAAATTCGCCTGGGGACGCAGGGCTCGGACTAGGCACAGTCAGGCTTGCATTGGGTCGTTGTGACCAGCGAGCAATTGCCGTCCGCACCGTTCAATAACTCGCTGACATATCATCGTTTGTCAGTTTAGTCCAAATTTGTTCATCCATCCATGCCAGAGTGAAAACCCTTCGGTTTTGGTGTTTCGGCAGAAACACGCATTGTAATATTCTTTCGCAGAAAGTTTTCATTTTCCGACCGAATCCCTAGTCACAAAAGGATATTGTCCGTCCGATCGGATGTGTGCATAAAGGCTATTCATCTGAACGAAGAAAAAATCTAAAGAACGTTGTTTAGTGCACGAACATTGCATTGGTTTGGAGATAGTTTATGCATTTGTTTTGGATGCTTTTTAGAATCTTAATTCAATTCAATTTAGTCGTTCTTCGGATTACTCCTAGACTGCTTTGGGACTTGTTTTAAACTTATTTTCATCTCTTCGAACGGTTTTTAGACTTTTTCATGTACGTCTTTTTGTAATGTTTTTCGACTGATTTTGAACTGCGCTGCAACTCACCTTGGAAGTCGCTTTTAGACACTTGTTTAAGGTCTTTTTGGACTGTTTATTCCCGTTTCGGGTGGCTTTTGACCGGTTTTTAACTCTTTTTGAATTAATTTTATACTTTTTTGGACTGCTTTCGGATTCGTTTTGGACTCTTTGAACTTTTTTTTCGTACTTTTCGACTTTAATTTTTGTTTTTTATTTTGAATCTCAATCTTGGATTTTTCTTTCTTTTGGGATTTGTTTTTTCAGGTTTTTCGGGCCAGTTTTGACACGTTCAAAAGCGTTTAATTTGAACCTTTTTCGGAACATTTTTAAAAATCTTTTCGTTTGCTAGATTTTATTCGTGGAATTTCTGCTTGGACTCTTAAAAGGTGTTGTTTTCTATAGTTTTAAATTATTTTTGAACTAATTTTTTAAAATTGATCTCTTAGAACTAATTTTAGACTTCTCCTGGACATGTTTTTGACCCTTTTAAGCTGAAGCTGAAAGGGGAGCTTTTGAGCCCTTTTAAGCTGAACAAAAAAAATCACCCGGATAATCGAGTTTGTTTTTTCACCCAGATAATCGAGTCCGACCTGTATTTTGATACTTTTAGACTGTTTTAAGCTGCTATTTGATTTTTATTGATTTGTTTTATGTCTTTTTTTTTTGTGAGCATTTTTGGACTTATTTTAAACATTTTTTATTTTTTGGATTTTTTGAGATTTTTTTGGAGTCTTTTTGTCGTTTTTGAGCTCTGCTCGGCTCATTTTTGGACTTATTTTAGACAATTTTCAATCTCTTTATGAGTTTTTTTGATCTTTTATGGACTCTTTTAAGCTTTTAAATTATTCTTTGACTCGTTTTGGACTATATTTCCGTCTTTTTTGCATTTGATATTTGATATTTGTACCGTTTTTGAACTCTTTTTGCACTATTTTTGAGGTTTTTGTTGGAACTTTTTCCGAATTTGGTTAGAGTTTACAACCGTGAATATCAGATCGCATTTAAATTTCAGTCTTCTGCCTATGTGGTTTTTTTAATTAAGGGATATTCATACATTGCGTGTAATAGACAGCGCCCAAAACTTGGTGGGTGAAACCGACAATGTTGCAAATTGAGCGAGAAATAAAGTATGCCCAGTCTCATGCGAGCGAGCGATAAGAAGCACAGCGTCCAACGCTTACGCAACTGATGCAAGTGTACGATAAATAACCGCCGATGCTGTGTGCATACACCTACTCACTAGCAAGTGCATAGCCTTGAAGTGTCTTTCTGCACAGCCCGCTCACAAAACCAACAACTCGTGAGTAGCCAACAGCCGCCCGTACTAGCTAGTGGCATTCTAGAATATTTTTTTTGCTCACCTTACGCCCTTACTTATACACGCGGATAAGACTGCGAGTCCTCGTGAATGATCTGTGTCAGTTAGGCCATTGCAAATCATTTTAAAAGTTTTTGTCAGCCCCCCCTTCCTTGGAAATTGGCTTGAAAAATTGGAAGGCAAAAAAATAATTTGTAGGATATGAGTTAATTTTTTTTTTATAAAATCAATTGTCTGTGGACTCTACAGCCTGAAAAACTTGAAAAATGAGTGCACGAGTTGAGTTAACGCTTCTAGCATGAAATAGAAATGGAAATTCAAACAGTGGAATTTTTTTCAAAAAGATTTTTTTTCGTTTTTGTCTTTTTTTCGTAGATTTTTGCATGGAAATTAACAACGTATATATTAAAAGCAAGAATAGATTTGGTTTTCACGTTTAAACTTAGAATAAAAATGCCTAAAATCCATTTTTTTTGCTCGATTAAAAAATTTTCTTTATTTTTTTCACCCCCCCCCCCCCCCCTTCAGTGGCCCAACACCGAAGGGACAAACACTTTTTAAAATATTTGTAATGGCCTTACTCGGATTGCAATGACGAGCGAGAGTGGCGACCCTGGCCGATAGCTAAATACACACTCGCTAAAACTTGTCGCAGTGCATGAAAAAATAAGAGCGAGAGTCCGAAGGAGATGCTCATGCCCGCGTATTCGTTAGAACGAAAATGCACGTGTGAGAAAATTAGACCACACGAACACTGGAAATCAGTAAGGGGGTGAGGCCGGCACCTAGCTTTGTCAGTCAGTCAGTCAGTCAATCAGTAATAAAATCACTATCAAAAGAGTTATTTTTAAGTTCACGATTTCGAGCATTCAAACCACTGTGTAATAACCTTTTAGCATTAAAAGAAGGTTTGCTTTTTACTAGCTAGAATTGCCGGCTTAAGGTGAAACGGTACGGAAGCCAACATGGCCGAATCGATAGCACCCATATGCTCACATAGACGCCATTTTTTCGGCCATGTTGGGATTCAGTACCGTATCATCTTAAAGATAAATAAAGCAAGCACAAAACCTATGAAAGGATAAAATAAGTGCACGGACTTACTGTAAATATTATCATGGAATTTTCATCAGCAAGGGTTCCCAAACCTTAATCAATTCAATTAACCAGTTTTAATATAACAGTAAAATTTAATTATTTTCATTCTTTCCACCAATTCCAGTTCCGACACCGTTGCAGCCGGATTCGCGGTTGTTCTCGACGCGCAGAAGTGCTCCTGGCGTTCGGCTCGCCAGTACATTCGGCACGTTCAGTCCCTGCTTGGGCCGAACTTGGACAGCTTTCTGGTCATTCGACCGGATGCCTTTTGGGAGAAGAACCGGGTGGAAAACTGCACCCGACAGCATCGTCAAGGAGAGGTAAGTTTTTATTAATACGTACATTGTGCATGTGACAAACGAGCAGATGCTGTATATATACGTTGATTAATTGATTTTCAACGTGTACTTTTGTAAGTCCAATATGTGATGGCACGTGCTGCAGTGTTTCGGCCCAATGCATATAACGAATTCACCTGTCGATTAGTGTCTGCTGCCTCGTGCTGAAGCGCGAAACGTGCACTTCGTCATGCACCTGTCGGTTTATCGTGGCTTGCGCTTACAACCAACGATAAGGGAAACTTCACGAGAAGGTGCATTTTCTAGAAAAACAATTTATTCAAGTTGAAACTAAGAAAGAAGTTTGTAAGTTTGCCTATCTTGGATACCACAGCTATTCTTCCTATCTTATTAACTTTGAACATATGTTAACAACTAACTGGAATCATACTTTGTTAGAAATCTGATCACACCAGTCATGTTAGAGTTAGAAAACTAGCGCACTTCCCACTGCTGAATAAATTGCCCTGAAACAATGCAGTGCATTTTGCTCACACCACGGTGGGTAGACAACCATAAAGGACAAACGTCAATTATTGCTCATTTTGCATGGTTCATTTCTCTTACCCTCATTGTAATAAATATTGAGGCAAGTAAGCTGGTACCGACGGTACCAGCGTTAACCTTGATTGTTTCACTCAACAGTGCGGTTTGTGACATTTTCATTCTTACGGTAAATGCCAATGGTAAATACCGACGATGCTGTGATGTTCTCAACTAACAGTTGAAAAGAGCCAATCAACCAAATGTAAACAACTCTCACTCGGTTTGCTTACACTTGGCTTACTAGCCCTTTTCAATTGTTGGTCGAGAATTGATCGTGAACGAAACTGAAAGAGATGAAATATTTCATAGCACGAGGAAACCATTGAAGCAATACGTCTGAAAACGACATGAATTCAAACAAGTTACATTCATAAAAACCTTCCCTTTATTTAGGCTTTAGGAGAAATCAACTCTTGTCTTTGTGCACCTTATGCCTATGCAGCCACATGATTAACTTTTTCCAACCAACCCTGATTGGGGTGCATACCAGAGGGTTTTTATGGCATCTTTGGTCTGTGGTAAGCATCATTAGTGTTCGCATTGTTAGAGGTTTGTTTCACGCGCGCACCAAACAATTCTTTCCCACTACCTATTTCTATTCCTGTACTCAAACTGTAGACCGGTAATGAATCAATCTACGGACGGTTAAAATTCATGCCAAATCCCCCCTTTGACAACTCAACTCAACAGTGACATCTTGTTGTACCAAAATTAGTGCCGCGACGCCTCAGCTTGGCCTTGGTTGGCAAACCATTTCCAATTAATTTCATCAATTTCAGCCGTTGTCACTCGACGCACCGCCCGCCCTGCTTTCGTTCGTCTTTTTTTTATTTTGAATGATATTACTCCATCCCATTGCTTGTTCGGTAGCTCTGGGTAATTTATCTTTTTCACACCTGGGAAACCGGGAGCGGCTCTTTGAGGTGCATCAGCACACAATTCGCTACACAAATTGTTTCAAATTAAAGCCTCGATTGCCACACGCCGCCAAGGAAATGTGCTGGGCTGGTGTTTTTCCCACTGTTGCTGTTGCTGCCGATAATTGGACGCTAATAGGAAAAACATCAAAAGAGCAATTGAAAATAAAACTGTTAATGTGAAGAATCGCGAAGTGAAGCAACTCGAAGAGTTGGTCGAAATGGAAGCAGCAAAATCTGTTGGCTTCGAACTAGAAACAAGTGTCCGGAACGGAAGATACGGAAGTGATGTAACATGGTAATTTTTGTTTTGCTAAACTGGCCATCGAGATTGATTACGGTGGGAAAATTATGTAAGACAGTCTTTATGGGAAGCACGATTCTTTGAAAGAACCGGGTATTGATCGTTTGATTTCTCCTTTGATCTACTGCAGAAATAATCCAAGACCCCATTGCGCTAGGGTTTGATCAAACATTTGATTTGTAACAGTTAAATCACTTTATTAGTTTCTATTTGGGATAATGACGATGATCATTACTAACTCATGTACTCTTTACCGTTTACCGTTTCATTATTCCAAGAAGCTAAAAAAAGCCTCAAAAGAAACAAAATCAGCAAATTGTTATCTTTCATTGCCCAAGATAGTATTTCAATCCGACAAACCGTTCTCCGTATTTTTGAAATGTCAAATTGGTTCGAGTTTTTCTTGCACTTCATATGCAACGGCAGTTTCCGCAAATGCTGTAAATTTTGTTCAGCGATGCTAATAATTAATTAGCACAGTAATTAGCTTCTGCTAATTGCCGCTTTCAAAATCAAGAGAATCCTGGTACCATTGAAAAAGTCACTGTTCAGCCGCTGGAGTTATTGATCAGTTTTACTTCTAAAATCATGCTAGCCCGAACGCAACAGTTTGGTGGCCACTACCGGACCATGATGATCACCGATTTACCGAAACCACAAGTGAGAATTTTTACTTTGGAGAAACTGCGGTGGTGCAAAGCTGTGGCGGTGCAACATACCATACCGTGCGTGTCATAATTGATTCGTTTAAAGAAACGTTCAGCGAACAGATATGTTAGGTTCGTACTATAGACTCGTGAATTGGCCAAGCAGTTTAATACCGCTGGACTATGTTTTGTGCGGCTATGTGAAGTCTCTACTCACTAGTCTACGCCAATAAGCCGCAACTTCCAAATAGCTACCACACCTCGGAGGAAAACATTTGCCACGTTATCACTGATATGTGACTTCCATTGCAAAAAGAAGTGATCGGAAAATTGGACTTCTCGTTTCGATAACGTATTTACAACTTTTACCATTTTTGTATCGACTTATGCTGATAAAATTATTTGGTACTTTATGAAAACATTGGTTGAACTTGGAAAAATGATATGTAAACTGTGAAAAATAATTGACTGACTAAGGGGGAGTTTTCGCGTGAGTCCTGATAGAATCCCGTCTGTCCCGATTGTCGTTATAAGTATGTTACGACACCTTTGCAACCTTAGTGCGCCGAGTTCGGCTTCCTTCTTTACATGAAGATGTTAAAGCAGCAAGCCTAACATTGCCTCCATGGATGCAGTTGGTGTTGTGCGCATAGCGCTGGTCACTAACAAACATGCCAAGCGTTGAACTTTGTTTAGCTTAGCCTGCGTTGTCACCTCATACACCTTTAGCTACCGTACAAGAGCGGCATAAGTTAGTCTAGGCCGTGCAGGGGTAGTGTATGACCAAAGGGCTAGTTGATGTTTCAGTCCCCAGCTTTTGCCAAACAGTGAACTGCACGCCCAGATGGCTGTTGTTGCTTTCTTCACAGCATAGTCTAGGTGAGCAGTTCAGTTCAGTTTATGATCCAGGATAATACCCATATGTTTAACTTCATTACTGAAGCTTAGTCTGACGCCATTCAGTGTATGGGGAGTAAGAGTATGTCACCTCCGCCTAGTAAATGGTAACACGACTGTTTTGGAGGGGTTTATACTAAGCCCCTCTCGTAAACACCACGAAATAGTGGTGTTTAGAGCTCCTTGCATACGACCAAACAGTACGCAATGACCTCATAACCATGCTGTGACAGGTTGTGCAAGAGTGCGTCAACCACCAGCGACCAAAGCGAAGGGGGAGAGAATGCTTCCTTGAGAACATTCTTTGATCGCTGAGATTGCGATCGACGTATCTCCCAATGAGACTTTGATTTCTCTGCTTGACAGCAATGCCGTATTAATTGACGGGAAGGACGTGTTGTCGAAAGCGCCTTCAATGTCTAGAAAAGCACAAAGTGCCGTCTCTGGTATTGGAGCGACTTTTTAATCAACGTCATCAGGCAGTGAAGTGCGGTTTTCGTAGATTTATCGCGTTGGTAAGCATGTTGCTTGCCATGCAGAGGGGAGTTCTTTGAGAACTTATTACGGATGTGATTATCCTTTTCCATTAACTTGAGAAGCGTTGATTTCAGACTAATTGGGATGAAAGCTTTTGTCCCAGCGTAAAGCTGGCACGAACGAGATTGATGAGCTCGGGCATTATAATCTCGTTTGATTTTTGTAAAAAGATGGGTAGTATGCCATCCGGACTTGGAGGCTTCATTGATTCAAAGGAGTTGAGTGCCCAATTGATTGAAGCCTCCGTAAACAGTCGACGTGCAAGTAGAACCGAGTCGTTTGACACATTGCGTGATGGCTCAACTTGCTGCTGCCCGTCGATGTCGCTTCCAGTGGTCACTGCCGCACCAGGGAAATGCGTGTTCATAAGAATCTCCAAAGATTCCCTAGTAGTAACAGTGAGACTGCTATCCTCATTTCTTAATTGCCCTAGGCCATTGTTATGGTTATGGTCGCGCCGCCTCAGGCAGAGTCTGGTTGCTCTTGCAAAACTTCGCGACAAACTGACAAAACTGACTTTGCGAAGCTCTGCGTTGTATTTGGTGAAAGATGCCCTGTAGGCCTCCCAATTGGACGTGATCTTAGCCCTGTTTTTTATTATTCTTATTTATTTCTTACTAGCTGACCCGACAAACTTCGTATTGCTACAAATTAACCTGTGTTGTACATAAATCATGAATCTCGGATGATCTTTGTCACAATCTCGAGCAGGCTTGACATACACTTTTCGCTTTGATTTTGCTCTTTTAATTACTGCTCCTCACCCAAGCAGAATTTGAAAAAGTGGTGTATGGGGCATTTGTGGAGCTAGTAAATATCTATAATATTGCTGAAGAAAGTGAAGTTTTATCTTTATTATTTACGGCGCTGTAGGGCAGCAATGCCGTTAGTAGCAAAAAGAGCGCTCTTTTTGCTACCAAGGCGGTAGCAGCCTTATAGCGCCATAAATACAAAATGCACAGTAATGCTTACTTCAGCAATATTGTAGATAAAAGCAAATTCAACAAACACCCCATACATCACTTTTTCAAATTTTGCTTGGCTGAGGAGCAGTAATCAAAAGAGCAAAATCAATGCGCAAAGTGTATGCCAAGCCTGATCTCGAGTTTTGCAAGTTTCTGAGGAGTTCAACCTTAGATGATTTATTTTGGCAGTTACGTAACTATGAAAGCATCCCAGGTAACCAGTAAGCATCACCAATGCTATTCAAATGTAGGCCAATAAGCATTTAAGTCGCCTTATATACAGCTACTTTACTAATCACCTTCTTATAGTGCTGACAATGCTAATTTACAGCTAACTACCGACACGAAGAATTTGAATACAATTTTGGATGCCAATTTACAACACCTATGCAGTCAAAAAGCTAATATACAACAACGTGCTTTATAAAATGCCAGATACGCTGAATTGCTGCTTACGTTAAGACTTATTAGTTACCTGGAATGGGTAGTTTAATATACAAATTTGCAATTTTTTCTCACAGTAAAGTAGAAAACAACTCCCCTGTCCCCTCATTGCATAGCCAGATTGCGGATAGTAATATTCGCCATGATTGTACATCATTTCGCCGAATATCATTTTGCGAAAAACCTTACGCGGAATGCACCATTGCGAAAACTTTTTTGTGGAAAGTACTATTTCGCGATCCTCTCCTTGCTCGCTGTCGCTCGTTCCGGGCAACCCAGGTAGACCTAGGAAAACAAATAAACCTAGACAGTAGTTATTTCTGCGGGGAGTTGCCTCCTCCCAGTGGGCGACGCTTTCAACGGCGGGTCGCTGGCAACACTCGCGACCGTCTCGTCCTGAATGATCTAGTGTTACTATAGATAGTTTTTGTGGTCTTGTTATTGACCAATGTTTTATGGAAGAGTCTCGAATTTCTCGAGTTCGATTAGTTTTTGAGTTTCGCAAAGTATTCTGTTTTATTTGTATGAGAGTCCAGATCCCCCTACCACAGGGGTGAGAGGTCTCTAACCATCATAAAATAAATTCAAGACTCCAAAATCTCCCACATGCCAAATTTGGTTCCATTTGCTTGATTAGTTCTCAAGTTATAAGGAAATTTGAATTTCATTTGTATGGGATTTCATTGCCCCTCTTAAAGGGGAGATGGGTCATAACTCGCTTTCTAAAGAGGAGAGGGGTCTCAATTTACCATAGAAAAAAATTTTGCCTCCAAAACCACTTACATATCAAATTTGGTTCCATTTGCTTGATTAGTTCTCGAGTTATGAGGAAATTTGTATTTCGTTTGTATAGGAGCCCCTCCTCCTAAAGTGGGGAGGGGTCCTAATTCACCAAAGAAAATATTTTTGCCTCCAAAAACCTCCACATGCCAAATTTGGTTTAATTTGCTTGATTGTTTTCGAGTTATGAGGAAATTTGTATTTCATTTGTATGGAAGCCCCCCATTTTAAAGGGGAGAGGGGTCATAATTCCCCTTCTAAAAAGGGGAGGGGTCCCAATTTACCATAGAATAAATTCTTGTCTCCAAAAACTCTTAACTTAACTTAATTGTTATCTTGCAATGCAACCAAGAGCTTTCTTTTTGACAAACCAAGATATTCCAATCATTCCGCAAATATCTAATCCCACGGTTTTTGGGTTTTTTACCAACCCTTGAAATGATAATGTTGGCAAAATCGCAATAAAATATCAGTACAGTTCGTTTGAAATCAGTCTAAAACTGGTCAGAAACCGTAGACATAATCAATTTTGTTCCAAATTTATTCTATATTTGAGGATGGACGGCAATATTCGCGGCCTGCGGTCGTCTCGCCCTAAATCTAGTATTACTTTAGGTAGTTTTTGGTAGTATTGTTATTGACTAATGTTTTATGGAAGGATATAAAATTTCTCAAGTTCAATTACTTTTTGAATTACCGTCATCCGGGGCGAGATTGTGCCAAAAAAGCATATGTTTTTGTTCTTTAGCTCAGTATACACGCAATTTAGGAACTAAGTTGATTTCAAACCAGTCAAATTATACTAAATTGTTCAATTAACAACTACCGTAGAGATGGTTTAATTACAATGAAACCTTATTTTACTGGAAGTGCATGAACTTTGGCACAATCTCACCCCTTCTAGGGGTGACATTGTGCCAAAAAGATAAAGTTAGGCTAAAAATCTAAACAGTGAACATTAGCATGTTTATAAACAATACACATAAATATCAGTATAAAGTAGTTTATATGGGGCTGTCCATGAACTAAGTGGACTATTAGGGGCAGGGGATCGGCCAAAATCAACGCATCATACAAAAAGTATGAACGAAAATAACCCGGGGAGGTTTGAAATAACTAAAAATAAGTTCGTACTCAATGGACAGCCTTTATATAGCCAGTAGCGTTTCGAGGGTTAACAAAGGGGAGATATATGAAGGGGTGTATCCCAAGGGGGCATACCTATTTGATCATTTAACAACAGTAACCATTACTTCGTTCGAGAACCCGCAGCCGCAGAACATCCCACGCCCCTCCCCCTCCTTAAAACTTGCAGTTTATACACGGTATAATATATTCGTCTCATATTAGAGTGTTTATTCAAAGTATCTGAAATTTCCAGAGAAAAAGTAAAAATTAGTTTAAATTATTCAGCAGACATATGATGCTGTTTGCTCTAAAATGGATGATGCAATCTAATCTGTCAAAATATTGTGCTCAATAGTAAGGAATATGAGTGTACTGGTGTATACTGACGTATTTTTGTTGTGTATGTGAAATCCACAAATAGGATCGATCATTATGGCTTGGCACAATCTCACCCCCATGAAGCTCGAAAAGTACAAAGTTTCGAAAAATATTATTTTCGTAATCAAAACTTATCCAACGCATAATAACCTTTCAATACATTGTAAATGATTAATTTATCTACCTTCAAAATAGCAAGTTGATGCGATTTCTTGTTTGGGTTGGTTTATGGGGGACATTTTTTACAAGCGTTATTTCCGCGTATTTTTGATCGCGAACTTTGAAACCCTGTTTAGGCTAAATAGTTTGCTAATATTATCTGTGTTCCACTCTAAGTTATGAATAAATATGTTATATTCATCATCAGTTTGAATTTAGGTCACCAGTTTCTATAGATATAATAAATTTTCACAAATAAACATTTTTGGTTTTTGGCCCAATCTCACCCCCGTGGCACAATCTCACCCCGGATGGCGGTATGCAAAAATTTCTGTTTAATTTATATGAAAGCCCTCCCCCTTTCCAAGGGGAATGGGGTCACAAACTACCATAGAGAAAAATTGCCTCCAAAAATTCGAGTTCTCGAGTTATGCAGAAATTTGTGTTTCATTTGTGTGGAAGACGCCCCCACCCTTCCAGAGCGAAGAGGGTTTTCAATCCACCATAGAAAAAATATTGCTTACAGTAACCCCTACATGCCGAATTTGATTTCATTTACATGAATAATAGTTGAGTTATGAGGAAATTTTTGTTTTAGCTGTATGAAAGCCTTAGAGGAAGGAGGGGTCTCAATCCACCATAGAAAAAATTTCAGCCTCCAAAAACCTTCACATGTCAAATTTGGTTCCATTTGCTTGATTACTTCCCGAATTATACAGAAATTTTGTGCTTCGTTTGTATGGGAGCCCCCCCCCCCCCTCCTCGAGAGGGGAGGGGTCTCAAACCATACTAACAGCATTCCTCACATCATATGCAATGCGTGTGCCAAGTTTAATCAAAATCCGTTGGGCGGTTTGCGAGTCTATACCGGACACACGAACAGCATTTCACTTTTATATATAGAAGATAGATTCAAGATCTTTTCTTACACAAATGGAGCAAAAACTATAAGAAAAACTGTAAGAAAAACTACGGATAAAATTACTCGTCACGGATTTCGAAAAAATTCTCGTACTTTTCCTGTAATATGGCTAATTACGCGGCGCATACTTTCTTCGTCCATCGTTTTGGCTATCTTATTCCACCAGGTGTTCATCTGATTGATGTCTTTGATAACTTTTCCCTTTGCCTTGAGTATCCTTTTCATGATTGCTAAGTATTTCTCAATAGGGCGGAACTGGGGGTTTCGGACAATTGGGTAGGTTAAGGTCTTTCGGAACAAACTGGACCCCTTTTTCTGCATACCATTGTTGAATGACTTTGTTGTAATGATAGCTTGCCAAATCTGGCCAAAACATCACGGCATGGTGATGGGATCGAATGAACGGCAAAATTCGTTTTTGGAGACACTCCTTTTGGTACAGTTCCGACGTCATTGTCTTACTTGTAACGAAAACTTTCGTTTTTCTGCAACAACAACACAGTTGCAAATGCCCTGCCAAATCATATATTTGCGTGCAAATTTATCGGCAAAAACAAATTTTAATTTGCTTGGAACATCCCTCCGAGCCGTTGCCAAGTAAAACTTTTGACCTGGAATTTGCCCGAAGTCAGCCTTGACATAGGTTTCATCGTCCATTAGAAGACACCCGGCGAACTTGGTTAGCACCCGGTAGTACAGTTTTCGAGCACGGATTTTGACCACACTATTCTGTTTTATGGTTCATTTTGACTGTTTGCTAACTCGATACGACTTGATTCCTTCCCGAAGTCGAATTCTCCTCACGGTGCTATGGGCAGTACCGAGTTTTCTGGCCAAATCACGGTCCGACAGATTGGGATTCCTCTTGATGGTCTTCAAAATCTAGTCACGCAGTTCCCGGTCGACATTTCCTCTCCGATGATTAGCTTGAGGCTTCCGAATCGTCGTCAATGTAACGCACCATACGGTATTTCTGGGCAATTTCAGCTGTTTAGCTAGCTTAGATACAGACCACAACGGACTTTCCAAATAACTGAGCACAAGTTTTTCCCTTCTTTCGGCTTCCATGTTGTTTGTTTGCAAAATACAGTCGTCGAGAGCGGCAACTTTGGATGACGGTACATCATTTTCTAGGCCGAGCGAAGGCTGCCCACTATGTTTTTGGTCTTCCACCATTGGCGGAGTCGCTAGACTCGGAACCTGACGGATAGCTGCCACTGGCGTGACCGCTTTTTGATTTGCCTGCTTTCCTAAATCAGAGAGCTTCGGTGACTGCAGCCAACCGAAAACCGAGTCACGGCCGGCGCTTTTCGGTCGATTCTGAGATGTGCTAGTGGTTGGCGGTTGATGCAGAGCTTCCTTTCGGGAAACCTTGCGAACCTTCGCAACCGTCACGGACGTGCTTGGAGCGGGTGGTTGCCAAGCTTCCTCGGGAAGTTGCCCCACACGTACCTCCGCTGCTCTTGGCGCAGAAGTCCCTAGTCGGTAGTTGGTCGCTCCTCGGCCAACCTGTGGCATGCAAGCCTTGTCGAACATATAGTTCAGCCTGTAACCCTGCTTGACAATCAGGTTAGCAGACAGAGGGTCTATCTCCAACGCCAGTTCGAAGGTGTTCCTTGTCACACTGCGACGAAGTACTCGCCACGTTTGTATAGAGAAGCCGTCGCTCTGATTTTGGAGCAGACGGAGGACCCTCTCGCTCGAGGTATCCACGTTGCTCGAGAAATACCCGATGAAAACAAGGGGCCTCGGGAGGTCCTTCATGGTGCAAGTTCGTTGCAGCGCTTCATCCCACGGCTTGAGGGTTGCTACCGTAGTCTCCGGCCATCTTACAATCTCCACGTCGGCACAAACGAGGAGTAGGTAACCGTTCTTGAGCTGGCAGCTCTTGAACTTTCGCCGTATGGCTGGAGAATTCTGTTCCATAATGCAGTTCAGGATTTCGCTGCGAATAGCTGATCCTCTGTAAGTATAGTGGATGGGTTCTCACTCGACTTGATTGCGAATCGCCATCTATCAAGGAGCATACATCGCCGCACAAAACTGACGACATACTTACTTACTTACTAGTGTTAAGCGACACAGTCTCCGCTTGCTCTGCTCGAGAGATTGCGGTTGCTGGTCGGTTGAGCGAAGGGCCAGTTTCCTGACCTTGCTGAGATATAGCTTGTACCGCCTTTTCTGTGCACTAGAGAGCCGCTTGAGATCAACACGAGACGACGTTGGTGCCCCATCACCGCCTGGTAGAATCTCCGGATCGGGAAGATTATCCGCTCGACTTTCCATACTCCCTTTTGGCGAACTCAGGATCAGCGAAGCGACTGAAGCTCCTCCGTATAGCGAGTCACTGTCGAGGTTGAAGATGTCCTCCAACTCTTTCTCCTTTGTTCGACTAATTGCGCTCAATTCTATAGAACCCTCTGAATCCATTGGTTCCGGATTTGTAAGGCAGCCGGTGCGGTGCCTAGGAGTGAATTTTTTTATTTTGTTTTCCATAAAGAATTCCACGAGTTGAAGGGAAAAAAAAGTTCGTCACATCAAAGCCCCTCATGATGCGGTAAGGGCAGATTACCCAAGCAACAATGTGAGTTTTATTGTACTCTTATGGCGGTTTTCAAGACTAATTTTGGTCTTGAATGCCACCATAAGAGTGCAATAAACCCCAAAATGTTACTTGGGTACTGTAGAGGACGCCACAGGCTCCATTTGCCGCTGAGTATTTGCAGAACCCTCTCCCCCCCATCATTCATCCCTCTGCACGGGTCGCATGACGCCTTGGATCAGGGGTTTTATTCATTAACATTTTACGTTATAGTCATGAATAACAACAATAAGAACCATCCTCGTGTTAAGGGCTTTCAGGTTCATTCGCACCTGTTCCTACCGAGATCTGTCATTTGCCTTCTTCCCTGTCCGCATACGACCTGTTGTCCAATTTCCATTGCTGAATAAGAGGCTGTGGACCTTCATGGAATCTATTTTATACCTGCATGTATAAAATAGACCGCGAGATTCTGGCTCGCATTATTCAACCATTTACCATGCCCCAGATACCTTATTTGTTGGTAATTTTGACTATTGGCCACCATACACTTTTACAGTAAAATTGTTCAATACATAATAGATTTATTTTGCCAATCTACAGAAAATCTGCGACTTTCTCTTATCCTTTTTGCATGCAAGCATTTCAATCTTATTTCGAGGTGCTGGCACGTTCGAGACCTGCAGGCCTCCAATCGAGCGAATGCGGTAATAGGACACTGGGAACGCTATCATGCCCAACCGATCACAGCTTGTTCGATTCTTTACCTGCCAATTATCGAATTTGAGCAAGCCAAAAGCTCCGTCGGAGTGTCTCTAATTATATGATTGCTTAAAGGTTTACGATTTATCTGCTGCGCTGGACAAACGGCAAAACTTGCACGTTGCCAGCCAGCGCAATTTAATGCTTCGTTTTGCTGCGACTATTATTGCGACTAACAAACTTCAGTTTCGACATTTCACCAGCAGAGGTATAAGTTTGTCTTCTAAAACGGCTTATGCGGCACGCGCAATAAAAAAGTGGATTCAAACATGCACGCTTATGTTTTTCGTTTCTTTCGGCTCAAACAAACAAACAAACGAATAAGCCAGGAGTTTCAATAATAATGTACGGTCACCGTTTGTTCCACTGCCACATTGGCCTGCAGCGGCGCACAAGCGCAAAACAAATTATAACATCCGCAATTTTCTCTGCCACTCCGGCTCCGATGCGACCGTCGCGTCGCCGGACGGTCGGTCGGTGGGTCGGTGGCTTGCGCAACCGTGGTCGTCGGTCTAACAAAAGAATGTTTTTATTTTGGTTACGAACAATTGTGAAACAATTCACAGAATCGTTTGGGATCGTTTCGAATCGCGGTGAGTGTGAGCGGTAAGTCACCACGTTGGCTTATTAGCGGTAATTAGCCCGAACGGCCCCAGTGGCCTAATGGAGAAGGCACCGGCCTCCTAAGCCGGGGATTGTGGGTTCGAGTCCCACCTGGGGTAATTAGGTAAAAAACCTGCCGTGGAACATCTTTTTTTAAGCGCCAGAATTTTATCAGGAATTTCAATCTGACCTAAAATACACACTGAGATGAAGAAGCCAATATAGTAGTATCAATTTAATGAACCCAAATCAACATAAACTAGCGGACGCGCTCGATTAACCACCTATTTGAGAGTCAGATTTATCGACTGGTTTCGGGTAGAAAGGCGTTGGTCCTAGACAAAGCAGTAAATAAAAATCCTAATGAGTTAACGTTCGGTTTGCTTCTATCTATCGCAGCACCCATTTCAACATCTGATAAGTTTTTTTTCGGTTTCTCGTTGCTTTCTCTTTTCAGCCGACCGTAATCTCCAAGTCACGTCTCGTCAAGTACTTCGAGCTGATCGAACTTCCCGAGGAGCTGGGCGGCACCGGGTCCTACAATCACGACCAGTGGATACAGAATCGATTGGTGAGTGGAAAAAAATCTCATATTTTCTCAAATCTTAGAAATGTTACGGTTATCTTTACAATGTTTGGTCTTTCTTTTGATTGCCTGTGGAAAAAAATTAGCGATAACAGTGGCACTTTGTTTTTCTTTACGTTATCGCGGAAGCGAAGAAAGCTGAAAACCTTTCGTTGCATTGGGGAATTTGATATATTATCGTGTAGGTAGGATACAATGTAAACCTGCAAGTTGCAGTTTACTGCGGCTTGGAAATGCACTTCATAGTCCGTACGACTCCGAGAGGTTCCATTCGGGAACAGCAGAACGTTGGGCGGTCGCCTCCGCTTCGGAGGCGCGTTGGCAGAGGCCGAGAGAGAAAATGCAATAAATCCTACCATCAGCTGGCGGCGGCAGTCACCTTTCAAAGGCACCACAAAGCAAAGCAAAACCTGTCCTCTGCCTGCGAGCTGAAGTCATGGAAGCAGGAGATTTCTTTTATTGATGCTGCCGGATGACAGCAACGGCCCGTGCTGCCGTTTGCAAACGTAGGCACACACGGATGGATGGATGGATTGCGGACAATGACTTTTGCGTTTTTTGTCCCCATTTTATAAGCAATAACCTTCTGCACTTGACATCGATTGAGTTATTAGATGTGAGGCTTTCTCCGAGAATTCGTGGGTCGCTTGGGACGAACGTTTCTGTCCCGGATTTGGTAGAAAATTTATTTTATTCTGTCAATTTACTATATTGAAACAAATCCTGTTATTTTAATCAATATGTGGTAAACTAAATAGTATAATTCAAAAAAAAAAAAAAACTACGAAAGGTTGCCTTCGATTAAGTTAAACATAAACTTTTGTTTACAGTTGACTTGTAAAGAGTTGAAGCCAGGACTGCGACAATATGGTGAAAAGTTGGTTAAACTTCGAGGGTCGGACTTGTAAATTTCCTTTAAATAAAATCCATCTAATGGAGCAAAAACCTCCATTGAATTGCACTCTCGTTCGTGTGCATTTTCTGTTTATCACGGACCATCGGCCAACGACTTGTTTTTATTTTGTGCTACCTCGATCACACTATGGATAATGGATTTTCAGCTGACAAAGCAAGTTTAATGATCGTCATACCGTACTGTACCGTAGGTTAATATGGTTCAACGCTAATTAGTCCCATTTTACACCCATTTTCTGATTTTTCGTTTCTCACAACCATATAGTTAACATGGTATTCAAATGATAATGTAGATACAAATATCCACTACTGGAAGGTAAAATAGATATGAGAGAAACTTGCATTTCTGCTTTGGATTTCCTAAATTGTAGAAACGCAATGATTATTAACATTTCGATTAATTGCAAAGTATTTTGTAGTATGAAAACAATTAAAATAATTGAAAAGAATTGTTGGGTGTAATTTAAAAAGTTCAACTAACCAACTGGCCAACTAACCAACTGTATGTGTGGCCATGTTTGGCCTTAAGCGGTAGCCTGAACAATATCCATGAATGACGTTAAAATTATATTTATTCGAGACAAGATGCCAATTGGTTGGATAACATTTATTGAATTTTCAGTTAGTGAATGCAAATGGATTTATATTTTCATATCAAAGGGGAATTTTTGAAGCCCCAAGTGGGGCTATTGATATTGATTTGCGGAAGACGATGACGTGCATCAATTGAGCCGTTCCGAATTATAGGTCTACTAGCTGACCCGAGAAACTTCGTATTGCCGAAAAATTAACCTGTGTTGTACATAAATCATGAATCTCGGATGATCTTTGTCACAATCTCGAGTTTTGCAAGCCCCCCAGTGGGCGGCGCTTCCGACGGCGGGTCACCGGCAACACTCGCGACCGTCTCGTCCTGAATGATCTAGTGTTACTATAAATAGTTTTTGTGGTCTTGTATTGACTAATGTTTTATGGAAGAGTCTCGAATTTCTCGAGTTCGATTAGTTTTTGAGTTTCGCAAAAATTTCTGTTTTATTTGTATGAGAGTCCATATCCACAGGGGTGAGAGGTCTCTAACTATCGTAAAATGAATTCAAGACTCCAAAATCTCCCACATGCCAAATTTGGTTCCATTTGCTTGATTAGTTCTCGAGTTATGAGGAAATTTGTTTTTCATTTGTATAGGAGCCCCCCCCCTCCTCTTAAAGTGGGGAAATCCATAGAAAATATACCATAGAAAATATTCTTGCCTACAAAAACACCCACATGCCAAATATGGTTCCATTTGCTTGATTAGTTCTCGAATTATGAGGAAATTTGTATTTCATTTGTGTAGAAGCACCCCCTCTTAAAGTGGGGAGGGGTTCTAATTCACCATAGAAAATATTCATGCCCTAGAAAACTTTCACATGCCAAATTTGGTTCCATTTGCTTGATTAATTCTCGAGTTATGAGGAAATTTGCATTTCATTTGTATAGGAGCTCCCCTTCCTAAAGTGGGCAGGGGTCCCAATTCATCATAGAAAAAAAATTTTTCTCCAAAAACACCCACGTGCCAAATTTTGTTCCATTTGCTTGATTAGTTCTCGAGTTATGAGGAAATTTGTATTTCGTTTGTATAGGAGCCCCCCCTCTTAAAGTTGGGAGGGGTCCTAATTCACCATAGAAAATATTCTTGCCCTCGAAAACTTTCACATGCCGAATTTGGTTTCATTTGCTTGATTAGCTCTCGAGTTATGAGGAAATTTGTATTTCATTTGTATAGGAGTCCCCCCTCCTAAAGTGAGGAGGGGTCCCAGTTCATCATAGAAAAAATTTTTGTCTCCAAAAACACCCACGTGTCAAATTTGGTTCCATTTGCTTGATTAGTTCTCGAGTTATGAGGAAAATTGTGTTTCTTTGGTACAGAAGCCCCCCTCTTAAAGTGGGGAGGGGTCCTAATTTACTATAGAAAATATTCTTGCCCTCTAAAACCTTCACATACCAAATTTGGTTCCATTTGCTTGATTAGTTCTCGAGTTATGAGGAAATTTGTATGGAAGCCCCCCCTTTTAAAGAGGAGAGGAGTTATAATTCCCCTTATAAAGAGGGGAGGGGTCTCAATTTACCATAGAATAAATTCTTGTCACCGGAAACACCCACATGCCAAATTTTGTTCTATTTGCTTGATTAGTTGTCGAGTTATGCAGAAATTTGTGTTTCATTTGTATGGGAGCCCCCCCTCTTAGTGGGGGGAGGGGTTTCTAACAATCACTAAAACCTTTCCTGGCCCCAAAAAACCTCTACATGCATATTTTCATGCCGATTGGTTCAGTAGTTTTCGATTCTATAAGGAACATACGGACAGACAGACAGACAGACAGACAGACAGACAGAAATCCTTCTTTATAGGTATAGATTGACCATTTTTGTCAAAAATGAGATTTTTGCACAAATCCATTATCGATGGATGTACTATTAATTAATTAATTAATTAATTAATTAATTAATTAATTAATTAATTAATTGGCCTAACGTCTTATGACAAGGCCTGCGCAGTATAATTTCTCCATCTGTTTCGGTCCATGGCAACTGATCTCCAGTTCCGCGGGCACCCAGTGCTCGCCAGATCTCGCTCCACCTGGTCTTGCCACCTCGCTCGCTGTGCCCCTCTTCGTCTTGTTCCTACCGGATTTGATGCGAAAACCATTTTTGCAGGATAGTTGTCCGGCATTCTAGCAACATGTCCTGCCCAACGTATCCGTCCAGCTTTAACCACTTTCTGAATACTTGGTTCGCCGTAGAGACGCGCGAGCTCGTGGTTCATTCTTCGCCTCCATACACCGTTCTCTTGCACTCCGCCAAAGATGGTTCTTAGCACCCGCCGTTCGAAAACTCCGAGTGCTCGTAGGTCCTCTTCTAGCAATGTCCACGTTTCGTGCCCGTAGAGGACAACCGGTCTAATTAGCGTTTTGTACAGTGTGCACTTTGTACGGGGGCTCAGATTGTTCGACCGCAAGTGTTTGTGGAGTCCGTAGTAGGCCCTACTTCCGCTGATAATACGTCTTTTAATCTCACGGCTGGTATTGTTGTCCTCTGTTGCCAGCGAGCCAAGGTATACGAACTCGTCGACTACCTCGAACTCATCCCCGTCGATTACCACGGTGCTGCCCAAGCGAGCCCTGTCGCGCTCGGTCCCGCCCGCCAGCATATACTTCGTTTTAGACGTATTTATCTGCAATCCAATCTTCTCTGCTTCGCGTTTCAGTCTGGTGTACTGATCTTCCACCGCCTCAAATGTTCTGCCGACAGCATCCACGTCATCAGCAAAGCAGATAAATTGACTGGATTTATTGAGAATCGTGCCCCGCATTTCGATCGCCGCTCGCCTTATAACACCTTCAAGCGCAATGTTGAATAGCAGGCAGGAAAGACCATCTCCTTGTCGAAGTCCCCTGCGAGATTCGAATGGGTCCGACAATCCACCCGAGATTCTCACACAGCACTGGATCCCATCCATCGTAGCCATGATAAGTCTAGTAAGCTTACCCGGAAAGCCGTTTTCGTCCAAGATTTTCCATAGCTCTTGTCGGTTTACGCTATCATATGCGGCTTTGAAATCGATGAACAGGTGGTGCGTGGGGACTCGGAATTCGCGGCACTTCTGGAGGATCTGCCGCAGGGTGAAGATTTGGTCTGTTGTAGACCGACCCTCCATGAAGCCGGCCTGGTAACTTCCCACAAATCTATTGGCTATTGGCGATAGTCGATGAACGATGAAAGAGGACTTGGGACAGCACTTTGTAGGCGGCATTCAGGATAGTGATGGCTCGGTAGTTCTCACAATCCAGCTTATCACCTTTCTTGTAGATAGGGCAGATAACCCCGTCTTTCCACTCCTCCGGTAGTCGTTCCGTATCCCAAATCTTGACAATCAATTGATGCAGACAGCCGGCCAACTTGTCCGGGCCCATTTTAATAAGTTCCGCTCCAATGCCATCCTTTCCCGCTGCTTTGTTGTTCTTCAGCCGCTGGATGGCTTCTTTAACTTCCCTTATCGATGGGAGTGGCACATCTTCGTCGCTTGCTGCACCAATGTGGTCACTTCCTCCGCTATCATGGTCTTCCGCCTGCACGCCATTCAAGTGTTCATCGTAGTGCTGCTTACACCTTTCGATCACCGCACGGTCATCAGTCAAGATACCTCCATCTTTATCTCTGCACATTTCGGCCCGCGGCACGAAGCCTTTGCGAGATCCGTTGAGTTTCTGATAGAACTTCCGTGTGTCGTGAAAGCGGTACAGCTGTTCGAGTTCTTCGCACTCCTTCTCCTCTTGGTGGCGCTTCTTTTCCTTGAAGAGTCGGGTTTGCTGCCTCCGCTTCTGTTTGTATCGCTCCACATTCTGACGGGTGGCTCTACGCAGCATTTGTACCCGCGCTGCGTTCTTCTCATCCAATATCTGCTGGCATTCCTCGTCAAACCATTCGTTACGTCGATTCGGTGCCACACTGCCTAGGACGTTCTCCGCTACGCTGTTAATGGCTGTTTTCACGGCATTCCAACAGTCTTCAAGAGGGGCTTCATCCAGCTCTCCCTCTTCCGGCAGCGCGGTTTCGAGAGATAACGCGTAGTTTTCGGCGACCTCCGGTTGCTTCAGTCGCGCTAGATTATACCGTGGCGGGCGGCGGTATCGTATGTTGTTCACAACCGATAGTTTTTGACGTATCCTTACCATCACTAGGTAGTGGTCCGAATCAATGTTAGCGCCCGGATAGGTTCTGACGTCGATAATGTCTGAAAAGTGCCGACCATCTATCAGAACGTGGTCGATTTGTGATTCTGTCTGGTTGGGTGATCTCCAGGTGTACCGATGGTAGAGGTTATGCTGGAAGAAGGTACTACGTATGGCCATGTTCTTGGAGGCGGCGAAGTCGACAAGTCTTAGGCCGTTTTCGTTCGTTTGCGGGTGAGCGCTGAACCGTCCAATCACCGGTTTGAATTCCTCCTCCTGACCAACCTGAGCATTACAGTCCCCGATGATAATTTTGACATCATGTCTTGGACAGCGGTCGTATTCACGCTCCAACTGCGCGTAGAATTCGTCTTTGTCATCATCGGTACTTCCGAGGTGAGGGCTGTGCACGTTAATTATGCTTATATTGAAGAATCGGCCCTTGATTCTTAATCTGCACATTCGGGGGTTGATCGGCCACCACCCGATCACCCGCTTCTGCATCTCGCCCATCACTATAAAAGCTGTGCCCAGCTCGTGTGTATTGCCGCAGCTCTGGTAGATGGTATGACCATCTCTATACGTACGTACCATCGTTCCTTTCCAGCATACCTCCTGCAGCGCTACGATGTCGAACTTGCGGCTCTTCACTTCTTTAGAAAGCACGTGGGTACTTCCGAGGAAATTTAGAGACCGACAGTTCCATGTTCCTAATTTCCAATCGTTAGTCCGTTTTCGTCGCCTGGGTCTTTGCCGATTGTTCCGATTAGAGTTATTATTATTACTTACGGAGTCCATTGCTTTGGTTTTTTTTAGTGGTTCAGGCTTGCAAAGCCCGCAACCAACCCCACAGTATCGCCGGAGGGCCAACGTAGCTCGAAGGAGCCCTCCTCCCCTGTCAGCATACGACCTTGGTTTCCACCGGGGTTGGTTACCCGATCTCCACCCGAGGTTGCTCGTATCCCGGCTGGTACCACGAGGAGGTTGGGGTAGGAGTTGCTAGGTAAGAGGCTGTGAACCACTGTGGGGTCTATTTTATGCCCAGTGCACAAGGCACCGATGGTACGCATTACCAAGCCATTTACCAGCCAATGGATGGATGTACTATATAAACACTAAAAATTACAAAATAGTAGGTTTCAAACCTGCTTTTTTCATGTTGAATTTTTGGTCCGGAACAGAATGACCATTCTGTTCCGCATTATAGTGGTCTATGTGCATGGGACTCACTTGTGACAAAGATTGAGATAAAACTCCCATAATTTGGGCATTAGGTGAAAGTAGTTTATGAGCGTGTCGACTGGACTCCCCTCCCTCTATGGGAGCCCCCCCCCCACTTCCTAATCTGCAAAAGCCTTGTTTTCGTCAAATCCGCTAATTTTCTTTTGCTTATATCTCCGGAAATATTAAGTCTAGAAAGATACTGTTTTCACATTTTCAAAGAAAATTGCCCAAGGAGTTCGAAAAAGTAGTATTTTTTAGCACCAGTGCAGCCAAATATTTTTTAATTCGATTTGAAAACTAAAGTTCTATTTTTCTCTATTGGAATACATTTTAATCTCAAAAGTTCCGACTCCATCGTATTATACAGATTTTTTTACATTACAATCACTTATCGTCACGACGAAGTACTCCTTGCCGATCCAGAGACAACGTTTTGAAGCAAGCGGCCTCCAATTTCTTATGTAAAACCAAAAGTAAAATATTTTTTCAATGAAGCAGTGAGTCTCTATTCCCTGTTGTGAAAGCATGTATACAGTATGTAGTAACATTTTCCTGAGCAGTGTTGCCAGCTTTTTAGTTTAAATTTTGGAATTTGGCAACACTGTCAAATTTGTTTTTGATTTTTATATAAAAAATCTGGGAATACGATGGAGTTGGAATTTTTGAGATCAAATTGTATTCATTGGAAGAAAAATAGAAATTTAGTTTTTAAATCGAATCGAAAAATATTTGGCAGCATTGATACTAAAAAAAAATAATATTTTTTCAAATTCATTGGGCAATTTTCTTTGAAAATGTGAGAATAGTGCCTTTCTAGACTTAATGTTTTCGGAGATATAAGCAAAAGAAAATAAGGCCATTACAAATATTTTATAAAGTTTTTGTCCTTCCGGTGTTGAGTCACTGAACTGAGTCACTGGGGGGCGGGGGGGGGGCGAAAAAAAAACTTTTATTTAAAGTTCAAACGTGAAAAGCAAATCTATTCTTGCTTTTAAAATATACGTTATTATTTTTCATGCAAAAATCTACGAAAAAAGACAAAACCGAAAGAAAAGTTTCGGTTCCGAAAAAAGGCCGATTTTCGGAAATTCCGTTGTTTGAATTTTTCGAGTTTTTTAGGCTGTAGAACCCACAGACAATTGATTTTATGAAAAAAAATTAACTCATATCCTACAAATTATTGTTTTGCTCCCCGATTTTTCAAGCCAATTTTCAAGGTACGGGGGGGAGATGACAAAACCTTTTAAAATTAGGCCATTGCAAATCATTTTCAAAGTTTTTGTCCCCCCCCCCTTGGAAATTGGCTTGAAAAATGGGGGGGCAAAAAAATAATTTGTAGGAAATGAGTTAAATTTTTTTATAAAATCAATTGTCTGTGGGCTCTCCAGCCTGAAAAACTCGAAAAATGAGTGTACGAGTTGAGTTAACGCTTCTAGCACGAAATAGAAATCGAAGTTCAAACAGTGGAATTTCCGAAACTCGGCCAAAAAATTTTCTTTCGTTTTTATCTTTTTGTTCGTCGATTTTTGCATGAAAAATAACAACGTATTTATTAAAAGCAAGACTAGATTTGGTTTTCACGTTTAAACTTTAAGTAAAAATGCCTAAAATCCATTTTTTTTTGCTCGATTAAAAAATTCTCTTTGTTTTTTTTTTGCACCCCCCCCCCCCTTCAGTGGCCCAACGCCAGAGGGACAAAAACTTTTTTAAATATTTGTAATGGCCTTATTTGCAATAGCCTAAGTGGATTTGACGAAAACAGCCCAAGTAACAATTTGGGTTTTATAACACTCTTATGATGGTTTATATGACCGATGTTGGTCTTAAAAACCGCAATAAGAGTGCAATAAAACTAACATTGGTACTTGGGATGGCTTTTGCTTATAAAAAGGGGCTGATACCCCTTTTTATAAAGAATTTTGGAATTCTGATCGAATTTGGTAAAAATCCAAGAAGGTCCATTACAAGTTTTACTTTTTCTTGGTCACTTGACGTTTCACTTGACGACCCATTTTCAATTTATTCAATATTATTTTATATTTTAACATTATCTATACCTATAAAGAAGGATTTCTGTCTGTCTGTCTGTCTGTCTGTCTGTCCGTATGTTCCTTATAGAATCGAAAACTACTGAACCAATCGGCATGAAAATATGCATGTAGAAGTGTTTTGGGGCCAGGAAAGGTTTTAGTGATGGTTAGAAACCCCTCCCCCCACTAAGAGGGGGGGCTCCCATACAAATGAAACACAAATTTCTGCATAACTCGACAACTAATCAAGCAAATAGAACAAAATTTGGCATGTGGGTGTTTTCGGTGACAAGAATTTATTCTATGGTAAATTGAGACCCCTCCCCTCTTTATAAGGGGAATTATAACTCCTCTCCTCTTTAAAAGGGGGGGCTTCCATACAAATTTCCTCATAACTCGAGAACTAATCAAGCAAATGGAACCAAATTTGGCATGTGAAGGTTTTCGAGGGCAAGAATATTTTCTATAGTAAATTAGGACCCCTCCCCACTTTAAGAGGGGGGGCTCCTGTAGCAAAGAAACACAATTTTCCTCATAACTCGAGAAGTAATTAAGCAAATGGAACCAAATTTGGCATGTGGGTGTTTTTGGAGACAAAATTTTTTTCTATGATGAATTGGGACCCCTCCCCGTTTTAGGATGGGGGGATCCTATACACATGAAATACAAATTTCCTCATAACTGAAGAACTAATCAAGCAAATGGAACAAAATTTGGCATGTGAAAGTTTTCGAGAGCAAGAATATTTTCTATGGTGAATAAGGACCCCTCCCCACTTTAAGAGGGGGGGGGGGGGGCTCCTATACAAACGAAATACAAATTTCCTCATAACTCAAGAACTAATCAAGCAAATGGAACAAAATTTGGCACGTGGGTGTTTTTGGAGACAAAAATTTTTTCTATGATGAATTGGGACCCCTACCCACTTTAGGAGGGGGGCTTCTATACAAATGAAATTCAAATTTTCTCATAACTCGAGAACTAATCAAGCAAATAGAACCAAATTTGGCATGTGGGGGTTTTTGGAGGCAACCATTTTTTCTATGATGAATTAGGACCCCTTACCTTTTTAAGAGGGGGGCTCTCATACAAACGAAATACAAATTTCCCCATAACTCTAGAACTAATCAAGCAAATAGAACCAAATTTTTCATGTGGGTGTTTTTGTAGGCAAGAATATTTTCTATGGTATATTTTCTATGGATTTCCCCACTTTAAGAGGGGGGCGGGGGCTCCTATACAAATGAAAAACAAATTTCTTCATAACTCGAGAACTAATCAAGCAAATGGAACGAAATTTGACATGTAAGTGGTTTTGGACGCAAGATTTTTTTCTATGGTGAATTGAGACCCCTCTCTTCTTTAGAAAGCGAGTTATGGCCCATCTCCCCTTTAAGAGGATGGGCTTCCATACAAATGAAATGCAAATTTCCTCTTATCTCGAGAAATAATCAATCAAATGGAACCAAATTTGGCATGTGGGAGATTTTGGAGTCTTGAATTTATTTTACGATAGTTAGAGACCTCTCACCCCTGTGGTAGGGGGATATGGACTCTCATACAAATCAAACAGAAATTTTTGCGAAACCCAAAAGCTAATCGAACTCGAGAAATTCGAGACTCTTCCATAAAACATTAGTCAATACAAGACCACAAAAACTATCTATAGTAACACTAGATCATTCAGGACGAGACGGTCGCGAGTTTTGCCGGTGACCCGCCGTCGGAAGCGCCGACCACTGGGGGGCTTGCAAAACTCGAGATTGTGACAAAGATCATCCGAGATTCATGATTTATGTACAACACAGGTTAATTTGTGGCAATACGAAGTTTGTCGGGTCAGCTAGTTTCCAATATAGTACAGGGTAAATTTGAATTGCAATTCAAACAAAAGTGTATGAGAGAATTTTTCATTCAAACGAATATGAAATTACTCAGAGTAGTGAAATGTACTGTTCCGCTTCAAGTTTACCCTCTATATATTGAAAATAGTCTAGTTAAAGTGTTTAGATATAAAATCTTTTGAAAACTAATAAGATATATTCTTACACAAATCTAAGTGTAACAGTGTAGTTATCTTTCTTCTTCACTTTCGTCACTTTTTTATTAAGGGGGTTGCGCAGTCTCCTTTTGTCCAGCGCCTCTGCGGTTCATAGGTATACGGGTACCCGTGAGCCACATGCCCTGGCGGGTGTTGTGGGTTCAAATCCGGTTATAATCTTAGATTATAGCTTGGTTCGACCCATGCACCTTCCAGCATTGGACTAAAGGTAGGAGTCACAATGACTACTTGTTAAGCGTAGCAAGCAATAACCCCCCCACCTCAGCTTCCCGCTCTTTCCCCACCACCTGCTAGCTTTGATCAAGATCCGCGGTAGAAGACTACATCATCTGGTCAAATACTATTTCGTAATAAATATCTGTAATGAGATAAGAAAGTCTCTGGCAGAATTCGAGAGTGCTGGCTGAAATGGAATACTCCGCTGAAAGGATTTGATCAGATCCGCATGGATAGACTGTACTTCCCTGGACTGACATCGAAGGAGATGAAACCACTGGAACTCCACATCTTTAAGGATGGGAGAGAGAACTCATATGCTTGAGTGGCTTGAGAGCATTGGTTCGGGGACAGATTCGTAACTCTGCGGACCAAGCAACGAAAAAGGGGTCAGAGTCCCCGCTTGACGATGGATAGCTCGTAGTTCCGGGCTCCGGATTTCCTCAATCTTCCAGAAGAACAGTGGCCGAAAGTATCATTGGAGAGGCCAAAAGGGAAAGTACCGAAGAAATACCAAAACAATCACCAATATAACGAACACTATGTAACCGTTGGGTTACAAGTATAAGTTGTGGTGTGGAATGTCTCGTCCATTCCCTAAATGTGAGTGAAGAGCATCTAGGTTGTACTAAACGGATGAATCACTCAGCTGGCCATCTCGTCTTCACACAAATGTCGTCTTACCACCATGAGTGTGAGGTACATCTCATGGGTGGACGGGAGAAGTTTTGCTCAGAGCAAATCACTGCTCTCGGTGATATTCGGACTTGCCACTGCCTTGACTCACAACTTCCGCCCTCATAGTCTTTAAAAGCTCAACGTTCTCACAGTGAAACTTTCATTTGTTAGAAACTGGCACAGATTCCAGAAGTGCACGTCGTGTGTGCCGTTAAAACTAAACTAAAACTTAACGAAATCTAAAAGTTAATAATACGCTTTTGTCTGTGAGCAACATAAGGCTGAGTATTGTCAGTATTGTATCGAGAGTCAGCCAAATAGATTGTACAATAGAAAAGGTCCAGCGGGCCTTTTTTGTTTTACCGGATTATTTCCGGAGTTCCGGAGACGATTCCCAATGTGACCATCAATAACGTCGACCGTTTCTGGCTGGCTGGCTAGTACACCGGATGTGCCCACGTCTGCTGGGTTGTGCGTCACTAGACACGGCTATTGCTGAACCTTTCCTCAATCGGTACGACGTTTCTGGACTGTTCGACGACACCGGCTGAAAAATTCGTTCTACGTCACGACGGTTCCTGAGTGTTTGTCGGTTCTGCTTCTGGTTCTTCAGTTATCAGTATCACTGTCGCTTTTGAGGTTTTCTACGTACGTTTTCCTGAATCGGTGAGTGAAGTGGGTTTAACCTCTTCATTAAAGGTAGGCTGCAGATTTAGTGAAGAGAGGTGTCTAATACCGATTAATATTCCTGGCGCTCCTTTTACCCAGTATTCCCGCTGACTATTTACAGGTTAATAACTAAGTGGGATTTTAACCCGTCCTTAGCTCAAAACTTCGGAGGGAGTTGGGAACGAGTAGTGTGGAGCGTCAAAAGAGCGCTTAACAGCCTGCGTAGCTCACGGAATCCAATCGACGAAACGCTGTCGACAATCCTCGAAGAAGCAGAGTCCTTCGTGAACTCACGAATCTGGACGTTCGTCTCGCTTCAGTCTAGTGATCAAGTGCGTCTAGCTTAGGTGCAAACATGAAGTAGATTGGGACACCGTCAGATTTCGAAGCTGGCGTATTTCGAAGCCATGCATATGATTTCTGCATTCAACTTGTGTTTCACATATGATCATTTGACTGTTTTTTAAATGCAGTCAATCTGCCGCTTGGGAAGGCTGCCGCCTACAATTCATATGACCCCGCAAGAGAAGTCGTTCTTCCACTTTGCCTTCATATTTAAGCGTGTAACCTGCAAACTGACCGGGAGTATAAGGTGACGAATAGTTTCGTTTCTCTTTTGCTCCCCAAAGCGGGTACCCGCGGTAAAATTTTTTTCACCCGGCGTCGGTCCGACGCAAGCAAAATGTTCGTTTGTGTCGGACCGCGTCTGACCTGCTTCTTCCATGCACATGTAGTGATTCTTTTTTCCTAATGTGGAATCATTCGATAGCACGGTTGCTTTAGATTTTTTGAATTGATTGTTTTGCAGACATTCGCTTCTCCAAACGGCAAAGGAAACTTAATCGAAACAAAAATGTAAAAAAAAGATCAGAACGTATTCGTTCTGCTGTACAATCGGAAGTATGACTGCGCCAACCGCTGGTGCTGGTTGTATTATGCATAGCTTTTGTATTCCACGGAATGAATCTGAATGCGCGGTGGTGTCAGTTGAAAAAAGGGTGCGTTGAAGCCCTACTGCCCAGCACTAAGAACTACATTTCAACGGCTTAACATGGATTTATGCCTGGTCGGTCGGCCCGTATTGCTTTGTAAATCGAAAACAAGATGCAAATTGATGTCATTTATTTAGACCTGAATATTACTTTGCATCAAAGCGAATGGCTAAACTCGTATCTCAGCGTCAAACTCGGATAAGAATTTACCAATATATCTGGAGCTCCTCAAAGCAGCAACATGGGACATTTACTTTTCTCGAGCTTTCTTACTTTACTCTTTGTGCTGAAGAACTGTTATTTGGTTTGGTTTCCAAGGTAAACCACATGGATGATGGATTTGTTCGGCTAGCTTTGCATCATCTTCCTTGACGAAATTTATCCAGATAATTTGCCACCTTACGGAGGTAGCTGTCACCTACCTTATCACGACACACTTGAACACAGACGAAAAATACAAAGGGCCATATTCGTAGTCAAAGTCCTTAACGGTGAAATTGACTGTCCACAAGTGTTATCAATTTCCGGGCATCGCAACGAACTTTACGCTCAACGGGACTGCTGCAGAAACAATTCCATCGAACGGCATTTGGAGCTAACGAGCCAATTACAGACTTCGTTAGAATGTTACTTAAGGTGCTCAATCCGGCGTTACAAAACTGCAATTGAACTGTGCTTTCACTTCAGTAGATCAGATGCGCAGGGTTTGTAATGCTGAGAAACATTCGAAAGAAATTACAATTGCAGTCAAACGCACCTAGCTTTTAAAAGGTAAAATCTGTAAAAATGAGAACACTTGAAACTTCATGAGCTATTGCTATTCACCGAGCTACAACTTTTTTTTATATATTTTTACCTTTTTGAGAGAGATTGAAACATCAAATTTTGTTACCAATTTAGCAGTTCTTCCCGGTCATCATTGATTGATCGAGAAAAGTAGGTTGAACTGGATTTTTTTAACTATTGCCGCATTGAGCCCAAAAGAGGACGAAGCCGTTTAATTAATTTAACATTCAGAAAGTCGTTTCTCCTGCGAGATGCCAAAAAAGATGCTAAACCTGAACCGTTTATTTCGACTATCGAATTGACAAAATCTCTCAACGGTATTTAGTATGCATGTGATCTTGATTCAGTTTTATTTTAAACTTTTTTACATACCACCTTATCGTACTTTATTGCCGATAAGATACTGCTTACCGTAAACCTTTCGCTGATAATGCCGAAAAATATTCAATTTTAATAACCGGGCCGGGACCCCGGATTCATCGGGCTCATTTGGCTTTGCCAAAACCCAGTTCAATAACCTCCTTCGCTGTCACGTACGTCCATCTCAAACTGGTCCTGTCCCCACAATCCGCGAAATTTTGTCAACATCACAGCCGCCGGTGGCCGCCAATCTTCTTACCCATTTGTTTTCCTTTGTTTTCATTCAGATCTGCGCTTTTAATCCGCTTCGCGGTCGTTTTTTTTTTGTTTAATTCCTCTTTGTGGCGAATTTATTCACCAACACAACTCTAACATTCTCTGTTTTTAACTCGCCATCTCTTTCTTTCCCATTCCAGCGCATCGAGGAATTCCGAAAATCCTACGATAAAGCGATCGGTGACCTAGAAAATCTGCACCGGCTGCTGCTGGACAACCGAACGGTGCGGGCGAGCGAGTCGGAAACGGCCCTCAAATCCTGTCGGCAGCTCAATCAAGACGTGCAAAAGTTTCTCGCCCTGATCATGGACGGCGGTAAGTTGGCGGGCAGTCGCCGCGTTTATTTTAGCTCCAGCATTCTCCACTCCACTCCACTGTGACTAGACAGAAAATGTTTCTGTCCAAAATGGCACACGACTTGATACGTGGGTTTTTGACCGTTTTTTGGAAACGATTACTGATTTCTCCTGCCATTCCCGAAATGAAAGCTACTTTCTGTGGGTTTTCCTTTTTGGTTAAAGTTTTTTTCTTCCTTCCTTGCATTTATTTATGGTTAATTTTTGGAAACATGTTTATTTGAAGCGGAACTCCGCGAAGTTGGTGGCTTACTTTCGATTCGTCAGTAAGTAAGTAAGTTCCCAAATGGTTAAGTAAACAAAATACTGCTTTCATTTTGGACCTTCCTTATCCGGATGGTTTGCAATATAGGATGTGGAAGGAAAAGTTGGCTGGGGCAATTCCGGGTACTTGAACTCCAGCCGTTAAATTCAGCAAGCAAGTTTGCATAACAACCTTTTTAAATTTTTATTGGTTGTGCTGGTATTGTTCTCAAGCAACAATGTAATTTTTATTGCACTCTTATTGTAGTTTTCTTGGCAAAATTTCGGACATAAAAGCCATTTTAAGTTTGCAATAAAACCCAAATTTTTACTTGGTTACAGTAGCTCGCAAAGGTATGTAATTTATTTTTGCTTATTTCACTTTTAAGCGCAGAGCGGCCGAATTGATTGAATTTCATTTATACCGGTATTTTATTCTTTTCTGTGTAAGTTTTATTACAACAATCATTGCGTAACTACTCTCTAAGCGCGACAAACTTCAGGTCCGAGCGTATAAAATAAATCGCATAAAATAACAAGTTTTTTTTTATGGGCGCAGGCAAGGCATATTTTGATTCTGGAGGTCTCTTATCTTAGCCAAAGTCTTAGTCTGGTAGCGGTACAGAAACGTTTCGTTTTCAATTTTCTCGCTGTTTTACAGAGCCCATAAACATTTATGCGCGTAACAGAAATGTGGCACTAACGGGTGCAATCTAAACAGTTGTGATAGTTATATTGCAATTAAATAATTTTACTGCCATTTTGGTTGTGCGACTTTGTGCCAGCTAAATGACAAATTTGCGAGGTTTTACTCCGTGACTAGCGTTTATGCCAATGAACAACTATCATACAATTTGGAAAGTCATTTGACTGTTTATTAGATCCGTATGAATTTTAAATTTTTAAGTCGGTACGAAGTGAAATGGAATTTATCCACTGTTTATATTTTGTGAAACTGCTCGAAGAGAAAAATTACCCTTTTGCTTCATTGGAATAATAAAATTTTTGAATTGTTTAATGACTACAATTTATGCTTTATTTTCTATTCATTCGTAACAATTTTGTGTCCGCAGATGACGAGTGAAAGTCAGTAAGTAACTCGAAACATCCGGACAAACTGGCATTTAAATTTACATTTATTTTCGCTAAAAACCGCCACCGATCAAAAGAAGCAAACAATTTGAGTTGCGGCGATCATCACAGTGCAACCAATTTTGTTTGTCATAAATTATCCAAAAACTGAAAATATTACAGAACTTTTCAATATTTGTTCAATAACGTTTTGTTCAAATTTTCAGAGTGTTAAATTTCAACGTATTTTGAAGCTCTTTTCAATTATCAATATTTAACACTCTGTTGATCAACCAATCGAAAGGACTTGGGCAAACCTTTTTCCCTACTCCCTAGTCCCTACTATTTGTACAGACTCCATACTGACATTGCTACAGCTGTTCCCCGTATGGGACCCCGAATGGAACTGGCTTGTTAGAGGCTGCTGAGCTCGGACATAATTACGCTCTGTACGCTTTTTGTAGGAAGATATGTGAGATACTGTCTGGACCTGGAGACTTAATTGGTTCATAGCTTAGTTGGTGCCCAGATAATGGAAGCCACCGTGATCAGTCGGCGGCAAGCTATCTATAGTCTATAGTCATCTAAGTTGGTGAGCACGATTTTAGCTCTGTTGAATAAACGATTAGCTTCCCAACGAAAGCTACTGAAGATGTTATTCCATTAGGGCATCTTGCGGCATACTGACCGTTTTGTAAGCGGACAGTTTGCTGTGTAATTTTGTAATCCGGAATTCTAGATTATTAGCTGTGAGCTGCGATTAGATGCGTTGAGGGATTGATCCGATATCGGAACGAGAGGCACAATTTTTAGTAAAAGTAACCAACAAAGCCAGTCTTTGATGACTTTATCTATTATGCCTACCGTATTATGCCCCGTGTCCGCGTGACGTTTGATTCCTGCATCTCTTCGCGATCCACCAACACCTCAGGTATTCTGCAGGGTAGTAATATGGGACCACTACTTTTTTTACCATTTTTAAACGACTTCACGTTGCTATTGGATATCGGTTGCAGACTTGTGCAGGCGGTTGAATTGAAACTGTTTCTAGCAGTTTTAAACCCGATTATTATCGTTTTTATCGCATCGTGTCGAAAAGTTTTTATCGCATTTAAAACCCCAATTCTATTCAACTAACAGATTTAGAGGACTTAGTTGCGGAGCATAGACCACGTTAGTAACCTGAGCGTGTTACTTGACACTAAACTAATATTCGACATACACCTTGAATCGATTGTTTAGTAAGCAACGCGTCAGCTCGGCTTCGTTTCGAAAATTGGACGAAGATTCAACAACCCTCACTACCTTACTTTCTAACGGTAGAGGCTCTTGCTGTATCAAGAATTCCTCTCCACTGCACTCATCTGGTGATGTCCGAAATTTTTCAATTATTCGATTACCGATTAATCGGTGAGCGTTGTCTGCACTATTCGATTAATTCAACTACTCGTGCTGGGAGTATTCGATTAAAAAACATTCGATTGTTTTATTCGATTAAAAAACATTCGAAAAAAACATCAAACATTTGATGTGCCGCAAGATGAATTATTTCATAATCCGAAAATATCCCGCGGAACCAGGTACCGGATGTTCCGGAACCGATGGTAAAATGGCCATTTGGCTTCTAAATGACCTTATTTTATTTTCATCAGTCTTATTTAATCAATCCGATGTGATTTGATGTGTCGCAAGATGGGTTATCCTAAAATACAAAAATGGCCCCAAAACCCGGGTACCGGATGTTCCGGGACCAATGCTGATGTAGCCATTTGCCTTCAAAATGTCTTTATTATACTTTCAATAGTCTTACGTTATCAAGCTGATGTAATTTGACGTGTCGCAAGATAAATCATCCTAAAATTTAAAATTGTCCTCAAAAACCGGGTACCGTATGTTCCAGAACCAATGAGGAAATGGCCGCTTGGGTTCAAAATGTTCCCATTGCACTTCCATTAATCTTATTTTGTCAAGCCAATGTGATTTGATGTGCCGCAAAATGAATTATCTCAAAACATAAAAATGTTCCCCGGGACCTGGTAGTGGGTGTTCCGGAACTGACGCAGAAGTGGCCATCAGTCAACAAATATTCCCCAACATAGCTTGGGTGCTAGTTTTTGGCCATAGGTTTCAAACGAGGTGAAGAAAACGAAATTCGGATTGAAAATGGATGAATGAGAGCAATTTCAAAACTTGGGTCGTTTTCGACCCTTAATGCATAATATGTAACTTTTTTCTAATGCATTAGGAAGGTTAATTATTGATTTATAAGAAACAGGATTTTTCAATCTTTGCTGAAGAGATAGAAGGTTAGTGTCTTCAGAAAAATTTCTTGTAATAACATGCTTTCGCTGTAGAGATAGTAGGTTACTGTCTTCAGCAAAATTTCTCATAATAATATGCTCTGAAACTTCGTAGAACACATCAATCTGCTAAATTGATACTGAAGAAAAATAAAAATTTTATTTCACTTTTAGGGGAATTAATCAAAAGTTGAACTCCACCAAACGATAGAGCATTTTATTTCAAGAAACTCTTCTAAAGGTTTTATAAACCTAAAGCCAAGTTTTCCTATTCAAAACTCTAATGCACACGTTTTTTGCGTGGGAGGCAAACGTTGCTTTCTCTGGACCCTCTTTCTGTCATATATTTGGTTTTCGATGCATTGATTTGTAACCCAGTCTCTTGTCTGGCGTAGATTGCCTCCGCCGTCCCAAGGTTTCTAGTAATGATGTCGAGGTCGTCTTCAAAGGCTAGAAGTTGGTTACTCTTGCTGAAGATCGTTCCTCTCCCTTCGCTCACACCTTTAATAGCCATATTGAATAACATACAGGACAGTTCATTCCCTTACCGCAATCCTCTACGCGATTTGAAACGACTCAAGAGTGCCCCCGAAACTCGCTCCAGAATAGCTTTGATTAACCCGACAGTTTGTTCGGAAGACCACTCTCGTGCCATTATCTGCCATAGTTGTTCGCGCTCGACTGTATCGTATGCTGCCTTGAAATCTTCGGAAATATGATGCGAACCTGCTATCTAGTTCATGTACTTACTAGCTAGTTCATACAAAAAGTTAATTTTTTCAAGTGTGATATCCCCTTAATATCTAATTGTGCAAAAAAGAGAAGAGATGCAAAATACTATTTTAAGTATTTTCGCCGAAGAGCAGGTGAAAAACTTCAGGAAAGGCGAGAAAAGACTTTTGACCGGCTTTTTACAGAATGGTCTCACTGTGCGGCGTTGACTAGCGTAATGCAGCGGTAATTACATCAATCTAGCCGATCGCCATTTTCGTAGGTGGGACAGACTACAACTTCCATCTACTTCTCCGGTAGTTTCTCCTCCTCCCAGATCCTTGAAATTACCTAGTGAAGTGCCGGTGCTAGTGGAACTTGGCCATTTTTGTAGAGCTCTGCCAGGAGTCCGTCCTTTCCGGCGGTTTCGAGATCGAGAGCCGCCAGCTGTTATCGCTTATAGGCATTCTCAGCCCAAGCAACAATGTGAGTTTTATCGTACTCATATGACGGTTTTCATGACCAATTTTAGTCTCTAATGCCATAATAAGAGTGTAATAAAACCCAAATTATTACTTGGGAGGGTAACTTCCGTTCCGTCTCCTTGTACTATATCACCATTGAGACGCACTTCGAAGAACTTCTTCCACCTGTCAACGAACACGAGCGTTTGTGACCAAGTTTTTCTCATCGTCTGTCACATATCAGGCTTTGGTGTGGGATGGAAAGTATTAAAACACACAAAGACAGACAGATGGAAAGACAGAAAGACAGAAAGAAGAACAAGAATGAAGTCAGAAGAAATCCTTGATAGAAAGTCAGAAACAAGGCCAGAAAGAATACTTTTAACAAAAGTCTATTTACTTGGATGAAAAAAGGTAGGGAGACTGGAAGAAAGTAAAAAAGTGAGCCAAAAAGAAAGCCAAAAAAAAGGTCAAAAAACAAAATGTATAAAAAAAAAGTTAGATAGAAAACCAGACAGACAGTAAGAAAAAGTCTAGAAAAGGGATACCGTGAACCATATTCTGCGCAGTTAAGATATTTTTATGATACCTCCGCTATTCTAAGTATTATAGATTTAAATTAACAACGTGGTTAGCCTCAACGTGTAGTGCTACGGTCTATAATATCCGGTAAAAAATATGGGAATTAAAAATCGATCAATAATTAAGTATATTTTTCGTTTTGTAAACTTAACCATTGTGCCTAATTCTGCGCACTTTCTTGCCCATGTTCCTAATTCTGCGCATGTTTGCTCCTAATTCTGCGCACCTAAAAAGTGAAAATAAATACTCCTGCCATGCTGTTTATGTCTATGTGATGCTGAAAGCACACCAAAAAATCCGGCAATAGCCATTACCATAATTAAATCCATGATCCGGCCTTCTTGTGCTGTCCGGTTGGCAAAGGAATATTGCTATCATGTTGATTGCCTCATTTTAAATATTTTATTCTCGCTAACGTGAAGGGTGAATTGATTCGGGTTTTCTGCATACTGAACATTACACTGTAAACTAATACTAAAAATTGTGTTTTCATGTAGAAACCACTTCCCCACTCTCTGACAGCCCCTTGAGGTTAAACCAAAATGACATTAAAAAAAATGGAAGACATGGTTTCATCAATTGGCGCTCGTAGGTTCGGACCCTGAGACACAGCACAGGATGCCAATCGATGCAAGTTATAGATTCTACTTGAATTTTCATGCCTCTAAACCACAGCCTTTTGGGTGAGGTTGCGTATTCTTTCGCGATTTCTTCGTAGGATACATTACTGCGCAGAATTTGGAACATGAATAAAAAATCTGTGCCTAAATCTGCGCATTATTGCATCGCATTTTTCTAAGGAAAGCAATGCATGCAATCACTCTTTTTGTCTAAAACGTGACTAAAATTAATTATTCTTTCTAATTATGCTGGGTAATTTGATGATTGCAAAGATTTTCGATCATAAATTTGTTAATTTTCTAGAAGAACAATCTTAGTGTTGGTGCTAGTGACGATGTTTTCTGTCATATAAAATACTTTCAGTTTCACATTAGATTATTTCGCTCTCAAATATTACGACCCGTTTGTGAATAATGGCGTAATATTCAACAGACATTTATAAAAAAAATAACGCAATGATCATAGTTATGCACAATGTTAAAAAATACTTATATAAAGAAAAATGCGCAGAATTAGGAGCGGTCACGGTGCAAAAATATTCATAAACAATTACACGACAAGACCACCAAAAAAGCTAGTAAAAAGATCAGTAAAACGGCCAGAAAACGGTCTAGATAAAAGTTAAGAAAAATGCCAGAAAAAAAGCCTGCAAGAAGGCTAGTGACAGGCGCGTAAAAAATCAGGAGCAAGACGAGGACAAAATCCAGAAGGAAGACCAGAGAAAATAGGCCAAATATGGCCAGAAATAGATTGTTGAAAGAAAAAGGCCAGAAATATATTCAGTGAACAGTCCAGAAAATAGATCTGAAATTAAAATAAAAACAAGAAAAATATCTAAAAGAGAACCAGCAAGAAGGCAATAAAAATGCCAAAAATATCAGCTAGTAAAAGGTCTCAAAAGAAATCATAACAAGAAGTCACAAAAAAAGCCAGAAAAAGGATAAAAAAGGGTCAAGAGGTAGATTAAAGAAAGGCGCGAAAAAAGGCAAGAAAGTAGGCTAAGAAGCACACCAGAAAGGAGACCAACAAAATTTCAGAAAAAATCTAGAAAAAATATCTAAAAAACAGCATTGATGCCAAAAACCAGAAAAATTGGTCAAAAATACAGGATAAACCCAGAAACAAGGTATTAACACTGCTGCGAAGCAGGCCAATGCAAAAAGCTTACCCCTCGGGGAACAAAAGTGACATTTGGTTGCTGACAACGGAAGTTATGTCAGAAGAAAAATATAAAGCACAATGAATAAGAAATTAATAAGGAGAATAGATGTTAAAGCTAGAGCTGAAATTTCATGCATCTAATTCTAAGTTTGTTTCATTCTAAATTTGTTATTCACGCCTCTAAATTAAGATTGGTAAAATTAATTGGTAAATTGGAAACTAAAGCAAGTGAGACTAAATGCTATTATAAAATAAATAATTAAAATTAATTGCTCATATGTAAATAGCCGAACCGCGTTATTGTAAACCGGTAGCAAAAACGAGGCGAGGCAATATAGGTCAGAAACGGTGTGTAGGAGAATGAGGATTGGCAAATCGTTGTAAGTAATAACTTGATTATATAAAACAAATTCTTAGAGAAATATATTTGCAGTTTGAGTTGCACATAAGAGGCTGCTACAAAACTTAGCTAATTCGATTCCGAACACTTGATACCTTGTGTTCAGAAAAGTTCAGTTAAGTTCAGAAAACAGGCTAAAAAAGTTCCAGAAATTAACTAGAAAAAGGCCAAAATGAAGGCCAGAAAGAAAACGAAATAAACGCGCTAAATAAGGTCATAAAAACGACCAGAAAGAGAGCCCAAAAAGGCTAGAAAAAAACAAGAAAAAGTGCAGCAAGAATCAGAAAAAAGGCCAGATAAGACGCGATAAAAAAGACTCGACAAAACACCATGAAGAAAAATGGTCCGAAAGATGATTACAGAGAAGGCCGAAACGATTGGGCCTGAAATAAGGCCAGAAAGAATATTTGAGTAAAAAGCCAGAAGAATAAAAGGCAGGATAAAGCCAGAAAGAAGCTCAGAAAGAGTACCAGAATTACGGCACGAGCGAGGAACAAAAATAAGGCTGAAAAGGTCCATAAAACGGCTAGTCAAAAAGTCAAAAAGAAGGCCACAAGGAAGGCTAAATGAGGGTGTTGAAAAGGTCAGAAAAAAGGCTAGAAGGACGGTAAGAAAAAATCAGAGAAAAGGTCCAAAAAGGTCAGAAAATGATCCTAAAACACACTAAAAAGAAAGCCAGAGAAAATGCTACAAAAGGACAAAAGAAGGCTAGTAAAAAAACCTTCGAAAAAGCGTAGAAAAAAATTTAGAAAAGGCAAATGTTAAGGTCACATAAAATGCCGGAAAATGGTCGGAAAAAGACCAGAAATATGCCAAATTAAACGTTGGAAAAAATGGTAACAACACCATAATGAAGGCCAGTTATTCATGATAGTCATAGAAAGGACGGAAAGAATACCAAAGAAAACGATAAAGAATACCCGAAGACAGGCCCGAAAAAAAAACGGGAAGGAAGGTCTCATAGAAGAACTGAAAATTACCAGAAAGAAGGCTAGGAATTTATACATAAAGTTAGAAAAGACTTGAAAATGGCTAAAAAGTAGGCCAGAAAGAAGGCTGTAGAAAAAAACACTAATAGGTCACTAAAAAGGTCAAGAAAAAGGGCTGAAGGTAGGCGACAATAAAGACCACAAAGAAGACCAAAATAAAGGTTAGAAATAAGATCAGAAAGAAGGTTAAAAATGCTCAGAAATAAATTTGAAAAAAGATCAAAAAGAAGACTAACCAAAAGACTAGAAAATGTTACTGTTTAAAAACAAGGTGAAATAGGTAAAAAACAAAAAGGCCAGAAAAAAGACAAGAAAACGCTTAAAAAACAACATATAAGCTAGACAATGGCCGTAAAATAAACTTATTAAGAAGCCACAAAAAGACCAGAAAAAAGGCAAAACAGGCTAAAAAAGACCAAAAAGTAGTCCAGAAAAAGATAGAAAATAGACTAGAAATAAAGGTAGAAAATTGCCAGTAAGAAGAAAGCCGAAGAAAGGCGGGACGAAAGGCAAGATGGAAAGCCTGGAAAATAACTAGAAATGAAGCCCAAAAATGGCCCGAAGATTGGTTCACCTTCTCATAGAACTTGCGCATCTCAATGGTCTAATGGTCTAATGGGAATAGTTGTTCTAGCTCTTTACGATCACTGTCCTTCTGGCGCTTATTCTGCCTCAGGGTCGTGGTAAACATCCCAAGTAACAATGAAGGTTCTATTTCACTCTTATGGTGGTTTTTATGACCAAAATTGGTCATAAATCCCATTATGAGAGTATAATAAAACCCAAAATGTTACTTGGGATATTAAGTCATTCTTAAATGGTAAAATAGCTTAAATGGTAAAAAGTCGGAATTTGCGAAAACCAAACGGCAATAAAGCAGCTATAAAACTAAAGAGGTCCACACTAAAGTAAGCTTGACAATGTGGCCAGAGTTTTCCCAACATTGTAAATTGGGATGTAAAGACTGCTCCTTAATTATAAAGTGGACACTCAGTTTTAGTAGGAAACTACTTAACTACTTAAAAGTGTGCGTTATGATTAAATCATGTGAAATACAAGATTACTTGATTATTTCTGACCGAGTAAGGTTTTCTTCCATCGTTCTTGGGATGCCTTTGGATTATAGTCCCAGTACTCAGCTAGCTTGCAGCAATTGTAGCAACTGGCCCTGCATTTGTCCTGTACTCGAGCAGGTGACTGCGAAATTTGTCGTAATTATTTCCGGACATTGTTCTGCCAACTTTGTTTTAAGCTAGCAGAACAACATTTTTTTCTTATGAAACAATGGAGCATTAAATTTACCGTTAAGAGCATTGATATGGATCATTCGAGCATCAATTAATCGAATAGTTTAGGTTATGTTCTGATAACCTTTGCATTTCTAGCCTAAGAAAAATAATTTTATGTACAAGTTGTAGAAAACCATGTAGATAATCTGGTTAAGATTTTTTTTTATAACCGCTCTTTTTACAAGCCATGGTTATGGAAAGGAAAGTTATGAAACAATGTTGTGTTGATAATCTGTATTGACAAAGAAGCGAAAAGTCTGATAGACATTTATACCCAAGGCTTTGCTTTGGTTCAAGAATTATGAATGTTTGAAACCAGCAAATTCTCGAAAATTTCTAATGGAGTTTGAATTTATTGGGTCCATATACTATGCCTATGTACTATATTCTAATTTGGATAAATCACCATATCTGTCAGAATGGTATTTCTTCGTTATTTCTTTGTTGCTAAATATATTCCTATTTCATGGTTGGACATCTCATGCTTCAAAGTATTATCACAGTAAAACTTTTTACAAAAATTCCGAATTTTCGCTAAAATTAGAACACTAATTAAAAATATTTTTTTTTTGTTTTACCTCCCCCGGCAACAGGAAACAAACTGCTGGTCCACATCGGTGACCTGCAGAGTACAAAACCGTTCATATCGCAGGACCTGCTGGATGGGCGAGAATCAGTCAAACTGATGCTCAACACCATGGATCGAAAGCAGTCGGCGCTGAATTTGGCCCTACACGAGCTGGAATGCAACGTCGAAGAACTCCGAGAGCTGGCAACCCTCGAGGAGGGCGTTTCGTACGTAACCAACTGGATCCTAACCACGGCGGAAGCGATGCTGAACGCCCAGCTAAAGGTGGGCTACGATGTCACGACGGCCGATAAACTGCGCCTGGAGCACGAGATACTCGAGCTGCAGTGCTGGAAAACGTACGGGTTTTACGCGGAGCTAATCTACAAGATCGATAACTTTCCAAAGATGAAGGATTCGGAGGCCTACAAGGATCTGATGTCCCAGCGGGAGTGGATGGACTTTGTCTGTCGGAGTTTCGCCCAGCGGCTGGAACGACGGCGGAACGTGCTGATCACTTCGGTGCGCTTCTACCGGCTGGTTGCGGAGTACTTCGACCGAACGAGCGAAGTTTTCCAGTCGCTGATTATGGGCGACAAGGTGGAGGATTTCGACCTGGCAAATGCCAAACTGCAAAGATTGAAGGATAGTCAACAAACATTGGGTGAGATGGGATTTAAATTTTTGTTATCCGTTTAATTATCTGTTTTTTTTTTTCTGTGACTTAGATACTGTCGAGAAGGAAATTATCAAGGAGGGCGAAAAGCTGAGCGACATCCTCTTGATGCCGGTGAAGGACGCCGTCGGACGGGAAGTGAACGTGGACTACAGCGAAGATATTGCGAACGTACGGGACATCCTGGATGCTACGATTTCGCGATCGCGAATTTTCGTTGAAAGTGTAGAACTCCAGAAGCTGACCTTGGATCAAATCACGCACATCTACAAGTACGAAATGGATGCGGAAACGGCCCTCCAGTGGATGGATGACCTGTACAAGGTGATGATTCGTTCGCACACCCACGTGGGAGCGAATGTCTACGAAATACAGGCGCAGAAGGACGAGCATCAAACTTTTCAGGAAACCGGTAAAGGTACCTACAACTACGGTTGTCAGTTGCTGAATGCTTCTCTAGCACTGCGGCAATCCTGTAAGTTGGAAACGGATCGCAACATAGAGATGACCCAGCATCTGCAGGGAACGTGGAAAAAGTTCCAGGCCGTCAGTCAGGAGCAGATGACGCGACTTCGCGTATCGGCCGTATTTCACCGAAGCGTCGAGGAGCATTGCACCAAACTGTACGAGCTGAAGGAGAACGTACTGCGGATCGGTGACATCGAGGAGGCCAACCGGCGGAAAGTGCGGCTGAGAAAATGTCTCGGCAGCCGGGAGCGACTGCTAGTGGAGGTGGGCCGTATGGTTCGGCTGGGAAGACTGCTGAAAACGAGACTGAAAGAACCGTTCCTGCTGGATGATCGGTGTGAGACGTAAGTTGAGTGGTTTTGTATACTTATTCAGCGCAGAGAAAAAGAGAAATCACTATTATTGGGGAATTTTTTGTCGCTAAACAGTCGCAAACATACGTTCGGCAGTGCTCGACGAAATATTGCTAAACTAAAGCGTTTAAGCAGTCAGCTGTTTTCGAATTAGATGTATTTCCACTCTTTTCTGGTTTCATTGCATTTCGGTGTGAATGCCGTATAGACAGTCTGGCCCGTCCGGCGTGGCGTTTCGTATGCTCATTAAGCCGATACAACGTCAGCCACTGCCACTGATTTATTAATAAACCATATAAAGCTTCCTGCTCCGTCAGGGCTGTAGGACTGCCGTGCTCACATTTCAAACATAATTCGTATAGCAGAAGAAAATGAAAAACTTGATTAAGAAATTTTGTTATGCTTTTTTTTCTATAGTGTGATTTTTTTTGGAATTTAATTTTGGATTCTGTAGTCTCATATTACATGTCTTTTTTGTGCCGAATATGCTGAACTAAAGCAGGCTTAACTATTACCATTGAATTTTGAAATCCAAAGAAACTAGACAGTTTTTTTCTGCTCATTGTTCTGTTGATCAACTAGCTGAGTGCCCGTTCTTACATGGGATTCAAAATTAGTCTGTGCTTGCTGATCTCCAAGAAGTCAAACGAGATATCAGGGTGCTGAAGATCATCAAAGCCGCCGGCACTGACTGCCTACCAGCAGAGTTGTCATCGGCTCTACACTGGGTAGAGCCCAAGATTTAGGAGGACGACCTACAAAAAGAGTGATCGGCTCGACTGCCGTAGCCGCCGGCGTGGTAAACGCCGCCTACAAGGTACTCTTCTATTATCAGGGTACTATCAAGCGGGTTTAATGCGGAGATCGCGCGACTACAGACCAATTTTTTACCATCGGACAAATCTGGTAGAAATTTTACGAATACAAAGTGCCCACGCATGCCATCTTTATTGATTTCAAAGCAGCATACGATACAGTCGATCGAGACCAGCTACGGCAGATGACGCACGAAGACGGTTTTCCGGATAAATTGAAATATCAGACACAGTCTGATGTATTTCGTACGCATCTAGGGGACACTCTCGAATCCGTTCGAAATGCGGCGAGGGTTGCGATAAGGTGACAGCGTATTTTGTATTAAAGATTCTGGATGACCGTGTAACGAAATCGTTTCTCTCCAACAACCAAATAGGCACCAGGAACAGAGGAGCTCAACGTCCGGGATGCCTTTGTTGTGGGCTCTCGCGCTATGGAAGTGGTCGAATCTTTACACGAGTCTCATTCAATCGCTTTGAATGTTCCACTGGTTCGTCATGATCCAATCCGCTAAAATCTATTATTCCTGAAGTTGAAGTGAGTTTGGAGCTCCGTAACCCTTCGGTTCACTATGCTTTTTAAGTAAAGTGTCCATTAGGATTAGGACATTGTGGAATATCTCTTACCGTGCTTGGTTCAAACTTCCCATCAATGAATATTTCAGAGTTCAATGACACAACCTCACAAATCTTGGAGGCGTTTATCGCTTTATCAATTTCTACTGCCAACCAATTGCTGCAGGCATCTGAAAACCTTAAAATAGCAAACTAATGGTTGAAGTTGGTGACTGCTGTGGGGAGGAATCGAAAGCATACGAATCCCATTTTCCCGAAAACAAACACTGCAGAACTAGATCTTTGAAGAACTTTTGGAAATGTTCGTTCGTACTTAACTGCAGATCACTGAAAGTCACTGCAGAAAGTCTTGCCGTGCGTTCTGTACTGCTGGACAGGCTTAATCGCGGTCGTAAGAAATCTTATTGGGTTGAGGGGATTATTTTGCCACTTTTTCTGGTGCACTTTCTGAGCAAAGACATCAATTTGGTCTAGGTTTAATAGCCTTAAAAAATCTGCGACCTATCGAGACTAGGAGACTCTGTCCCATTTTTTCTAAAAGCATAAAAAGCATAATCGAAGTCATAGTAAACAGATTGTAAAGATAACTGTCGTACCTGCTTGAAAAGCACGGCGATCGCAAAGAAAATGTATGGCGACCAGAATCGAAATTATGGAAATACACCCTGCGGAAAGTCGTAGTTTTACGTCAAAATCGTAAAGAAACCGAAAGCAAAAATGAGGATAAACTGGACAAAAAAGAAAAAAAACGGAATAAAGAGAGAAAAAACAAATAGAAAAGCAGGAACAGAAAAGGAGAAAATACGGGAAGAGAAAAATGAACAAACGGGAATAGAAAAGGAGGAAAAGTGAGACAAAATAAAAAATACAGAAGGAAACAAAAGAAAACGAAGACAAAAGCCGAAAAATAGAACGTGATCCGTCAAAGGAGGAAAAAATAGGACATAATAAGACGAACAGGAACAGACGAAAACGAAAGACACGGTAGGAAAAGAGTAAAAAATCAAAAATAGACCAAAACCGGGGCTTGAAAAAAAGTAAAAAAGTCGATTTAAGCACAGCAAACAACAAAACACGAGTCAGGAAAGGAGGAAAAATGGGTAAAAAAAGGTGAGCCAAAAACAGAATAAAAGAGACAGATAAAAACGAACAAAAGTGGAATCAAAAAGTGGAAAAATGGAACGGCTAAAAACATAAAACGAATAAAAAAGGAGATAAAAAGAGTCAAAAAAGACAAAAAAAATACGATGAGAGCACGCTAAAACAGTGACAAAACGAAACGACAGAAAAGCAAAACATGCAAAACGACAACGACAAAATTACGAACATACGCCAAAAAAACTGCACGGCGCCGACAAAAATACGCCGTAACACCAACAATTCACACGACAAAAAAGCAAAAAGCCTTAAAAAACAATAAAAATACCGAAAGCAGACGTCCAAAAAAACGAGCGAGGACGAAATTCAGAGGATGGTAAAAAGACATCAAAAATACAAAATAGAGATGACATGGATACAACGAGTACAAAGAGTGTACAGCAAAGAAATGACAAACAATAATGAAAAGCGTTGCAAAAACAACAATAAGATGGCGAAAATAACAAAAAGTTAAAAGTCTTCAAAAAATTATAAAAAATGCAAAGACAACGAAAGAACGATTAAAAGACTGTAAAAATATTTTTGTTGTTGTGTAAACAAGCAAGAGGATGAAAAATGACGCAAAGACAAACAACAAAAATGTCCTAGCTTCAGCTGGTCAACAAAAATGCCAAAACAGCGAGAAAATACGATGAAAAGATAATAAAAAACAAAGGCAAAACTGTAAAAAAGACGACAAAAAGCCGTCAAAAATACGACAACAAGAAGTTCCAAAATCAGATGTTCAAAAACGACAATTTAGCGATTTCGTACCCGAGAAAACAGAACACGAAAGACATAAGATGAGAAAGCAGAACAGAGCGTGATCTGTCAAAGCAGGAAAAACAGGACACAATAAGAGAGAATGAGAAAGGAGAAAAACAGGATAGTAAAGGAGCAGGAAAGAAGTAATCGAAAAACAACGACAAGTGAAATCGAAACAAAAAAACCTCTGTTATCTATTTATATAAGGGGCTTATGTCTGTACCAACAACCAGGTCTCTGACAGGACGTCATAACTCAAGTATCAATTTGGGTTTTATTACACTTTTATGAGGGCAGTTAAGACCAAAATTGGCCTTGAAAACTGGCATAAGAGTACAATAAAACTAAAAACAGGTCCCTGACATGACGTCATGCTTTCGTAGCAATGGGTGTATTCTCAGTCAGCTAACTAGTCGACTGCTAGGCGACTGCTCGATTGCTCAACTGGTTGACTAGACTGCTCGACTGGACTGGTCAATTAGACTGCTCGATTTGATTGCTCGACTGGTCTGCTTAACTGAACTGCTCGACTGAACTGTTCGATTCGACTGCTCGACTCAACTGCTTGATTGGACAGATCGACTTGACTGCTTGACTGAACAGCTCGATTAACTGCTCGAGTGGACTGCTCGACTCAACCACTCGATTTGACGGCTTGACACATTTGCTTGATTTACTCTACCAGACTGCTCGACTTAACTGCACGATTGAACTGGACTGTTAGATTCGACTGCTTGACTGTACAGCATGATTTATCTGCTCGACTAGACTGCTCGACTCAACGGTTCGACTCGACGCTCAACTCAATTGCTCGATTCAACTGCTTGATTCCACTGTTCGACTGGACTACTCGACTCAACTGCTCGAATAAACTGCTTGACTCAACTACTCGATTGGACTATTCGAATCGGCTGCTCGACTCAACTGCTCAACCCGATTACTCGATCCAACTGCTCAAATAGACTACTCGATTTGATTGCTCGACTCAACTGACAGCTTGATTCATCAGCTCGACTAGACTGCTCGACTTAGCCACTCAACCCGACTGCTCGACTCAACTGGTTGACTTAACTGTTTGATTCGACAGCTCGACTTAACTGTTCGATTCAACTGCTCGGCTGGACTACTCGACTGAACCGCTCGACTCAACTGTTCCATTTAACTGCTCGACTGACCCTAACCTTGACCCGACTGCGTGACTAAACTGTTCGATTTGAGTGCTCGACTCAACTGCTCGACCAGACTACTAAATTCAACTGCTCGACTGAACTACTTGACTTAACTGCTCGATTAAATTGCTCGACTGGACTTCTCGATTAAACTGCTCGACACTACTCGGTTCAACTGTCCAACTCGACTGCTCGACTCAGTTGCTCAACTGGACTACTCGCCTCAACTACTCGACTCAACTGTTCGACTTAACCGCTTGACTCGACTGCTTGCTAAACCATTCGATTCAACTGCTAGACTAGACTACTCGATTTAACTAATTGACTGGACTACTCGAATTAACTGCTCGACTGGACTGCTCGAATGAACTGCTCGACCTGACTACTCGATTCAACTGCTCGACTGGACTACTTGACTTAACTGCTCGACTCGACTGCTCGGTTCAACTGTCCAACTCTACTGCTTGACTAAACAGCTTGTTGAGCTGCTCGACTAAACTGCTCGATTTGACTGCTCGACTCATCTGCTTGACTTCTGTTTGATTCGACAGCTCGACTTAACTGCTCGATTCAGTATCTCGACTGGACTACTCGACTCAACTGCTCGACTGGACTACTCGACTGCTTGATTCGACTAATTGACTCGCCTGCTTAACTCGATTACTTGTCGCGATATCATATGGTCGGTGTTAAATCAGTCCGAACCAAGTCGCAAAATTTAAAAAAACGGGTAAACGAGTTAATGACAACAAACGATCAAGAATTCTCTAAGCAACCTATTACTCTAATCAGACAACATAAATGTTGCAAACAGCCAAAGTTATAAGATGATTTCGAACGATTGATTGCTATGAACCATACAGAGCAGCAAATTTTGAATGCATTTTTCTCAAAGTCAGAATTTTGTCACTTGGTTCTGCCTGACAACACCGACCATATGAATCAATTCGCAGCAGAAAATGGAAAATGGAGAAAGAAAACAAGAAAAAACCAGTGAAAACATTAGGAAACACAGGACTGGAAACTGAAAAAATGGGACAGGAAACGAAGAAAAACGGAACAGGAAACACGGGTCAGAAGAAAGGGAAACCCGAAAGAAAATGAGAGCAAAAATCGAGAAAACGCTACAAAATAGAAGAAACAAAGGACGGAACAAAATGTAGAAAAACGGCTCTGGAAAAGAGATAGAATGGTACAGAAAAGAGATGAATGTGAGAGAATAAGAAATAGAATGTCATTTTCTAATTCAAGAAAAACTTTATGTCTAATTTAATATCCATGTCCGGTTTGAAGTAAAATTTCGAAGTTCAACTTAGTCCTAATGTAAGACTAATTTAATGTCCAATGTCCAGTTCAGTTGCATGTCCGATTTTGAACCTAATTTCAAGTCTAATTTAATGCCAAATTTAGGTTCAATTTTGAGCCAAATCCAAACTCCAATTTTAAGAACAATTTGAATTCCATGTTCATTTTCATTCCATGTTAACCGCTAGTCCAAGTTCTAAATTAGTTTAAGCTAATCAGTTTTTTTCTAGACGAATGCGATACGTATTGAATGACTTATTTTACTAAACTGGGTTTGCAGTACAGCCAATTACAAATTTTCAGTTGAATATACTTGTTTCAACAACTCTTCGTTAATAGAGAATTTCTTGACTTTTTTATTTCAAAATTTCCCGAATAAATCTGTTCAACCTATAGCGTATGTCTGAGCATTTCAATATTCAACTGGCACGGTAAAAAAGTTAATCAATGTGGAGCATTTTCCTGAACAAGTCGTCCGAATCCGGAACTGTCCCGGAAAATAGATGTGTGGTCAGCTCAAATTAGTTCAAATTGAAGTCTAGTTTCATGTTCGATATGAAATGTGATATTAACTCTAATTGCTAGTTCAGATCCGAGTTTAATTTCTAGTTCAATTTGATTTAAATTCAATTGTACCCGGAACCGGCAACCTAATCGGCCGGTATTTTTTGTGATAAGTAAAAATAGATTCGCCATCCTATGATAATTCCAGTTTTTCCAAACCAAAATATGCTCCTGAAAAGTCGGGTGCCCCACCTTTTAATGAAATATTTCAGAAATTTATAAGCTAATTTTATAAATGAAGAACCCTACATTAAAAAGACCCACTCTATCATTGTTCCGTATCTAGATGGACAGGATTAGAGCTCCTTGCGAGCATAGCTTAGTTGCAAACTTACCTTGTTCCAAAAATTGTTCAAACCTTTTCCTTTTGCTACAGTTTGGATCACTGAGCCAAAACTTATCTGACGAAACCAATTACCAGGAACTCAAAGACCTATTCCAAGACAATTTCCATATTAGCACTTTAACCGTTTCACCGTTATTAGGTACACTAACTGTATATTAACTTATTCATTTTTTCACCGAACAGTTACAACTTCGAAACAAAAACACATTAAAATGTAGGTTTTAGCTCAAAAACTGGAAAAAACACTTCTAATTTTACGGACGATGAGAAAACTTTTCCACGTCAATGCGCGAACACGCGGCTTGCTTCGATTACTGTGATTTTGAAAATCAATTCATTGGATGATCAAAGCCGTAGTACCAAACATACCTAACTCTTTTTGTTTTACATGAAATTTCTGTTGATTGCATGTTTAAGGGGTCCCGTTGTAATCAATTAAGAATTATTATTTAAAATAGTCTTTGACTCAGCTGAAATATTTTCTCCCAGCCTAAAGTGTGTCGAATAAACTCTCCAATTCACACCATAAACCAGCCAATGCAAATGCAAAGAACGAATACACCACTGACTGGCCACTGCTGCTGATGCTGCTGCTGCATTCATCTGCGTTCTTCTCTATTCCATTCCGGCATCATCATCAGTCGGTATTTGCCTCCGCCGCGAGAGTACCGAATTGTACCGGCACCGCAACGCAGTCGATCAAATCCAAACAATCATCCTCTGTGGTTGTGGAGATTTTCATGGTAGATTTTTTTTTCTCGGCTCAAGATTTACTGGTCATCAGTGAGAAAGCCGCCCGGCCCGGACCATCCACCCGCCAGCGAAGTGACGCGAGTTGTTGCAGCAGCAGCAGTTTGATTTGAATGGTCAGATTTAACTGAGCTATTTTGGAACGCGGGTGTTGTGAAACTAAATCTATTCTCAACCGGGAGGGTTCTTTTAAAAACAAGTGTTAATTTCTCGCAAGTCGCAAGTGTTTCTGTTTTTCGGGACGCGAAGGGAATTTTATTCCGTCTCTAACCTAGTGCTAGTGCGTTCGGTTAGGTGAAGGTCATTGACCAACAGTGATTTCTCTTGCTCGCTTGCTGCAATCATTGCACTCGTTGCATTAACGTTATTTACTAAACTAAACTAACTTATTGTGTACGATCGTAGAATGGCAAGCCCGGAAAACGTTCTCGCCGAATCGGACAACATAATGGCATGCGAAGCCATTTCCGCTCGGTTGACGGAGGTTTCGAGGATCGCCGAAGCGCTGGACAGTGTCCTGCGGGACGTCCAGGGTGGATTCGACGACGTGGATGATGAACTGATCGGTGTTGCTGCCGGTGGCAGCGGAGACACGTCCAGTGGTTCGGACAAAAAGGCCGATGGCAGTAATCACAGCGACGTAAGTTGTTCTTCACTAAATTAAAGTCAAATCATATTTACAATTATTTCTACCGTAGGATTGGAGCTGCAGCATGAAATCCACCGAGGACGAATCGTTCGTCACGGCATCCGATTGCACCTGTACGCCTCAGTCGCGGTCTTCGTCGTATCACACGGCTTCCGAGTGTCGGGCATCGCCCTGGTGGGGTGGTGAATCCACCGAACGCAGTTCGCTGGATAACGATTCCTCGGAAGATGCCGACCCGGAAGCGATGCCATCGATTAAGCTGCTCTCCGGGGTCACGATAACCTCCTCGACTGCCAATCTGTCGTTCGACGAATCCGAACACAGTTTCCTGACGCCAACCTCGACCAGTGAACAGGCGGATTCGGATGATCCTCAGGCGGCCGTAACTGGCCGCCGGCAGCCTTCTCCGTTGATTAGTTCCGGCTCCAGTTCGGCTTTGAACTCAATCAATCGACGGGAGAATTTGACCCTAGCCCTGACCCCGGAGGAGCTCGAGCAGATCGAAAATGACATCCGGAACAACAATGTGGTGGCCGTTGCCGAAAGCACTCCCAAGGTGGTCAAGCATCATAGCTCACCGACGTCGAGTGACGACAGCGGTAACGTAAGTACCATTAGTGCCAAACTGGAAGCCGAGGTCCTGAACGGCAGTACCTGTCCGGTACCGCTGTTGGAGGATCCTTCTTCGACACTCAACAAGGGTGGTGCCCAGGAGATATCCGGACTAACCTATTACTATCAGAATATCATTACCAAACACACGGTCAAGAGCTGTCTGTGAAAAGCCGTGCTTGAGGTGGGGTGGATGATGATTCAATTAGTTAGCTGTCAAGTTGTGTAACCACGGGTAGTCAAGTGTTAGGGGCACGTGTGCCCGGCAAACGCCGGGCGTAAAATCTCAACAAATTCTTTTGTGTTCTCAGTGTAAGTAGATTACGTATTTAGCTATTAGCTCTAAAAAAACACGTCTAAGAGTATTGTGCATTCTGAATTGTTTGTATTATTTGTACTAACTTGCCCTTAATTTATTAGGTTTTTTTGTGAAACTCCCTCAAACTGCTTAAGACCAATGCTAGACCGACCGATTAATTAAAAGTCCAACTTTTTCTAGTTCTTTGACAAAAAACCTACAGCGCCTAAGTATTACCTAATCATCTAACTTAAATGAAATAAATTCATTGTTGTTGTTGTCTAACGTTGTGTATGTGTTGTTTTAATTAACCGTGAATGAGTTTTCCTTCCTACTACATACTTTAATGCGGCCGATTATGAATCATGGAATAAGTTAAATCACGAAAAAGAGCAAGTTCTATGGGTAGCGTAGCTAGACAGGAATTTGAATTCAAAGCGTAGGCTTGAGAAACGTTTGCAAACTTCAAGAATTGTTTTGTCCAATCTTCAACCCAAAACATTTAGGCCTGTCTCGGGTCTCAGGTGGAAATAAAATGTTTAAAATTACCTTAAATGGACTCCTTTTGAAAAAATGAAATTTCTATCCGTTTAGGGGAACTGTGGGTAAGACGAACAGGTGGTTGATTCTACCAGTTAAGCATTAAAAATCGTAAATATTTGGAAGGGCATCCAACCATCTTGCTATCTCATGATATCGGAACGTTCCCATCATCATTTAGAACATTCACGTTTTGATAAAGTACAGAAAAATTAAAAATTGGAAGTGATTCTAGTATTTCGATTTAATACCTTTTCAAGTAACGTCTGCATTGAAAAAGTAGGTATTTTTTTGCAAATGAAAAATTGTGTCCGCTTTAAAAAAAATGTATAATGATGGGGTGAAACGGACACCTGGTAGTGTCACACTGTGTGGGTAAGATGGGCTGGGCAGTGAATATGATAAAATAAAATGGTTGATTTTGCTTCTTAGTACTCATTAGAAAATCCCTATCATGTCCTCACGAAAACTCGGCACCGTCATTACAGAGACTATAGATTACAGAGGCACCGAGACACTCAAAATCCGCTAAATTTTGAAACAAAACGGAGAGTACCATCATAAATAAAGGTAACCCTCCGTTTTCGTTCAAAATTTAGCGGTTTTTGAGTGTCTCGGCGCCTCTGTAATCTATAGTCTCTGTAACCGTCATAGCGAATGGAAAATCCTTCAGCTGGTGATGGCTACTCCTATTCAACCATATACATACTTAGCACCGTACTGATGGCTGAAGTAACAGTTTAGACGCTTTTCTTTCAGGACATCGCATGTACAGCGGGATTAGCAAGCTTGGTTAAAACTCGTTTCTAACTAATGACGCCTCTAGTCTTGCACATTTCGACAGTATTTCTTCAAAATTTATGTACTGTCAAATGACTGTGCTGCTAATATGGATTTGATTTTTATTTTTATTTTCTACGCCATATTCTCAAGATTTGAATACTTTCGTATTTACCAACTATGAAACAAATTAACCATTTAGAAAGTGTAGAAAAATCTTTCCATTCTTCAATTACTATAGTTCTTATAAGAACTGTTTATTTATTTTTGTTTATTTATTTACTTATCCTCAACTGACGATTAGCTTATGAGGTGAATGGGAAAAGCCAATTTGAGTTGAGAGCATTATAACCATTCTCAAATTGGCATAAAAACCCATCATCTTTTACACTTAGAATTTTACATACATAATATTCATACAACATAATTAAAAGCAGTACAATACATTTACACATTTACAATTTCATAGTTTAACCTAAAATATCACAATTATAAATTCTTTGTTTGAACTGGTCAATTGAAAGCGTGAAATCAAAGAGATGGTACACACGGTTAAAAACGCGGCACTTGGCATGGATCGGTTCATTGCTACCGTACACAGTACGGTAAAATACAGGTCGGAAAAAGTCACGGGTCCGATTTAAGACCACAATGGCCTGCTGCTGAATTTGCTGCCCGTCAGTCGATCCGTTTCCATTGCCTTCAGTGTTGGTTTGCGATAATTGCCATTGAAACTGCCGCCAAAATGCCATCGGGTATGCCTCGAATTGCCATTAATTGCCGCAAAAGTCCTTGGATTTGCATCCAATTGTCGGTGCTGCCGCCAAAATGCCATCGTTTTTACCTCCGATTGCTGTCGTTGTTGCCGCCAAATGCCGTTGGTTTCGCCACCAATAGCCGTCGATGATAAATACTGACCGTCCGTCAGTGCGATCGTGCGATAAATGAGCAGGCGGCGAACCAAGTGTACCATTTTATAGTCACTGGCACTGCCGCTGCTACTTGTAAGCTAGTGTAGGTGGTGGAGGAAACCATATCGGCTGCTGCTGCTTAAACGATTGTCCGACACTGATTGAGCAAGCTATCGAACAATTTCGCATGTCTGCGATGGGGATAATGCAAAATGTAACGTAACGTGCATCGTGTGGGATTCACGTTGGCCATTGCCCGCTGATTCCGCTTGTCTTCGGGGTCGGTGTTGCCGTCAATAGCCATCGATGTTGTCAATTGGATTGGAAAAGGGGTGTGGCTTACAAAGTGGTCTCAAAGGTTATCGTTTGGATCCAAATGCTTTGGTGTATCTAATTGTCGTCCGTGCCTGTGAAGCTAGGCGATCACAAGGGAAATGTATGGGAAAATTCGACCTTAAAACTTTACACACATTTTCACTATTTAGCGTATAAAAAATTATTATTAATATGTTACTCTAAAATTGCTGGACATTTTATCTATCCAACGTCATATTAACTGTTATGTTTCGTTCAGTAGTATAGTAGCTATTAGCGTTTGAAATATTTCATTCAAACGTTACACTTCTATTTTTCGTTTTTACAAAGTGCTACCCAGTCCCAGTATAGTAAACAAAGACGTAGTCCTACGTCAAAAACTTAATGTGTTTCCTCTTGCTCAAGAGCTTTGGCAATATAGCTCATATGGAACTTACCTCTCTTCAGCACTCAAAATAGATCGTTTTAGTCGAAACTGGCGAGCTAATTACCTCTTCTACTAACCGGACGGTTAGAATTCGTGCATGTTTGAAATGTTTTCAAAACGTTTGTTCTCCTCAAATCAAAACAACAAGTTCATAGGTCTTGCGCGTGTATGAAAATGAATAGAGATTAAAAATGAACTCGCCCAATCCGAACGGGGTGTTTTTCATATTAGCGGGGGTTGAGTGTAGTACATCCTTTTTTAATGGAAAGATCCCTTTTGTTGAACCATTTTATTTTCATTTACTTATACATGGAAATATTAGGTTTAGAAAGAAAGTGTTTTCACATTCCAATTCCAATCGAAAATAGTCGAGTAAAAAATGGCTTTTTTAGCGTTTTAAGCTGGAAATGATCATATAGAAATCGACACGTCTTTGGAGCTTAATTCAACTGTTTGTTAACGCTGTGCTAGTTATCATCCATATGCAGCCTAGCGATAAACAATCTTGATAGTGTATTTTAACCTGCTAAATAACTTTGTAGAACATTTGAAAACAATGAAAACAACGTGTGCAAAATTTTTTGAGCAGATTTGATTTAAGAATGGTTTAGAATGATTTGTTTATCATTAAATTTCGCAACCAGTAAGAGATAGATAGTAATATAGGAGTAAAGTTGCTTATTTTAGTGTATTCTACAATTTTTGTGAAGACGCTATTTTTTTGGACGTGTTTAAGAAAATGTGCAGAAATTTGGCAGATATATTTGCAGTGTAGACCCCTCATTTAATACTAAAATAATTGAAACTAGATTAATTATCTTGGTTAAAATCGCTATAAATTATTGTAAATTTTAACGTGTAACTTTAATTGCTCATAACTTAACGTCCAATCAAATACAATATATATTACCTATATTACCTTTCAAATGAGACTTATAGCGCATAAATCGGCTCAGTCATCTCCGAGAAACAGGCGATACAAAATGAGCTGCACACACACAACACACACACACACACACACACACACACACACACACACACACACACACACACACACACACACACACACACACACACACACACACACACACACACACACACACACACACACACACACACACACACACACACACACACACACACACACACACACACACACACACACACACACACACACACACACACACACACACACACACACACACACACACACACACACACACACACACACACACACACACACACACACACACACACACACACACACACACACACACACACACACACACACACACACACACACACACACACACACACACACACACACACACACACACACACACACACACACATTGCTCAGTTCGTCGAGCTCTATCGATTGGTATATGTGACTCGGCCACGCAATTCGCCAGCCACGCAGTCTGTGTAGGGTCCGCAGGTCGCCTTCCACTTGATCGATCGATCTTGCTCGCTGCGCGCCCCGTCATCTCGTTCCAGTCGGATCGTTACTGAGAACTTTTTCAACGCCCATGACGTGCCCAGCCCATCGAAGGCAACCGATTTTGCGGTTTAAGTAATGGGTGGTTCCCTAAACAGCTGATGCAATTCATGGTTCGTTCTCCTCTTCCACGTTCCGTCTACCATCTGCACTCCGCCGTAGATGGTGCGCAACACCTTCCGTTCGACAACATAGTCCATACCTTATGGCCGTAAACGACTACCGGTCTAATCAGTGTCTTGTAGATTGTTAACTTCGTGCGGTGGCGAATTTTGTTCGATCGCAGCGTCCTGCGGAGTCCAAAGTAGGCACGGTTTCCTGCCATAATGCGTCTCTGTATTTCTCTGCTGGTGTCGTTGTCTGCGGTAACCAGTGAGCCCAGATACACGAACTTTTCTACCACCTCGATTTCATCACCGTCTAAATGAATCCGGGAAAGGGAGGTCAGCATTCACTTCTCTAGAACCTCTTCCTTTCATGTATTTTGTTTTCGATACATTAATAACAAGTCCAATCCGTTTGGCTTCAGATTTCAGTCCGATGTACGTTTGCGCCATCCTCTCAAAGGTACGTGTAATGAGGTCAACGTCGTCAGCGAAACCAATAAGCTGGACGGACTTCGTGAATATCGTGCCACTCGTGTCTATACCCGCAAAGCGATGGTGAACAGCAAACATGAAAGCCCATCACCTTGCCGTAACCATCTTCGAGATCCAAAGGGACTCGAGACATCGAGACTGCCCCTGATACTCGAACAACACACATTTCTCGATCCATCGTCACCTTGACCAATCGCGTTAGTTGTGCATAATCTGTCATAGCTGATCTCGATCGATCGTGTCACACGCCGATTTGAAGTCGATGAATAAATGATGCGTGGGCACGTTGTATTCGCGACATTTCTGCAACACGGGCACCCATGAATCCTGCTTGATATTGCCCCACGAACTCCTTTGCAAATGGTGATAATCGACGACATAAAAGTTGGGAGAGTATCTTGTAGGCGGCGTTCAACAGTGTGATTGCGCGGTAATTACAACAATCCAACTTGTCGCCCTTTTTGTAGATCGGACACACGATGCCTTCCGTCCACTCCTCCGGTAGTAGCTCCTCCTCCCAAATGTTGACAATGACCCAGTGCAGCGCTCTAGCCAGTGCGTCACTACCGTATTTCAACAGCTCGCCGGGTAGCTGATCAGCCCCAGCTGCTTTATTGTTCTTCAGCCGACCGATCTCTTCTGCTACCTCCTGAAGGTCGGGGGCTGGTATTCTGTCGTCTTCTGCACGTGCTCCAAGATCTATTGCCATATCGTCACCTTCATGTTCAGCTACCTCGCTGTTAAGGTGCTCGTCATATACTGCTCAATACTGCTTCCACCTCTCGGTCACCTCACGTTTGTTCGTGAAAATAGTACCGTCTGAGTCCCGACACAATTCGGCTTGCGGCACATAGCCTTTGCGCGAACGGATTAACTTCTCGTAGAACTTCCGTTTATCGTTAGCACGGTGCAATTCTCCCATCGCCTCGCGATCTGGTTTCCTGTTGGCGCTTTTTCCTGCCGTCGCGGACAGCCATCATACACCTGCTACACCAGGCGCGTAGAACGCCTCCTTCTCGTCATCGGGTCTCCCTTCGCGAGGGCAGTGCACATTGACGATACTGTAATTGAAGAAACGGCCCTTAATCCTCAACTTGCACATCCTTGCGTTGATCGGCTGCTAACCAATCACACGCTGGCGCATCTCTCCCAGTACTACAAAGCCGGTTCCCAGCTCGTTGGGGGTGCCACAGCTCTGGTTGAAAGTAGCCGCCCGCTTTTCCATACCTTCTGTCCTATCCAGCACAGTTCCTGCAGTGCTACGACTTCGAAATTTCGGGGATGTAGTTCATCATAGAGTATCCTATCGCAACCCGGGAAGCCGAGCGATTTGCAATTCCATGTTCCAAGTTTCCAATCGAAGCCCTTATTTCATCGCGTAGGTTGACGCCGATTGTTCCGATCCGTATTTTCTTCTTCGTTGTTGGTAACTTTTTGTTTTCCATGGCGGCTTGTTGGGCCTGCCCCTAACTCCCTGTCTCGCCGGAGGACCATCGTGCACAGCACTGTTTAGAGTCCCTGCTGGCACGAGGACGAGTATAATAATCAGCCGTCCCTAACATGGAGAACAGACGCTGTTTGAGTCGCACCCCCTTGGTGAACAGACGCTCGTGTTTGACGAAGCATTTCCTCTACCGCGCCAGTATTCGCGTCACACCTCCTCACTTCGCTATTGTCTGATTGACAACATTGCCCAGGCTACGCTGCATTTGGTATCATATGACTCGTGGAGGCGTGAGGCGGGAGCTTGTGAGGACCAGAGCTGTGTTTGACGCTCCTTACAGGTTGTCAATTCACCATTTGAAGCCCTGGTGTACGCATAAGCACGCATCTGTTTTCGTACGGAGGTAGACGAACAGGATCATCTCAGGGTAATCTGCGCAGAGCGTACCGAACGAATTGACACTGAATTCGTTCTAACCGGTTGATATGAACAGCATACTAAGGTGCCCACACAAGCACCCCGTATTCAAGAATACAGCGCACGATTGAACAACAAAGCGATTTCAGACAGTACATATCATTGAACTGCTGCGTATTCCTTTTGATAAAGCCTAGCATAGCGTAAGCCTTAGCAGTAGTAACGGCAATGTGTTGAGCAAAACATAATTTACTGTCCAAGAGGATGCCCAAGTCCTTCACAGTTTCGATAATGCTACATTTGCTTTTTGTATAGGATGCCCCCTCTTACGCCCTCCTTAAAATTGCTCTCCTGCCCCCTATAAAATTGCTGGTCATTTTATCTAACTAACGACATATAAATTGTTCAGTTTCGTTCAGTAGTTTAGTAGTTATTAGCATTTGAAATCTTTCATTCAAACGTTACACTTCTATTTTCGTTTTCACAAAGTGCTACCCAAATAGCAACAAAGACGTAGTCCTACGTTAAAAAACCGATAGAGGAAATGAGGTAAACGGGAAAAGAGGCCAAAGAGATTATTAAGGAGTAAGATGGGAAAATGGGACAGAAAAGGTAGAAAAGATATAAAGACGGCCGCACTAGGGCTAGCTGTTTCAGCTGTTTACTGTTTATCGCTAGGACAAGTTATAAAATATATGCAAAAAAATTCGCTCAATTTTTTTTTCAATTTTGGGGAACTTCGCCCAAATTAGATAACTATTAGGTGAATAATTACTATATTTTTCCATCAGGAGATCTTCAAAAGAATCTCAGAAAAAATCAATTGAAAAATGTGTTATTTTTTGTTCAAATTTTTTATAACTCATTTCATGTGCATCTTAGTGAAAAACAGTATTCAGAGAAAATGTGTATTTTAGCTACTGAATAACTTTGTAGAGTATTTGAAAGCAATAAAGAAAATCGTGTGCAATGTTATTGAGCGTAATTGATTTTTAAGTGCTCTTTTTTAACACATCATTATATTTCGCAAGCGATAAAGGATAGATAGTTACTATATTCAGCAAAGTTGCTTATTTCAGTATGTTCTGCAACTTTTTGAAGAAATTTTTTTTAAATTTATTTAAAAAAACCAAAAGTTCGTATCACCCTAATAGGTGAATTCACGGTCATCCTAATAGTGCCGAAAGATACGCTATGTATTATTATTAAACTTCTCCGAAGACATCACCCTTGAAAAATTACGCATTTTTTACCCAATTGCTAATGTCCGCACTTTTTCGAAACCGGACCACTGTCGAATGGAGTAAAAGCTGGACCATATAAGAGAAAGAACGGAACAGAAGGAAACATAAACCGGGAAAGAAAAGCAGTTTAAATGCGAGAAGAGACGAAAATGGCGTCCGGAAGAGTCAAAATGGGACAGAAAATGACAAAAAAAACAAGAGCCTGAAGCCTGAGCATGAAAATGAGGTAAAACGGAAGAAAAAAGACAAAAATGTAGCATAGGAAAACCTGAATATTGAAAAAGGGCGGAATAGGAAATAGCGAGTACAGGAAGAACGAGTGAGGTAAAAGAGGAAATGAGTCAAAAAAGGGAATTGAAACAGAAAACAAGAGAAACCAAAACAGGAATTAGAAGAACGAAAAATAAAACTGAGGAAAATGGAAAAAAGAGGTCAACTGGAATATAGAGATGAAAGATGAAAAGTAATGGAAAAATGGGAAGAAGTAAAGAAATATGGGAAAACGAATTACATAAATTTACCCTTTAAGGAATTTAAACCAGAATGAACGTGACGCGGAAGAAAAACGAGGCATGGAAAAGAGGAAAAACAACAGAAGAGGACGAAAAACGAGAATAAAGGAAGATAAAGTGAGAGCAAAAACCAAGAAAGCGGCAACAGAAAACGAAACAGAAAAATAGGAAACAATAAGACGAAAAATTTCATCATAATTTCAAGTAAAACTTGGTGTCCATGTCCAGTTGACAGTCAAGTCTTATTTAATTCCAATTTTAGGTTCAATTTTAAGACAAGTTAAAACTGAGATTTCAAGACTATGTAATTTGTAATACCATTTGAATTCTAATTTCAAATGTAATGCCAAATCTTATCTCAAGCCTAATTTAAATCCAATATATGCCCAACTTCAAATAAAGTTTCAACTCCAGTTTCATGTCTAATTCCAAGTAAAACTTCCAGTCTAAATTATTCTCAATTTAAGGTCAATCAAATCAGATTTGAAGTCCAATTTCCAGTTCAGCTTCAAGCTCAAATTAGTCTGAATTAAAGTCTAATTCAATGTCTTAGTTCAAGCCTGATTTCAAATCCAATTTCCAATCCAGTTCCCAGCCCAATTTCAACTTTGATTTTAAATTTAATTGCATCCGGCAGTCCAGAGTTTTCAACCTAATCAGCCGGTATTTTTATAATAGACAAGAATAGATTCGGCATCCTAGGATTTTTCCGAATTGGCGTCTGAGGTCAAACCAAATTGTTTAGTTATTTTCGCTTCTTTGTCACCCGTCGTCCTCGTAACTGCGATCGTATAAAAGCGCCTAAATGTCCTCTTTTGCTCTCTGGAAATCCCACAAACTATTCGATTTTCATCGATCTTCTCCACCGACGACCAGTCGTTGCCGCGCAACATGGCAGCGCACCGTTGTTTGTCACACGCGGCGATCACCGGTCAGGCCACTGCAGCACCGCCGCCGTGCCGGTTCGGTTGCACTGTCACCGCCCGGTAAAACAGGTCCACGTGAACGAAAGAAACGTGAAAAAATGTTTTCAATAAACCGGAATAAAACCGGTTACCCGGCAACATAGGTAATCAACAACAACAGTAGCGTTCCTGTACCCCTTCGATTGCGCAACTTCAGAGGCAAAAAAGTCATGGCTGACTTTAAACAAAAGCAAAAGTGGCGCCGTCAGTTCGCTTGGATTTTAAACCAAAGTTGATTATTAATTTTGGCTCAACTTGTCAACTTGTCAACTTGCCAGGCTGAATTTCACTTTATACCATAGCAACATAAACAATAATAATAGAAAAAGCTCAAATTTCATTCAAACTTCAAAACGTGACTCCGGTTGCTCTCGCTCTCTGTCCGTTTCTCTTACCCAAACCGAATCTCACCTGCGTGGTGTCGGTGGTAGCGGCAAAGGGGAAGCTAGCTGGTGCAACATCGCGCCAAGCGCAGCATCGATCTCGCCAAGAGCGTCCCGTCAAGACCTCCCAGTAGGTGCATGCAACACACAGCACACAGATTCTCCATCGCATCACATCACCGCCATCATCACTGGGGGAGCGCTCGCTTGGATTGGATCCCAACTTCGGACGGACGGCGGATCGAACCCGCCCGTCAGTCTCTTTGGTGCAACTCGTGTGTGAAGATCGGAACCTCCTAGTCTTAGAGAGTGCGAAAAAGCTAGATAGGATAGAGAAGCCAGTGAAGAAGCAGTATTATATTAGTACGGAAACCGACCCCAAAGTAACCAACCCCACCCGACTGCTGCCCCCGACCCAGCTCAGCTCGGCGACATCCAGTGAATGATTTATGGTCACCTGTGTGTAGCCCTTTGCTTGCTTGCTTGAGTTTTCGCTCGTGTGTAGATGCATCCAACCATCATAACCTAAGCATTGTGACCTTCCTGCTTTAAGCTTTAATGCTTCTCCGGTAGAGGCTTTGAAAAGTGCGGTGTTCCAGCAGCGGTAGCTTTTTTCCTAGCTCTAACATTGTGCCAGTGAATCGCGAAGCGGAAAAATAGCCGTGGAAATATCGGTGAAAATTAGTTGATCGTGCGTGCGTGATAGTGTGGAAATTCGGTATTCTGTGCTTCTGCGTGTCTCCCGGTCCGGTTCGGCTTCCTACCACACTCTGCAAACATCCGCCGACGACTCAGTGCGTTGTGTCCGGGCGCGCTAGCGCGTTGTTGTTCTGTGTTCGTGTGTTTTGGGTCAGTTTACACAATTTTTCGCGATTATTTTTGGATTCTAACATCATCAGCAGCAGCATCAGCATCAGCATCATCATCTGTGGCCATTCAAGCCAGTCGACGCCGTCCGGCCAAGCTGTGAAGAAAATCTGCCAGCCAGCCGTCGACGTCTGCCGAATCGGTTTACTAATTGCGGGAGCGTGTGTTTGTGGCGGATCAAGATTTTGAGTGAAGGAAGATTATTTGCACGGTTTGCGTGCGAGTTCCGATATTTTCACGCGAGTGTGTTTTTTATTCCTGGAAAATTTAAACCCGGAAAGCAGTGCGAGCAGTGGAAAAGTGGTTGCCGAAGATGGAGTCCACCGGGAGCAACGGAGTGACTTCACTCGACGAACTTCAGCGGCAGCTGAACGAAGATCTGGCTCAGGTGGCAGGGCCGTCGCCTTCGGCGGCGGTAGCAACCACGGGGTCCAATCTAACGGCTACAACTATTAGTACTATTGTGGTCCAGGGTGGTCCCCTGCAGCTGGTGATTGCTTTGCTCAAGGTAAGTGTCTTCTTTGGACTAAAATCTTCAATGACTATCGCATGGTTTAAGATTCGTGACCCCGACAAGGCAAAAGCTAGAACAAGAAAGAAAAGCGAAAGTGCCCCGTAATCTCATGGGTGGGCTACAGCTACTATCAGAAGCAGTCGGGATAGCTTGAAGCTATGAAAGTACCTGCTGATGATGGGTGGAAGGGGAGAGACCGACTGATTGGGTCGTGACAAGCAGGTTTCAACTGATTTGGGTTGAAGACGAGCCTCGGGCCTGTATGTACTGAGATGAGTATTGATCGTGTTTGCTTACGGCAATTTTACTGCCATCATTAGGCGGAGAAATACAACAGCCGGCTTTCATAATCCAGCGAAAGGGCAATTAATCGTTCGTTATCCAATCGGTTCGCGGTGCAAAGTGGCCACCGAGAATGGGAACCTGTTTAGTTAGCTAGATAACTGGATGGGCGTAAAGGTTCAAGTGGCATGAAAAAAAAAACATGTGAGCAGTGATGGTCAAGTCACGTTCGGAGGAACTGTGAAAAATTGAAACAGATGTTTGTCTGGTTGGGAATTTAGATATTTCAGTGTTTTAAGTTGCGCGTTTTTTGCTCGTCCATTTTTCTTAATTTAGAGAACGACAAATTTGGGAAACGCTGAAAAATGAAAATCTTCGATAATGTATAAAATGACCAGTTTTTAAAGATCTAAAGAGTGTGCAAACGTTTGCGTAAAGCTCTGAATTCTGCAGCATTTAATACTGCCATTCAAATGATGTTTAACTAACATTGTTCGCTGATTGGAAGTGGACAGAAAATAATATCAATTCTTTTTTCAATATTTTTAAAATATATTCAAACAAAACAAACCGTTTGTTATAATAAAACAAGCTCTAGTAAATACTGCGCTTCCTGTCTTGAAGAACTAGCAGATTACTCTAATTAAGTTAAACTTGGTCAATTTCTTCAATTTCAATTTCTTGTCAAAGACTTCTAAAACTAAACCAATATAAGCTCAAGAGTGTTATCATCTAATAAGCAGCAAATTTGAAAGATAATCAGCAGTCCAGCAGTTTTTCATTACAAGAATCCAATTACAAGAGCTCTGAAAATAAAAGTGTTCATGGGCACTGATTCAAGAGTCCAATAATGCAAACGATCAAGCTCTAAAAGTCTACAGTATTTAAAATATTTTTAAATTCAAATTCAGTTTCTTGGGTAAAATTTTTTGACAGAGAACTTTCGGATGAAAATTTCAGAAGATTTTTAACCAATATTTCAAAACATATTTGAACCAAAATTCCAGTGTTTGGGGCCACAATTTTGAATTTTTAGGTAAAATTCCACGGGATTCTTAGACTTAAATTTTCAAAGAAGTTTGGACCAAAAGTTCAGAATATTTTAAAACAACATTGCAGATAATTTTGGAACACAGTTTCAGAAGATTTTTGAATGAAAATTCCCGAAGATTTTTGTATCAAAATTCTATAGAAATCCTTTGGGCCAAAATTTCAGCAGGTAGGGTAGATGCTCCAGTAATGGAGGGATTATGTTGGGGGATAGTGTGTAAAGACAATTGGAACGATCAATTTATCAGTTTCCAATTGAACTAGGGTAGATGATCCATTAGTTGCGCCACTAAGCACAATATACCTTCATTCGCCTTGTTTATTGAGGTATATGCTTCAATTAATGCTTGTGGGATATAAATTTATCAAATACAAGGTATTTGTCACAAAGCAAGACAATTGCTTTCGTTATGCGAGAAGCTTTATAAAGAAAAAATTAATTTTCCGATTCAATTATATTGTACCAACAGTTGCGCTAATGTTTCCTTAATTAAGTTTGATGTTCCTTTAATTGTGTTATTCCATATACATTGCTAGGTTGCTAAGTGAAAAAACATCGTAGCAAAACTATAGATGAGCGCCTATAGTTGTGCGCTCCAACTGCGCGTTAGATTTTGGAAAATTGGCATTTTAGCAAATAATGCTTTAATTTTAAATGGTGTAGTCTAACTACCTATACTTCTAAAAGCCTGTTTTATATAATGAATGTAATGGTTTTATCTAAAATGCTGCGGCGACGAAAATATGCATTAATAATGAATAGTAGCGCAACAATTGGTACTACCACAACTATTGGATCAACTACCCTACATGATAATATGGTGCACTATAGTGATTGCTATGGTGTTGGCTTTAAATACATACCAAAATTATACCATTCTGCTGGTTAATATATCTAAAATATTGTTTTTCCTGATATTAGTATGTGCTCCTAGAGTAGTGGTAATGTTCCTATAATAGTGGAAAATTTGCCTATAATAGTGGAATGTTGTTTACCGCCTTAGCAACGCTTGCAATGAGCATGGCAGCAGGTCGATAACAACGTAGGCTTGTTAAAATTCTATCGATTGTTACGAATTTCTTAAGCAATTGCACTCTATTGGACTGCTGAAAAGGAATTTGTAATTTTTGCACCAACATCTTGAATTTTAACTGTGTATCTTAGATAAAACTGTTCACAAATATATATTTAACAATAGAAAACGGAAATTATCTCGAAATCCGCCAAAATGATGTTATATTTCGAGTTGCCACCACTACTGGTACTACCACAACTACTGGAGCATCTACCCTAGTGTGGTCTGAAATTCAAGAAGCTTTTCGGACTCAATGCCATAGCGTTTAGAATAAAAAATCTGGAAAACTTTTGAACTAAAATTCCAAAAGATTTTGCAAGCAACATTCTGGAAGACTTTTGGTCAAAATTCATGAAGATTTTGAGTTCAAAATCCCAGAAGATTTTCCAGCCAGATTTTCATATTTTGGACCAAAATTTCAAAGACAGTAATTCCAATAGCATTCAGGCCGATATTCCAAGAGATTTTTAGATTAAAATTGTAGAAGTTTTTGGGCTAAACGTTCAGATATTTTAGGACTAAAATGCCAGAGGAATTTTGAACGAAATTTTCAGAAGATATTTAGACCGAAATTCATAAAGAATTTTACCCAACCAAAGTCACAACATTCTAGATCAAAATTTTATTGATTGTGGAGTGAAAGTCTAAAAGTCTTTTGGGCCAAAATTTAAAACGGTTTACGCACCAGAAGATTATGTACAAAAATTCCTAAAGATTTTGAGACCATATTCCAAATCGTTTTGGGCCCTAAAATTCCAGATTTTGGGACCACAATTCCAGTTAATTTTTGGACCAGTATTTCAGTAGGTTTAGGACTGAAACTTCAGAAGATTTTCGGATCAGAATTACATAACATTTTGTATTACAATTCCGGAAGATTTAGGGACCAAAATTCAAGAAGATTCTTTGTTCAAAATTCCGAAAGATTATTAAACCAAAGATCCAGTATATCTTTTGATCAAAATTCCAGAAGATGTTTAGTTCCAAATTATAGAGGTTTTATTGTCCAAAATTCCAGGAGATTTTCGAACCACAGCTCTGGAAGGCTTTTGGACAAAAATCTCAGAAGATTTTTAAGCCGAAAATCTGGAAGATTTTTAAGCCGAAATTCTGGAAGATTTTGGAAAAAAACTACAGATGATTTTGGACTAAAATTTTGGAAGCTTTTAAGACCGAAATTCCAGATGGTTGGACCCAAATTACAGAGGATTTTTGAGCCAAAACTCCAAAACAAATTCCAGAAGAATCTGAACCAAAATTCCGGAAGATTTTTAGATAGAAATTCCAGAAGATTTTTGATTCTCTAGACCAACGTTGCAGAAAATTTTTGTCCCAAAATACAGGAAGATAATCAAGAAGATTTTTAGACGAAACCTCTAGGGGCAAAACTTCCGAGGATTTTCGAACCAAAACTCCGCAAGATTGTGGCGATTGTATATTTTTTGATTGGACTGAAATTTCAGAAAATTTTTAGAACAGTATATCAGTAGGTTTTGGACTAAAATTTCAGAAGATTTTCGGATCAGAATTACATTTTGGATTAAAGTTTCGGAAGATTTAAGGACCAAAATTCAAGAAGATTCTTTGTTCAAAATTTCGAAAGATTATTTAACCAAAGATCTAGTATATTTTTGATCAAAATTTCAGAAGATTTTTAGATCAAAATTAATAGATGTTTTATTGTCCAAAAATCCAGGAGATTTTTAAACTACAGCTCCGGAAGGCTTTCGGACAAAAATCCCAAGTTCTGGAAGATTTTGGACCAAAACTACAGATGATTTTAGACTAAAATTTTGGAAAATTTTTAAATCGAAATTCCAGATGGCTGGACCCAAATTACAGAGGATTTTTGAACCAAACTCCGAAACAAATTCCAGAAGAATCTGAACCAAAATTCCGGAAGATTTTTAGATAGAAATTCCAGAAGATTTTTGATTTAGGACCAACGTTGCAGAAGGTTTTTGTCCCAAAATACCGGAAGATAATCAAGAAAATTTTCAGACGAAACTTCCAGGGGCAAACTTTCCGAGGATTTTCGAACCAAAGCTCCGCAAGATTGTGGACTGAAATTCCTAGAGATTTTGGACTGAAATTTCAGAAAATGTTTAGACCAAAATTGCAGCAGCTTTTTGGACCAGAGGATTTTTAAATCAAATCTGCAGAAGAATTTAGACTGAAATTCCAGATGATTTTAGTTTCAGAAGAATTCTGGATCAAAATTCTAAAGTTTTTAGGATTTTGATCCTTAAAAGATGTTTGAGCCCATAAACGGTCTACATCTTAATTCTGGAATTTGTTTGGACCAAAATCTCGGAAGATTTTAAGAATATTTAAAATTCCGAAAGATTTTTGGACAAATCTTCCAGAAGACTGTTGGACCAAAATTGAAGCCGAATTTTTAGACTAAAACTTTAGCAGATTTAAGGAGCAAAATTTCAAAAGTTTTTTGGACAAAATTTGGTAGGATTTTCAGGCCGAAATTCCAGAAGATTTTGGTGCCAAAATTTCATAAGATTTTAGAACAAAAATTCTGGAAGATCTTTGGACTAAAATTCCAAATGATTTAGGACCGAGATTTCAGAAGATCTTTGGATCAAAGTTTTTGACGATTTTGGACCAAAACTACAAAAAACTTTTTGGAGAAGAAAAGTTTGGATTAAAATTCCGCAAGATTTTGGACCAATATTCAGATGGTTTTGTACCAAAATTTCAGAAGATTTTTGGACCAAAATTTACAGAAGACTTCTGGACTGATCTGGACGATTTTCAACCAAAATTTCAGAACATATGGTCTAAAATATTTCAAGAAATTTCAAAGCAAAATTCTAGATGATTATTAGATCAACGTTCTAGAAAACTGAATCAAAATTCCATTGGAATTTTGCTTCAAAAATTCCAATCATATTTAGGACCAAATTTTATAAAGTTTTCGATCGAAATTCCAAAAAATGTTTAACTAAAAGTCCACGACATTTTGGACTCAAATTCAAGAACATTTTTGGAATAAAGATAAATAAAGATTCAGAACGTACTCTAAGGTTGCTGGAAGATTTTGGAGTAAAATTCCAGGAGCTTTTGGGGCCAAATTTTTTGAAGGAAAGTTCCAACCGGAATTTCAGACGGTAAACGCACCTAATTCGGCGCACCCCACATTTCAGTCAAAACTTCCAAAACCCTACAAATTTTTATCACAATTAACATACCTAGGAAAATAGGTATACATAGAGCTATTCGTTTGATAATTTTTCAGAAAAATATGCGATGCGTTTACGGTGGAATAAATTTCTAGAAGATTTTTGGACCAAAATTCAAGCAGATTTTCTACCCAAAGCTTCAAAACATGTCAAACTACAAACTTCTAAGGATTTTAGAATGAAATTGCAGATGTTTTAGGGCCAATATTTCAGGAGATTTTTGGATCAAAATACCGAAATATTTTGAAACCTAATTCCAAAAGATTTTGTATCAAAATTTCACATGATATTATACTTATATTCTACACGATATTGGACTTAAATTTCCAAACCTTTTTGGATTAGAATTCAAGAACATTTTTAGACCAGAAGTTAAGAAGATTTTTGAACCAAAAATTCAGAAATATATACCAAAAGATATGCAAAAGATTGCAGAAGTCTTTGAGTCGAAATTTCAGAAAAATTTTGAACCAAAATTTTAGCAGATTTTTTAAATAAAGAATTAGAATATTTCAGAACAAAATTCTAAATGATTTTGGAGCAAAGTTACAGGACTTTTTGGGTCAAAATTTTAGAAGATTTTGGATCAAAATTCCAGAAGATTTTGGACCAAAATTCCTCAAGATTCAAGATTAATATTTCAGATATTTTGAACCAGAACTTCTGATGATTTTTGAGCCACAATTAGAACAGACTTTGAACCGAAATTCCACAACATTCCAGATGAATATTTTTAGACTCAAATTCTAGAATATTTTTGCGTCAAAATTACTGAAGATTTTTGGACCAAAATTCTACATGTTTTCAAGCCAAAATTCAAGAACACTATTGGAGCGAAATTCAACAAGATTTTTGGACCTAAATTTAAGCAAATTTTTGAACCAAAGATTCTGAACATCTCAGAACAAAAATCCAAAATATTGCAGAGTAAAATTGCAGATGTTTTTTGACCAAAGCTTCAGAAGATATTTGAATCAAAATTCTGAAAGATTTTTGGACCAAAATTCCATTAGATCTTATGCCAGATAATTTTGGAGCAAAATTCCAAAAAAGTTTTAGACCAAAAATGTAGAAGATTGGGGTCAGTCCCGGCGTAGTGGTTAGCATTCACGCCGCTCACACCGAGGACCCGGGCTCAAATCCCAACTCCGGAGAGGTCACGAATGACCCAAAACTGGTTAAACTTACTATGATCTAAAATCAAAGCAAAACAAACAATGCAGCCAATATTTTAGAAGACTTTTGATTCTAGACATTTTTAGACCGAAAGTCCAGAAAATTTGTGCACTAAAATTTCAAAACACCTTTGGATGAAAATTCAAGAGTTCAAAAGGTTAGGAATGAAAGAGTTCAGGAGCCGAAGAGTACAACAGTCCAGGTCAAAGAGTCCAGAAGTCCAGAAGGCCTCAAATCCAAGAGTCCATCCAATAGTCCAAGAATCCACAAGATTTTTCACCAAAATTTTAGAAGACTTTCGCACCAAAATTCTAGAGTTTTTAGAACTAAAATTCCAGAAAGGATTTCGACCGAAATTTCAGCAAGCTTTTGGACCAAAATTTCAAAACACTTGGGACAATTTTCCAAGTTTCTAAGTGTTCAAGAGTCCAAGAGCTTAGGTGCCCAACAGCGGAGCGGAGCGCAAGAGTTTAGGTATCCAAAAAGTTCACGAGTCTAACAATCCAAGAGTCCAAAAGTTCAGGAACCTAAGAGTCAACGAATCCAAGAGTCCAAGAGCTCAGCAGTTCACGAGCTTAAGAATCCACGAATCCAAGAGTCCACGAAATCAACAATCCACGAGTCCAAGAGTCCAAGAATCCAACAGTCCAGGAATCCAAGAGTCCAAGAGTTCAGGAGTCTAAAAGTTCTAAGAGTGCAAAAGCTCAGCAGTCCAGGAGTCTGAGTATTCACGAATCCAAGTGTCCAAGAGTCAAAAACTTAAGAGTCCAAGAGTCAAAATTAAAAAAGATTTTTAAACCAAAATTTAAGCAAATATTTGAACCGAGATTCAGAACTTTTTTAAACAAAATTTCAAAAGGAAAGGAATAAAATCGCAACAGATGTTGGACCTAAATACGGAAAGATTGTTAGGCTAAAATTGCAAAGATTTTAGACCAATATTCCAGATAATTTTGGAGAAAAAATATCGGGCATCGGACATCAGTGTCTGTTTTCGATTTCAGGTTTCGTATTCTAGTAAGATACTCCAAAAACTTCTGCGTAAGAGTCCGCAAGTCTTATAGTCCACGATTCCAAGAGTCCAGGAGTCCAGGAGCGTAAGAGTCCACGAGTTGAAGAGTCCAAGAGTTCAAGAGTTCAGTTGTTCAAGAACAACTGTTCAAGTTGTTCCTGAACGTTCAAGAGTTCAAGTGGTAGGAACCTGAGTCCCAGAGTCCACGAGTCCATGAGTTGCGTCCAAGAGTCCAGAAGCCCAAGAGTGCCGGAGCCCAATGGTTCAGAAGTCCAGAAGTCTAGGAGACCAAGAATTCAAGAGTCCAAATGTCCTTGAGTCCACAAGTTCAAGAAATCAAAAGAGTCCTAGAGTTTAAGGGTTCAAGAGTCAAAGAGCCAAAAAATCAAAGAGTTCAACAGTTCAAGTATCCTAGCATGAACTTCAGGTTTTTCGAATTTTAATCTTCTGGACTAAAATACCAGAAGACATCGGACCAACATTCCAATCAGATTTTAAATTATTCCAGATGACTTAGAAGCAAAATTTCAGAGCATTTTTGACATTTAATCCAAACAAATTTTCAGCCAAAATTTTAGAACATTTTTGCACCAAAATTCCAAATTTTTTAGACCAAAATTTCAGATGAGTTTTCTTATCACAGCCACAATGAAGGAATCCTGGAAATAATTTTAATTATTTCTAACCTTAGAAATATTTCAAATTATTTTCTTGTCTGTATTGACATTTGCGAAACATCCGAAATATTTCGCAAATGTTAAATCTGCCAGGCCAACTGTGAAGTATTGACGCAGAGACAATGCAGTGAAATGAATCTTGTGTGAATAAGTTATTGATACATAGATACATTTCGGAATCAACAGGGAAAGAAGAAACGGGGACGTCTCGTACCAACCGCTTCTGATTAATATTTAAATTGATTAGGTTTTGATTTTCGTTGGGAGTATTTAGCTAGTAAAGGTTAAACAATACTCCGGACCCTCGGGAATGAGACAAGTACATTTACTTACTTGCCCAAGTAATAATTTTCGTTTTATTACACTCTTATGATAGCATTGAAGACCAAATTTGGTCTTGAAGTCCAACTTAAAAGTACAATAAAACTCACATTGTTGCTTGGGTGGCAAGGCATGCCTTTGGTAAAAACCTAGGTAATAGCGCCTTTGGTCGCTCCCAATATTTCAGATGATTTTTGGACATAAACCTCAAAAAAAATTTAGATCAAAATTCCAAAAATCCAGGCGCCCAAGAGTCCAGGATTTTAAGAGCTCAAATGTCCACGAGCCCAAGAGTTTAAGAGTCCAAATGTCCTCGAGTCCACGAGTTCAAGAGTCTAAAAGTCCAAAAGTCTAAGAGCTCAAGAGTTCAATAGTACAAGAGTCTGAGTCCCAGAGTCCACGAGTCCGTGAGTCGAATCCAAGAGTTCTAGATTCCAGGAATCCACGAGTCTATGAGTCCAGGAATCCGGAAGCTTAGAACCAATAGTCCAAAAGTTTAGCAGTTCACGAGTCCAGGAGTCCAAGAGTCTAAAGGTTCAAGAGCCTAAGAGTCGAAAAACCGAAGAGTCTACTAGTTCAACAGTTCAAGCATCCAAGCATGGACTTCAGGCTTTCCGAATTTTATTCTTATGGACTATTACTTCTGGACTTTTGACCTCCGGGTTGTTTCATTGTTGGACTTTTGCATTCAGTATAATTCCACAGTCTCTGAAATAAAGAAATAAATCATATCAAGTTCAAAGCCGAAAAGTTCAATTACCAATTTAAAATGTTTGAGTCCCGGTTCAGAAAGTTTGTGCCCAATAGCCAAAACTTTGACCAGCCTCATTTTTTTGTCTTGATCTTGGTGATGTAGTCAGGCACTTTTTTTTTACAAATGATGAATGATGAATGAAATGGTAAGAGAAAGTAATGCAACAAAGGTTTTGATAGTATCTCAGAGGAGACAAGACGTGAAAGAGATTGGACGGAAATTTAGCTAAAAGAGGGTCATTAAGCCAAAGCTTATTAAAGCTTGTATAACGCTTCTCTTTGCCCAAGCTGGGGGATCCGCGGATCAAACCAAGCTGTAATGGGAGCAAATGAAAACCGGACACGAACTAAATTTTTCTCCCAGGCTGCGTCATTCACCGATACTGCGAAACTCTTGTGCCACAGAAACTGTTACCAGGGAATGTTTTCAATGTTTCAAGGATGATGCTTCCAGTGTTGAAAGCAAATCCCGCTCTAGACAGCCTAAAAATTTGAAGATGAATAATGGGAGGTAGTACTCAAAAAAGATCTGAGTTGGATGCAAAAACGCTTACTGGATCACGGAAAAGATTCGAGAGCAAGGCTGTTAGCTGCCATATGAGCTGAAAACTAGAAACGTTGTAGAAAGTCTTTGAGTATCAACTCAAAGAACAGAACATTTGAATTCTTGAGAGTTTAAAGCCTCAGTTTTCAACTCTAGGTTCATGTATTAATCCATTAATTTTGTTCAATTTTTTTTAAATTGGGAGTCTTCGATCCGTTTTGTACTTGTATGAAAGTTATAAAATTATTTTATAGATAATACTCGATTTCGACAACAACTTTATTTTTGTTCTTATGTTTACAATTTAAAAGATACCGCTAACGAACGAACACTCCTGGCACCTGTCGTAAAAGCCCGGATGTGGGAAGCCATGTTTGCATTGTTTTTAAACAGCAGGCCAAATGGTTTCTAAACAAAGCACCAACACCCGTGACACAAGTCACCGGGGGTTTGATTTATTCCCGCACCGTTTAGTTGACCGTTTAGCACGCACGCAATTATTTTTATCAATATGACATCACTCACGAGAGGAGTAAAACTCTTCTCACTTTTCATTGGTCAGTGTGGGTGGAGTCGAATTTTATTACCAGCACATGGTCAGTTTAGATGATGCGAAATCAATGTTTTATGTCGCAGGATTTCAGTACGGTGACAGCCGGTTGAAAATTGTTTTCTTTTCGCTGGCATATGTTTAGTTCTTGTGTAATAAATTGGTTACACGGATGGAGCAACAGTGGAAGGTGTCCTTCGCCATTGAAAACCTTTCCATGCTTAAGATAGTGAAAGAAAATGTAATGTCAAAAGCAGCATCATTATTTTAAAAGGTAGGTTTTGAACGCTGCAAAATGCCATGAAATATTTGTTTGGCATATTAAATGTACTCATTACTTAGTCTGCTCACGTAACCTCACTCGCTGGATGTGACGAGGGAATACAACGAACGAGATTCAATCTAACGGAGTCTCATATTGGTGGTGGCGCTGACTGCATAAGCGGTAGACGCTGAGCTCCGGTAGCAAACCGGAGAAAAAAGTCAATTACTAAAGTAAATTTAATCGATAGAGACTCAATTAATCTCGAGTGCTGAATGGATGGTCTTTGTGTGTTTGTTTTTCGACGGCAGTTATATTTTAATTTGTTTCATTTCAATCGTAGTGGTTCTTCTCTTCTTTAATGGACCTATTATTAATCAAACATAACTCATACTAATTTATTTTTATGGTAATATGAAATTGAAATAACTGGAGGAAAAAATTAGATCAGCTGGGTTGGAAATAAATTACTTATTTGTTTTGTTTTTTTATAATTAAACATTCCTTCGTCGCACATGGTCGCTCCATTAAATGGTCTTAACCTTGGAGCTTGGAGTTGATACAGTTCCAACTTAATCGAAAGCACAAATTGCATCATTATCGCGTGGATAGCGGCTAAAATATGTTAATCTCTTACGTAAATTGCGCTGAATGCGCGCAAGTTCTCCACCGAAGGCAATGCAACACATCCAGACCCAGAAGGAACTGACCGAACGAACCGGTTCCACCGGCAATCCGAACAGGAGTGCGAAAACGGTTCATGCCCAAACCCGTACCCGTCTGGTATCGTGAGCAAGCAGTCTGTAGGTACCTACGGACGACGGTACGATAATCGGCTTTGCCGCGGGAACAATTCGTTCGAGAGAACAAGCAAAAAGGCCTGCCCAAATTGGCCTCACGCTACAACGTGAAACGTGAGCCTCCCTGCGTGGCCCTCGGTGCGCCGACTCTCAAGTCAAGAGTCGCGAACTTGTTTCAGCCATATTTGGCCAAAAATCCGAGCTTCATGGTCCTCCGGTTCGGTGTCATACATACTTTGTGTTGCGCGCTTGGCAGCAGCAGCATTATTGGAACCGAGGCCGGTCCGGCTCGTTCGAGCGAGGTTGGCAAGGAAGAGAGGTAAATCCCGCAAGAGCCTGCGATAGCCATAAATTTTAATTTCTGTGTGTGTAAACTTGTTCGACGTTCGTTCGCGAGATATTGGCTTCTCACATGCCGCTACCAGCCAACCACCGCAACCGTGTTCTGCTGGCTGCTGACACACCCACATGTGGGAAAAAAAGTGGTTCCGTTCTGCCTCGTCGTCGTCGTCGTCGTGATGCTTCGTGATCTGGTGGCAGGAGGTCTCGGTGGCTGGTTGGCATGTTTGCTTGAACCAGAAAGTCTGCGTGAAGCCATCTATTCTCGAGATGTATACGGTTTTGAGTGCGTCTCTGTGTCAGTCGTTTTGCCTCCTCGGTTGCATCGGGGGGGATTGACTGGAGTTAGTTGGTTTAGAAGGTACGGAGAGATTGCCCTACGGGGCAGATTGGTTCGCGTCGTACAAAGCTGTCAGTGGCTGCGTGGCGAAGGTTACAGATTCCCGTGGTCTTAATGTTGCAATCAGAAGCGTGCCCAGACTTTCAGTAGAATATTTTGGCCTGAAAACATGTAATTAGGTCGGGGTCGATTAAGTTGAAAAGTCTGTATTTTTGAAATAGAAATTTGACTTGGAACTGAACTTAAAATTCGTTTTGAAATTGAACTTAAATTTGTAATGGTTTAGACAGGACATTTTGCTAGGAATTGGAGTTTAAATTAGATTGAAAATTAAGCTCGAATTTGAACGTAAACTTGATTTAAATTGAAATTGATGTAAGAATTACATTTGGAAATTGCACACAAAATTTTTTAAATTAAATCATTCTTGAAATTAGGCTTAGCATCGGACATAGAACTGGACTTGAAATTAAACTTGATCTTGGACGTGAAATTAAATTTTTACTTGGACCTAAGTACTAAAATTAGACTCGAGTTTTTACTTGAAATTAGGATTGCACATTTTTCATCGTACACTTTCGCTCTCACATGTTTTACCTCTTTTCTGTTCCTCGGTTTCTCTTTTCCTGTTACTTTTTTCCATTTTTTGTTCAGTTTTTTCTTCTTTTCTATAGCGTAAGTAGTCCCAAAGATGTTTTAACGAAAAGAAAAGAAGTCTAAAGCAATCATTAAAGAAATCTAAAAGAGATCTAAAAGAAGTCCTAAAGAGAACTAGTGCAATCTAAAAGAAATTTACAAGAGTGTTAACAAACAGTTTAATAGCATTTTTAAAGAACTCTAAAAGGTGTCTAAAAACGTTGAAAATAGTCTAAAATAAGTTTAAGAGAAATCAAAAAGAAGCTTAAAAGAAGTCTAAGTAAAGAGGCCTAAAAAAATCCTTAAAGAAATCCAAAACAATTTATTTGAAGACTAAAAGACGCCTAAAACAAGTTTGCCTTATTTTTGGGTTATTGATAAGTCATTTCATAAATATAATATAGTTGCCCAAAAAATTTAAATCACCTTTTATATGCTGTTTGTTGTCCGTATAATATATGTGCAAACGTGTGTCATTATTGTATCATGTTTTTTTGTTTAAAATTTTGAATAGTTCTGTTCTCGGCTCTTATTTTTTACTTTGCTCTACTGTTTTTACCTTTTTCCCATTTTACCTTTTTCTTTAGTTCGTTTTACTTGCCTTTCTTCGCTTTTTTCTGCTCCATTTTCCCATTCCATTTTATCCCACTTGGTTTTTGTTTTCACTTTTCTTCTTTTTCCTTACCTCCTTCTCCGATTTTTTGCCTTTCTTTGTCTCGTTTTCCTTTTTTCTGTCATATGATTTCTGTTACATTGTTCTGTTTTCCTTCTTTTATTGTTCCATTTTTTCTTATTTTCAGTCCTTGTGTTTTCTATTGCTTATCACTAATTTTTTTTTGCTTTCTTCTGTTCCGTTTTCCGCCTTTTCTCTTCTGTTTTCTTTTTTCATTTCTAGTTTTTGCCTTTTCCAACTCTTTTTTTCTGTTTTCCTTCTCGGTTTTCGACGTCTGTTCTGTTTTTCCTCTTTCAGATGCCCTGTTTTTTATATTATCTCATGTTTATTCTGTTTTTGGCACCTATTTTTTCTGTTCCATTTTCCCGTTTTTCGTGCCGACTTCTCCTCTTACATCTTGTTTGACCTCTTTTGTGCATGGTTGGTTCTATTTTTTCCCTTTTTGTTCCCTCTGTTTTCGGTTCCGTCCTCCATTTCTTCTTTATCGTTTTCCATATTTTTCTCTTTTTTTCCCACCTTTGATATCAGTGCTGAAGTTTTTATGTGGAATAAATAAATAAATAAATATGGAATACCGAGATTAAAATTCAAGAATTAAGAATTAAACAACTTTAATTTCCATACTCCCATAATAAAAAGCTCAGAAATACTGTTCTGAGAAACGTCAAAAATGGCTGTAAAACTGTGGTTTTCCTTTTTAATTTCTCGTTTTTTTCTTCTTTCTACCCTTTTAACTTTTTCTTCGGATTTTCTGGTTCCGTTTCTCCTATTTTTCTTTTTCTGTGCCGTGTTCCCATCCCATGTTGTCCCAGTTTTCTCTTTTCCTATCCTATTTGATCTCTCTTTCCTCGTTACTCGTTGCAGTTTACTATTTTCCCTTTGGCTATTCCCTTTTTGTTTTACTTTCCTTCTATTTGTTTCCCGTTTCTCCACCTTTACTGTCACGTTTTTTCTTTTTCTCTCGCGTCTATTTGTTTTTTTTTCTCTTCTATGCATTTTCCCTTTATCTGCCTGTTTCTATCGATATCCTGTTCTCATCATTTCCTGCCCCATATTTCGCACTGTTCAGTTCTCAATTTCTTCTTGTTTTTCTCCTTTCTGTTCATTTTTCTTTTTTCCTCTCCTTTCCTGTCTCGTTTTCTTTCGTTTTCTGTCCCGTTAACCCCTTTTCTATTTTTTCGTATTCATCTGCTCCGCTCTACCTCTTATGTCCTACTTTTCCTCTCTGTCTTCCACGTTCTATTTTTCTTTTCCGTTTTATCTCGTTCATCTTTCATTTTCTCAATTTTCCTGTTTCCGTGTTTTTTTTTATTTCCTCTGTGCTTATCCCGTTTTTCTGCTACTTTGTTCTGTTTTTTCTCCTTTTCTGTCCAGTTTATCCATTTCCATTCTCGCTTTCCTAGTTTTCTTTATAGTTTTTCGTTCCTCTTTTTCATTTCCCTTTGTTTTACTTCCAGTTTTCCTTTCGTCTTTCTTTTTTTTACACCGTGTTTTCCGTTGCATTGCTCCGTTTTTTCGTTTATTGTTCAATTTTTTCTTATTTTCAGTCCTGTTTTTCCTCGTGTTTCCTCCTGTTTTCTACTCTTATGTTATTTTCTCTCTCATTTTTCGTTTTTTCTACCCTTTTTCATTTTCTATTTACGATTATCGTTTTTTTTTCAATTCTTTTTATATCCTATCCTTCTCGTTTTTCGTCTTTACTTCGTTTTTCCTCTTTTAGCTGCACCGTTTTTTCTTTTTTTTCATGTTTATCCTGTTTTTGTCTTCCGTTTTTCCCTTTGCGTTCCGGTTTCCCTTTTTTCTCTCGTTTTTTTGCGTGATCCTGTCTTCTTTTTGTCCCAAGGGTGGAACCTTTCATATCTCGTCTGATCGCTTTAACCCGTTTTTTCCTTTCTTCTATCAGTTTTATCTCCTTTGCTATTCTTGTTTTTTTTTGTTTCTCTTGTTTTCTATTCCGTTTTTCCTTTTTCTTGTTTCCAGTTTTTTCACCTTTTCTGCCATGTTTTTTTATTCTTTGTCAGTTCCGGCTTCCCTCTATTCATCTCGTTTTTCCTCCTTTGTACTGTCATTATTCCTTTTTTCTGCCAGCTGTTTCCTCATTCCTCTTCTTTTTCTGTCCCGATTTTCGCACTTTGCCGTACCTCCGGTTTGTCATAGTTAGTTTATGTCTTGTAAAATCTTACAATCCTAACTAAGGCCATTGCAAATTATTTTTGTCAACGCCCTTGGAAATTGACTTGAAAAATCGGGTGGCAAAAAAATAATTTGTAGTATATGACCTGAATTTTTTTAATAAAATCAATTGTCTGTGGTCTCTACAGCCTGAAAAACTCGAAAAATGAGTGTACGAGTTGAGTTAACGCTTCTAGCACTAAACAGAAATGAAAATCCAAACAATGGAATTTCCGAAAATCGTCCAAAAAATTTTTTTCGTTTCTGTCTTTTTTTCGTAGATTTTTGCATGGAAAATAATAACGTATTTATTAAAAGCAAGAGTAGTTTTGGTTTTCACGTTTAAACTTTAAGTAAAAATGCTTAGAATCCATTTTTTTTGCTCGTTTAAAAAAATCTCTTTGTTTTTTTCCAAAACCCCCCCCCACCTGCCTTCAATTGCCCAACACCGGGAGGACAAAAATTTTATAAAATATTTGTAAATTTGGCCTAACTATTTACAACTAAGACTAACTTTCTGATGACAATTCTAAAATTCGATGGAGCCTCTCTTAAAAACCACTTTCGAACAGTTCCATTCTCCTGTTTTTTTCTTTTCAGTACCGTTTTTTGTTTTTTATCTTTCGTTTTTGCTCTTATTCAGGTCCGTTTTTCCTCTTTTCCTGTCTCATTTCTGTTTTTATTTGCTGTTTAGTAAACTCCTTTTGTAGTTTTTCGTTCTCGTCTGTTCCGTTCCACCTCTTAGTATGTACTGCTTTTGCTCCTTTTCGGGTACGCTGTTTCCATTTTAATTTTTTCCTTCCATTTTAATTTTTTTTGCTACCCATTTTCCGCTTTTTCTGTTTTCTTTTCACAACTTTTCCTATTCTTGTTTTTTCCTTTTATTTTCCTCCTTTCATATCACTTTTTTTTGTTTCGTTTTTTCTCCTTTTCTATGCTTCTGTCCTCAGTTTTTCCTCTTTTTACTCGTCTTCTTTATCATTTTCTTTGTTTTCTCTCATTTTTCTTCTTTTCTTTTCCTGTCCAGTGTCTTTTTTGCCTAGTTTTCCCCTCAATTTGCTACCATTTTCTTCTTTTCTCTTTATACTTCCCATGTTTGCTTCCATTCTGTCACGATTTTTTTTTTTTGTTTTATTTTTTTTTCTCTCAACTTTTTCTCTCGAAAATTTTTCCACTTTTTTGATTCCGTTTGTCCCGTTTTGGTCAAGCTGTCCTCCGTGCTCTTTCTTGTATTTATCTCCAGAGGACCAAGAGGAGACGAACTACCGGATGATTACGATAGAAGGACGCAAAATTAATTTGTTTTATAAGAAACCGTTTGTTCTAAGCTGTTTGGTTTGTGAGATATGAATTTTTGAATTAGGAAAATATTCAAGAGAATCAGGGTTTTCAGCCATAATTCAGAAACAACAAAAAATATTACCGTTAAGAGATTAATTGAAATCGGATTTGAAATTAGATTTGGCCATGGATATGAAATTAGACTTGGAATTGAGCTCAAAGCAGGAAATGAAATTGCACTTGGAACTGTATTTGAAATTGGACTTTACACTTGACTTAAAACTCGACTTAAAATCATATAATATAGGTTAACAACTCAGCTTTAATCGCACTAGACTGTGAAAGGTTTAAACTAAAGGTTTCGTTACGGCTTAGACTTAGATCCTTCACAGTATAACTGGAGTGGAGATCGTTCCTAGAGCCAATCAACAATCAAATGCTAGTTTATTTCAACAAGCTAAGCCCTCAACAACTATTTTCTTTCCATATGTCAAATATCAATACCAATCAACTAAATTGAAAGGACAAAATTGAAGGGAAAAAGTGAAATTGAAAAACAACCATGCGTCTCCATATTCGTTGGAATTAATGGAGCCGCTTCGTTCAGTATAGTTATAAGAATTTTTCGTATCATTAAAGTTTAGTAAAAATTCCAAAACAAAGGAACAATGGCGCTTACAAGCAGTGCTGAAACTGGGCTTGAAATTAGAATTAAAACCATTTTTACGCAACTAATTTACTTGCCGCAAAAATAGTGGCAGAGATAATTAAAAACTGTCAAATCAAATTTCAAAGAAAAGATGAAACACGTGCTCTATGATGCCCTAGCCAGGGCACGCCAGTGCATGGTTGCAACGGATTGAATTGTATGCTTTTCTTGCAAACGAACATACGTACTGACGACGCAGATCAAGTAACATTAAACGTTATTTATTGATTGCAAGATTGCAGGAGAATCGTGTGAAGATTGTAAGATTGGAAGCACTGTTTTACAATTGTGCACTGTTTTACAACTTTTAGCATTTAAAAATATCAAAGAATTTGATGAAACAGTTTTCCAAAAACATTGGAATTTTTATTTGGACTTAATTGACAGTGTGGTCAACAATAAAACCTAAAAAACTCACAGTAGAAATTGATCTTCCCAGCCGCTGAATCAGTTCATGGAAAGATAATCCATTTGAAGAAACTTCTTATTACAAATGTTTGTTGTAATCTGTTTGCATGCATACTGTAGGTAGTACTGGTTTAATAAATTGCAGCCAGCACGAAACCTAATCGATTCGTTGCAAGCGTTTCTGTGATCAATCGCCGCGATTGCGTTAGGGTGATTCACGAATCTAGCTATTTTAATTTTACTAAAATACAATTCCACCTTCAGCAGGTTCAAGTCTACGATTCCCTAACAGCCGTACCAAATTTTTGAACCCCCCTACATCGGCCGAAGATAATCTGTATAATCTGTACAGCCGGCGGGCCCTGCGAAAAATATTATCCAAGCAATGCAGGAACAGCGCAAAGGGGCGAAAACGAAGAACGTCCACGCGAAGGGCGGAGAAAATTTATTGGCTTAATTGCCCAAGCTGATGGGTATTTATGGAGCCAATTGCTGTCCCCGCGACCGAACCGAACCGAACCGAACCAAGCCATTGGCTGGTGTGTAAATTTTTCTTATTACACTCCACGCTGTTCTGGCTCTGGTCATGATGCTGGGCTGGACTGGGCTGGGCAGAAAAGATTTCCCAGCTAACCGTCAAGTGATCATGCTGCATGGGACTAGCTCGACTAGTTGTAATCTAATTTAGAACTGGAGAATCGTTTGAAAATCCGCAGCTACTGATGACGTAGTTTTAAATTAATTCATCAAATCTTGAATATCTTAGGTAGAACATCATTTTCTACCTACTCTCTTATTCAGTTTAACATTTTAGTGCCCTTCGGACGGGGGCCGAAATTTTTCGTTTGTACGTCCAGAAATGTGCTCACCACTTGAAATAATTTGTCCGAATCGGAAAGTGAATTGGAAAAAACGAAAAACTTATCTTGTGTGTAGGGAAAAGATCCGCTTTCCGGCTGTTTTACATTTTTCGTTACACGCAAAGACGTATTAAGGCCAGAATGAATCCGCTTTACTCTAGGAGCCATTCGAAAAATACACATTAACAGCTGCATCTGTTTAGTATAATTCATTCACTCATCCCGTGTTTGCCGATCGTGGAAAGGTTTCGCTTTGGTGGGTGGAAAAAATGGCAGATGGAGAAAAAAATTTGTGAAAAACGGTGCAGGTTTTTCGGTGCGTTAAGCAGCGGCAACGACTGGAAGTGATTCGGGGGGATGTAGTCGGACGTCGGTGCGGCAATAATTTAAGTACTAGTTGAAAGATAAATCGACATTTTGAACCAGACCGAAGCTGCTGAAGGAACTTTTTTCGCTTGCAACAGAGTAGTGGCAGGAAATTCGTTTGATTTTATTACGTTAAGGTCGAACTCATGTCGTATTTCATGGTCTATGACATTTGTACTTCGGTTTGGTTGTAAGTCTGTCGCCGATTGTTCGGCTTACTGGAAAAAATAAAAGAACTAATTATAAATAACTAGTACTAAAGTAGATGCCTTCTGGGTAACTAGAAATCACACTATCAAAGCATAATAAAGTCAATAGACAATGAACAAAATTCAAGAAAGACCATCAACAGTACCTTGTTCCGTAAATTTAGCATCGGATATGCCACGAAGAATCTCTTTTCTTGCCTGATGCAAAAACAAACGAATGAATAAAGCACCACACACCATGAAGAAACAGAATAGAGTTTCAAGCGAAGAAAAAAAGACCAGCTCGGTGCGTGACATGCTCGGTTATGGAGGAATTAAATCGAATGGCTTTGTTTTGTTTGCACGGGCATATAATCCACGAGAAAGGAAATCGCGAACGAACGTATAGATTAAATGCAAATCCGCTGCTGGAATGCTGTGTCATGCTTTGGTCGCTTCGACCACATCGACTCCACCGAACTCCACCGACTACGAGTATGACAAACTCCAACGGAAATGGAAGAGTTAAGAAAAAAGATTGAACGGAAACGAAGTTAATCAGTAGTAAAATGAGGAAAAAACTGTACCTTAAAATGAAATTTTTTGCAGAGATTGGGATTGCAGAGTGATTGCGGGGATATGTTTGAGACGAAAAGTTACAATTTTTCGATATTATTTGGCATTGAAAATTGAACTTCGATTCGTTTTGCAAAGGGAATGGAAATAAATTTTTCAATTGGAGCAATTCTACCCTAGAACTGTTTATGAGCAAAATTTTTTGGTTTCCATCCATCCATCCATCCATCCATCCATCCATCCATCCATCCATCCATCCATCCATCCATCCATCCATCCATCCATCCATCCATCCATCCATCCATCCATCCATCCATCCATCCATCCATCCATCCATCCATCCATCCATCCATCCATCCATCCATCCATCCATCCATCCATCCATCCATCCATCCATCCATCCATCCATCCATCCATCCATCCATCCATCCATCCATCCATCCATCCATCCATCCATCCATCCATCCATCCATCCATCCATCCATCCATCCATCCATCCATCCATCCATCCATCCATCCATCCATCCATCCATCCATCCATCCATCCATCCATCCATCCATCCATCCATCCATCCATCCATCCATCCATCCATCCATCCATCCATCCATCCATCCATCCATCCATCCATCCATCCATCCATCCATCCATCCATCCATCCATCCATCCATCCATCCATCCATCCATCCATCCATCCATCCATCCATCCATCCATCCATCCATCCATCCATCCATCCATCCATCCATCCATCCATCCATCCATCCATCCATCCATCCATCCATCCATCCATCCATCCATCCATCCATCCATCCATCCATCCATCCATCCATCCATCCATCCATCCATCCATCCATCCATCCATCCATCCATCCATCCATCCATCCATCCATCCATCCATCCATCCATCCATCCATCCATCCATCCATCCATCCATCCATCCATCCATCCATCCATCCATCCATCCATCCATCCATCCATCCATCCATCCATCCATCCATCCATCCATCCATCCATCCATCCATCCATCCATCCATCCATCCATCCATCCATCCATCCATCCATCCATCCATCCATCCATCCATCCATCCATCCATCCATCCATCCATCCATCCATCCATCCATCCATCCATCCATCCATCCATCCATCCATCCATCCATCCATCCATCCATCCATCCATCCATCCATCCATCCATCCATCCATCCATCCATCCATCCATCCATCCATCCATCCATCCATCCATCCATCCATCCATCCATCCATCCATCCATCCATCCATCCATCCATCCATCCATCCATCCATCCATCCATCCATCCATCCATCCATCCATCCATCCATCCATCCATCCATCCATCCATCCATCCATCCATCCATCCATCCATCCATCCATCCATCCATCCATCCATCCATCCATCCATCCATCCATCCATCCATCCATCCATCCATCCATCCATCCATCCATCCATCCATCCATCCATCCATCCATCCATCCATCCATCCATCCATCCATCCATCCATCCATCCATCCATCCATCCATCCATCCATCCATCCATCCATCCATCCATCCATCCATCCATCCATCCATCCATCCATCCATCCATCCATCCATCCATCCATCCATCCATCCATCCATCCATCCATCCATCCATCCATCCATCCATCCATCCATCCATCCATCCATCCATCCATCCATCTGTCTGTCTGTCTGTCTGTCTGTCTGTCTGTCTGTCTGTCTGTCTGTCTGTCTGTCTGTCTGTCTGTCTGTCTGTCTGTCTGTCTGTCTGTCTGTCTGTCTGTCTGTCTGTCTGTCTGTCTGTCTGTCTGTCTGTCTGTCTGTCTGTCTGTCTGTCTGTCTGTCTGTCTGTCTGTCTGTCTGTCTGTCTGTCTGTCTGTCTGTCTGTCTGTCTGTCTGTCTGTCTGTCTGTCTGTCTGTCTGTCTGTCTGTCTGTCTGTCTGTCTGTCTGTCTGTCTGTCTGTCTGTCTGTCTGTCTGTCTGTCTGTCTGTCTGTCTGTCTGTCTGTCTGTCTGTCTGTCTGTCTGTCTGTCTGTCTGTCTGTCTGTCTGTCTGTCTGTCTGTCTGTCTGTCTGTCTGTCTGTCTGTCTGTCTGTCTGTCTGTCTGTCTGTCTGTCTGTCTGTCTGTCTGTCTGTCTGTCTGTCTGTCTGTCTGTCTGTCTGTCTGTCTGTCTGTCTGTCTGTCTGTCTGTCTGTCTGTCTGTCTGTCTGTCTGTCTGTCTGTCTGTCTGTCTGTCTGTCTGTCTGTCTGTCTGTCTGTCTGTCTGTCTGTCTGTCTGTCTGTCTGTCTGTCTGTCTGTCTGTCTGTCTGTCTGTCTGTCTGTCTGTCTGTCTGTCTGTCTGTCTGTCTGTCTGTCTGTCTGTCTGTCTGTCTGTCTGTCTGTCTGTCTGTCTGTCTGTCTGTCTGTCTGTCTGTCTGTCTGTCTGTCTGTCTGTCTGTCTGTCTGTCTGTCTGTCTGTCTGTCTGTCTGTCTGTCTGTCTGTCTGTCTGTCTGTCTGTCTGTCTGTCTGTCTGTCTGTCTGTCTGTCTGTCTGTCTGTCTGTCTGTCTGTCTGTCTGTCTGTCTGTCTGTCTGTCTGTCTGTCTGTCTGTCTGTCTGTCTGTCTGTCTGTCTGTCTGTCTGTCTGTCTGTCTGTCTGTCTGTCTGTCTGTCTGTCTGTCTGTCTGTCTGTCTGTCTGTCTGTCTGTCTGTCTGTCTGTCTGTCTGTCTGTCTGTCTGTCTGTCTGTCTGGCGGGATGTTCCTTATAGAATCGAAAACTACTGAACCAATCGGCGAGGTTTTTGGGGCAGCCCCCCGCAGAGATCACATTTATCTAAGCTTATTTATTTTCCTAAGTCTACTGACTTCTATTACTTTCCTCCAGTTGGGTCTGAACGAGTGACAGCGAGTAACGAGAGGATAACCCCTACGAAATCGTACTTTCCACGAAAACATTTTCCGTCAAATGGTACATCCCGCGTAAGGTTTTTCGCGAAACGGTATTCCGCGAAACTCTAGATTCCGCGTTATGGTCAACCGAGAAGTGATCTTCCGCAAAATGGTATTCGGCGAAATGTTATATGATCATGACGAATATTTTAATACTATCCGCTTTATTTTATCAGGCTAAGCAATGGGAGGAGTTGTTTTCTACATTACTGTGAGGAAAATTTGTATATTAAACCACCCATGAACTTCTCAGAAACTTGCAAAACTCGAGATTGTGACAAAGGTCACGATTTATGTACAACGCAGTTTAATTTGTGGCAATACGAAGTTTATCGGGTCAGCTAGTACCATAATAAAACCAGAGGTAATGATTAATACCGTAATAAAACTTTTATAAAATTCAACCAAAACTGAGTCCCACCTGAACAGTCAATTATTTTTCAAAGTTTGCATTGCATTTTTCTCAGTTTTTCCAATGTTCGATCTTCACATAAAACACATTAACTCCCTCATAGCAATGCAAAGCCTAGGTGCTACATTCCGTTATCGAAATTTGACCTTCTGTTTTTTATACGACAGACCGACCGACGTACGAGATTTTCGTACGTATATCAGAGTAAGAAATATGAAATATGTACCGATATGTATCTAGAAAAATCGCATTAGATGCACGAAACCGGCATATGCGTACTATTTTGGAGGCGATATACGTACTGCAGATTATTCGAAAATAATTCACATTCATGAGTATTTGTATACGATGAAATCCGACTCAACATGATTAGTTCCATAATTTTCATACATTATTATACGATTGGTGGTGTGCTGGAGACTTCACAGTCAGCTGTTATAGTACAGGATTATTGCCGGGCCAATTACTACGATCCTATTGACTATAACAGCCTCTCCCAGTCGAGAATCGAACATACGACAACTGGCTTATTAGGCCAGCTTCACAACTCGACGCAAACTGGGAGGTCCACTCCCTCATATGAAGTGTAAAATAACTTGACCAGTATAAATCGGTATCAAAATGATAAAAATTCCAAAATTAGGTAGATTTAGAATTATTATTTGAGCGAGCACTCTCGTGGATTTTTTTATATTAATTTCCAAAGGAAAAAAACCACAATTCGAATTTAGCTAAGGATTATCGAGCATCACTAGAACAGAATGGATTTCATTCTGGTTTTCGGTAGAGGCTTTGCAAATATTTTTCTGCTGTTGGCCCGGCGCTTGAAAAGTGTATATTCCTTCGAGCTTTCAGCATCGTTCACTTTCATGCCTCGCTGGTTGCAAAATACATTGATAACAAAATTATGTGATTGCAACACAAGGTTCGTTTAAACATTAATTGCAGACTTCTCCTTTCCGATTTTGTAAACTGAGGGATGGAATGCAGCGGCAGTTAAGGTATTGCAAGAAAATATGCTTATTTCCAACTTAACCATCTTTTGTAGTTTGTTCTTTCATGGATTTCCACCGAATATCGCTCTCCATGGCTTTTGTGCCCACAAAAATCAAACATAAACACTCTGATATTCTTAAAAAGCAGTTGTACCCTGTGTGCTGAAGAAATTTCCAAGCACTCCCATTCAAAACCACTCCAATGGGAAAATTTAGATTTATGAATCAATATCTAATTTTGGCAAAAAGTTAGATATGAACAACGTCACATGGTGGCGTTTTGCGGTCTCGCGCTTCACACTTCCCGCACCGATAGGCGATGATCGCTCGCCATTATTACGTGCGGAAAAAGTTGAAATACCACCGTGTCGTCGTCGGTCGGCCCAAATCCCGCAACCAGCCAGCCGACCCAGCCAGCAGTCGTGCACGTCGATCACACACGTTTTTGCGGTGGGAATATGTAATCAAGAAAATCCGCTTCTGCTGGCTGCCGTCAGCTTGTCGCCATCAATCCCTGCTGCCTGCACTCAGAACGCCTCAGCCAAATGTCAGCCGCCGGCCGGCCGGCCGACCAACCAACCGCCGAATGAGAAAACATCCAACGTTCGCTTGGTGTTGTATTGACCTACTTACTTCCGTCTTTGGATCGATTGATGATTGGTTCGGTTTCCAGCCCGACACTTCATTAAGTGATCCCTATTTTCGGCACCACAAAACGCACCTTCTAACCCTTAGAATGGGTAAGATTTTTTCCTCACCAGTAAGCTAAAATTGAACGTCTTTCCGTGTCACCGCACCAGCAGCAGCCGGATTGACGTGTTTATACAGCTGTTGACTGGACAACGTTCTTGTAGGTGACTGATCCATCCGGGACAGTTCAAGCATATGTAAACCTGCGAAACGAAGCAGCAGCCAGCATCCACCTAATCCACACCGGGTCACTGCTGCTTGCAATTAGCGTAAACATATGCTCAATTTACAGGCAATCTGCTTCCCTTCGATAGGGGAGAGCAAGGATGGGAAAGATTAGGTACGGCGAACGGGGTAGAAATTATAAAATTAGATCGCCGGCTTTTCGCTGGTCAGATGATGATGGCCAATCCGGGGGCTGGGTTTGACCGCGCGGGAAGGAAATCCATCGCCTCACCAGCAAGTCAAGTGATCGTGTTGGCTGGCTGGCTGGCTAATACCGGATCAAAAGTGCGCGACGGCTGCTCTCTCGGCCAGCGTCAGCAGCATTATTTATAGCGTATTTCGTATGCTCTATAAAGGAATGGAAAATTATAAACATGTTCGCATGTTGAAGGTTTTTTTGGGGTGCTGCGAACGAATGAGACGGTGAGCAAAATGACGCCCGACCCACCCGACCGAACGCTTTGAAGGTGTGGCGGCGTAGCGAAATGCTATTGGGACAAGGACGTCCGAAAGTCTACTTGCCGCGGCACTGTGTGTAAACAAAAGGTGCCCCTGTTCCGCTAGAATATGTATGCGCCGTTGGCATTGGTTTTGCGAGTGTTTAGATTATGATTTGTATCAGGTTTTAATATGGGAAGAAATGGAGCTTCCTTTGTTGCTTGCTCCATTTACGCAAATTGTTCCGAATTTGAAAATTCTACGAACCAGAAATTAACAAAATATGCACCGTATGGTACCGGTAATTTAACTTTTTTTGTTGTTAGGTTTTTAGCAATGCCTATAATCTGTCATTTTTGCTCATACTTTCCAGACAAACTTGAAGTTTTAGAGAATTATTGTACATTGTAATGTATTTGATCGAGTTCTAAACTTTCCATTCTTGTATCAACTGACTAGAATGACTCTAGATGACATTCGCCAACTTTACGGATCGATGACAATTACCCGTTCATTAGAATATTTCCTGTAGATTGAGCCTCCAATAGAAAGCAGAAAAAAAGTTGGATCGGATTGAAACAAAAAATCAAATCTAACTTTGCAGTCCGAATAACGATCGTGCACAACATAACTGTCATGCAACGCGTTTCTTTCGCCAAATGCTGTAAGTTTTTCAAATTAATTACACATTCCGATGAATATCTGATTCGACGTAGCAAACAGAAGGAAACCTGACACTCTTTGATAAATTAACTAAGCTGACAGACGGAAAAATCATTTGTTAGAATAAGAAGCAAATGAATATTATAATCTAATTATCCGATGTCGGGTAAACTCATTCGGTAAGTGTTATATTATTAGATAGCTCGTTAGAGCCGTCTCCTTTGCCGAAGGGTAAACCCAGTGAACCTGTGAAACGATGCGACTTATGCTGTGGGAAATAGTTGAACATCGCAGCCCATGGCGTCCAACGCAAGGCTGGCCGTTTAACAGAATGGCAGAAAACGTCTGATAGTGGGCCACGTTTGCTCTAACTTTGTGCATAGGAAAGAGTAGAAACAGAATCGTTAAATTAGTTCGAACCGGGAAATTTCAACCAAGAATTGTGCGATCGTGCGAAAATATTCCCATTTTACGATTATATTTTATGATCATGATAAACGTCGAACGAAGTAATTTTACTCTTTTCAGCACATGTAATAAAATTGGTAACCGTAGTCACCCATCCACAGCTAAAGCAAAATATAAAAAAGGCCTACTGTTGCGGACTAATCCGGTCGGAATAACGTTATTTATTTTTCATCTCAAGACATTTAATACCTGTGGTTATTATATCGAAAATCCTTGAGTTGAAATATCTACACTCATACACATGTAAAATGGAAACCATTATCAAAGCAATTCTACGTTTCTAAACATCATCTCTTATATTTATGAGAAATTTTGAGCTGATTCAGGTTAGTCATTATCGAGAAGCACAAATAATTGTTTCAAATTAATCCTAGATGGAAACAATGGGATTTGGCTCAATCAAATGCAATACCATGGTGGTGTCGTCAAAATTTACCCCATTTCATATCATCACAAGAATAGCCTGTTTCATCACGGGATCTGTATTCCTTGAATTACTTGGCATGAGGATACATACTCAGTAAGATGGGAATCATTCAAGCATCTTTTGCTTACTCTTTTGGTCGATAGGTCTCAGACCCGCTGCGTGCCAGATGTGACGGTCTCAACATCGTCTGGTAAAAGTTTGGCGTGGCTTAGCCCCAGATGCAATGACAACCGAGATGTCATAAAATGGTGCCAGCAGAAAAAGGTCGATTTAATGGAAAAAAGTATCAATCCTTCGATTTTTCGTTCGATCGTAAATTTTAGATTGGAGAAATTTGGCATCAACCAATGCACCTGATGCATCTGATGCATCTGATTTTGAGCAATGACTGGAGTCATTAACAGCAGCATTGACAAAAGATGTTCGACGAAAAATTTAAAAATCCATATTCTTCAAGCTTGACAAAAACATCTCAAGAAACAATGCTAAAGCCGCTTTGTTATGTTAGAATTTAATAAAGGTTTTATAGCGGTTTGAATCATTGCCTCTGGTTTTATCATGGTGTTGCGCAATACGAAGATGATATAAGTCCAAAACTACTCATAGCTAAATACTAGAACTAGACCATAATAAAACTGTTAATAAAGCAAATACATTGTGGTTGCTTATATTAACACGTTGGAACTGATTGGCCGCGACACATCTCTTATAAATTTACTGTTAGTGTGGCGTAGCAATACAATATGGCGCATCAAACAAAGTTGTTCTTATTGCGGTAGCTTATCGAACCGCAATAAATCTGTTAGTTTTATGGCCATATTAATATATGGTAACACCCTGACCAAACAGATTTAGTGCTGGTATTATGAAGAATATAAGAATTCAGCACCGAAATCATTTTTTGTTATTGCCGTTTTTTAGTATTTTTTGGTCGCCAAGCAGCAATTCATTAAAGCAAAGTGTGAGTTGCAAGAAAGAGTTATCAATCGGTTTTCATTTCACAGGAAGTAACTATTTTGATTTTGCTAGAAACTAAGATTTACTACTCGAATATACTTATTTTGTTTAAACTACTGATTTTTTAAAATTCCAAAATTTTGATGGCGCATTAAATTTAGCCACTTTCAATATACAAGATAAAATTTAATGCGCGTAAGAAGCACAACTACGGAAACTCCTAAAAAATTCTTTCTGATATTTTATTATTGTCGTTGAATGATCTGACAGTAAAACTTTACCTTTTCGGCACACTGTTATATATTTTCAAGTTAATAAAGCTGTCTAGATGATTTAGCTTTTTACGCAGCAAGTAGTTTGCTCTATAGTTATGTCCAACTAGCTGACACGACAAACTTCGTATTGCCACAAATTAAACTGTGTTGTACATAAATCGTGAATCTCGGATGACCTTTGTCACAATTTCGAGTTTTGCAAGTTTCTGGGGAGTTCATGAGTGTTTTTTTATATCCAAATTTCCTCACAGTAAAGTAGAAAACAACTCCCCCATTGCTTAGCCTGATAAAATAAAGCGGATAGCATTTAAATATTCACCATCATTACAAACCATTTCGCCGAATACCATTTTGCGGAACATCAATTCTCGGTTGACCATAACGCGGAATATAGAGTTTCGCAGAATACCATTTCGCGAAAAATCTTACGCGGGATTTACCATTTCACGGTAAATCTTTTCGTAGAAAGTACCATTTCGCAGGGGTGACCCAACTGAAGGAAAGTAATAGAGGTCAGTAGATCTAGGAAAATAAATAAACCTAGATAGAGGTGATCTCTACAAGGAGCTGCCCCCTGCAGTAGCCGGTGCTTCCGACGGCAGGTCACCGGCAACACTCGCAGCCTGTGGCCGTCTCGCGCTGAATTATCTAATGTTACTATTGATAGTTTTTGGTGGTTTTGTTATTGATTAATGTTTTATGAAAGAGTCTAAAAGTTCTCGAGTTCGATTAGTTTTTGAGTTACACAAAAATTTCTGTTTTATTTGTATGAGAGTCCTAATTTGATTTTATTTGCTTGATTAGTTCTCGAGTTATGAGGAAATTTGTATTTCATTTGTATGGGAGCCGCCCCCCCTCCTAAATAGTCCATTTGCATGATTGGTTCACGAGTTATGAAAAAATTTGTATTTCATTTTATGGGAGCCCCCCCCCCCCTCTTAGTTTGGGGAGGGGTCTCTAGCCATCATAAGAACCTACCCTGACACCAAAAGCCCCGACAGGCAAATTTTCACTCCGATCGGTTCAGTAGTTTTTGATTCTATAAGGACATACGGACAGACAGAAATCCATTTTTATAGGTATAGATGAAACGAAAAGCTTCAAGATAATGGCGGTTGCCGTCAAGCAGCGAAAAGCGTAACCGGTTTTATTGATGCTTTTGCAGAGCGGAAGAAACCTACTAGAGCTTATGGCCTGACTCCAGGAGTAAAGTGGTCCGATAGTTCAAGTTTCCTGGATTCCTTTGAAGTACAGGAATCTAAAATTACCGTCATCCGGGGCGAGATTGTGCCAAAAAAGCATATGGGTCATTCCACGGGAAATTTACAGTCAAAATTTTTTTCTTCTTCGGAATATTTTTTTTACGTTCTTTGTTCAAAAAGAATCGACACGTATTTTTGTATTTCGATGTTACTGTTGGAATTCGCAAGATATGATTTTTTAAAGTATTGTAATCCGAAAAAATCACTATTTTTTAAATACTGATTGTAAACGTAGTTTGTAATATCAAAAAATGACTTTCTACCAGATGTGTTCACTATTCCACAAGCTTTCAAAATTGGTATATCATACCTCCTCTCGATTGTTTTTCAATAGTTAAATAGTGCATTTTTATAAACAATTGCAATTTTTTCAAAGTTGGAACTTTTTTTTCTCGATTTTTTTACTTTAAAATATTTGTTCATCTTTCTCGAAGAAGCATGCAAAATTTGGAAATGGAGAAATGAAACCTCAAGAAGTTATGAATTTTTATATCGAAGCGCGCACGTTAATGCAAACGAGCGGACGAACACGCGTGCTTCAACGACACGTTACACTCAATAGCATCAAAGGCGGCCCCGTTATGAAGCTGCCCGTGGGTTAGAACATCGATTGAGCATTACCGCTCGCTTTCATTGACACACGCGCTGAGACATAAAAATTCATAGCTTCTAGAGTTTTCATTTCTCCATTTCCAAATTTGGCATGCTTCTTCGTGAAAGATCAACAAATATTCTAAAATAAAAAAATCGAGAAAAAAAAGTTCCAACTTTGCAAAAATTGCAATTGTTTATAAAAATGCACTATTTAACTATTGAAAGACAATCGAGAGGAGGTATGGTATACCAATTTTGAAAGCTTGTGGAATAGTGAACACATCTGGTAGAAAGTCATTTTTTGATATTACAAACTACGTTTACAATCAGTATTTAAAAAATAGTGATTTTTCCGGATTACAATACTTTAAAAAATCATATCTTGCGAATTCCAACAGTAACATCGAAATACAAAACTACGTGTCGATTTTTTTGAACGAAGAACGTAAAAAAAAAATATTCCAAAGAGAAAAAAAATTTTGACTGTAAATTTCCCGTGGAATGACCCATATGTTTTTGACCTTTAGCTCAGTATACACGCAATTTAGGAACTAAGTTGATTTCAAACCTATCAATATATACTAAATTTTTCAATTAACAACTACCGTAGAGATGGTTTAGTTGCAATGAAACCCAATTTTACTGGAAGTGCATGAACTTTGGCACAATCTCACCCCTTCTAGGGGGTGACATTGTGCCAAAAACATAAAGTTGAGCTAAAAACCTAAACAGTGAACATTAGCATGTTATAAACAATACACATAAATATCAGTATAAAGTAGTTCATATGGGGCCGTCCATGAACTAAGTGGATTATTATGGGCAGGGGATCGGCCAAAAACAACGCATCATACAAAAAGTATGAACGAGTATGGGTTCTCGTTCGAGAACCCGCGGCCGCAGAACATGTGGCCTATGCCACCCCCCTCTCCCATCCTTAAAACGGGCAGTTTATACACGGTATAATATATTCGTCTTATATTAGAGTGTTTATTCAAAGTATCTGAAATTTCCAGAGAATAAGTAAAACTTTGTTTAAATTATTTAGCAGACCTATGATGCTGTTTGCTCCAAAATGGTTGATGCAATCGAATCTGTCAAATAATTGTGCACAATAGTAAAGAATGTGAGTGTACTGGTGTATACTGACGTATTTTTGTTGTGTATGTGAAATCCACAAATAGGATCGATCATTATGGCTTGGCACAATCTCACCTCGGTTAGCTCGAAAAGTACAAAGTTATTTTCGCAAAGTACAAAAATGTTATTTTCGCAATCAAAACTTATCCAACGCATAATAACCATTCAATACATTGTAAATGATTTGTTTATACACCTTTAAAATAGCAAGTTGATGGGATTTCTTATTTGGGTTGGTTTATGCGGGACATTGTTTACAAGCGTTATTTCCGAGTATTTTTGATCGCGAACTTTGAAACCCTGTTTAGGCTAAATAGTGTGCTAATATTATCTGTGTTTCATTCTAAGTTATGAATAAATATGTTATGTTCATCATCATTTTGAATTTAGGTCACCAGTTTCTATAGATATAATAAATTTTCACAAATTAACATTTTTGGTTTTTGGCACAATCTCACCCCCGTGGCACAATCTCACCCCGGATGGCGGTACTAAAATTTATTCTAATAAGTAACCAAACGTCGAAGAGTTGAATTCCTCCTGGACTATTCTTGGACTTCGTTCGACACTTCTTGAGTTTTTTCTTCGGCTTACGGAATCTTGGACTCTTGGACTGTTTAACTCTTAAACTCCTTGATCATTTAAATTTTAATCAAAATTCATGACACGAAACCGTTTGGATTTTTTTTCATTTTTTTCCGGTGATCCAGTTGGTCACACATGTCAACACCAAAGGGCCCGGGATAGAGTTTTATACGCTATTAGCGTATAAAACTCTATCCCGGGCCCTTTGGTGTTGACATCGTCAGAGTATCAAAGAGGTCTCAAACACCAATTATATCTGACGAGATTGGAAATGCCCACAGACGGAGGCGTTCCGACCCTGCGCGGATTCCACGAACTGACTCAGAGATCTCTCTGCCAAAGGCCGTCATATTTTAAATATGATGATGATGATGATGATGATGATGATGATGATAATGATGAGAGGAAAAATGAAAGTTAAATCAAAGTTGTAAACGTGCTTTATCCTGAATAATTTGTACTACTTGAATTGTAAAATGTAGTATAGTGAAGAAGTGGAGAACTCGTCAGCCTCGCCTAACACCGGTAGTTCTCAACCATGCAGCCGCCATCAATTTTCCAATACAAACAACTACAAATGAATAAACACTAATAGGAAGACAAATCTCGGACATCTCAGTGGTAATCAAGTTATCAGGGCTCGATCCATGAAATAAATTTCATCTTTCATCCTCTGGCATTTATGTACAAGATAAATCTATAAAGTAAATTGAGCGTAACTTGACCAGGGCGTTCGCGGTAGTCGACAGAAGCTTTAAGCTATACAGTCGCACCCGTCTCCCAACCCTCGAAGCTAAACAGCTAGTGCGCAGTACTAGCCGCTAACAAGCGCCCTGCTGTCTCCGCAACCTACATAGTATAGTTAAGACATCAAAACGTGTTTCTCTCTCTTCTGAATTTATAAAATTAACTAAAATTTATAATATTTTGCTTCTTCCGTGCTTCAGTGGTTTGGTTTACCTCTTCAACATTCGCGTGATGGTTTGTTTGATCAAAAGGGGTTAGGGCGTGTTAAACTTGTATCAGGCCATTATGGGAGGGGGCCTCTCCCAGTTGATTCAGGCAGATCACACACGTCCGTCCTCTAGCCCTTCATTCTTTCAACATCCCTGATCTCTTGAACCGTATATGGCTAATAAGATTGATATTTGGTTATGTAAAACGAACAACAATGAAAGTAAAATGAATTTAATATAAAAGTACCCGTTGGCAACTAAAATTTTGGAATTTTTTCGAGGCCCCTGTACTCAACAACAAACGAGCTCGGAGAGAAATGAGAGTATGCATGTTTTAGCTCTCTCTCTCTCCTCTTTTTGTTAATATTTTTTGTTTTGTTTATGCTTGCCTATAGTGATGTCCGATTTTCTCAGTTAATCGATTAACGAGTAATCGAATAGTTTTTTATCAATTGTTATTCGACACGATTAATCGTCTGTGATTAATCGGGTAATCGACGAAACTTCGATTACTCGTTGTGTATACTGCCGCTACTCGCATGGCAGTCCCATTAATATAGGAAACTCCATAGAAAATGGGACTGTTATGTGAGTAGCGGCAGTATAGGTGGTGGATAAAGCGTAGTAAAAATCGAACACCGTTGCATTGTAACTCTCTTGCTGTTGATAGATTTGGGATTGCTGACGGCAGATGGTTTCAAGTATTTTTAGATAAAAATTCATTGAAATCCTGGTTTTTATTTGTAAAATTATTTTCAATGAAAATAACTTTTTATCTGTATGTTGGATAACTCATCCAACAAAGCTGGTACGACCAACTTGGGGGTGTATTATTTGGAACTCTAAATCAACAAAGTCCGTTGTGGGTGAATTTCACTGACCTACTTATGTCTTGTATTACGTGCGCTATTGCTTCATTGGATAGCAACAGCTTATAATTATCGTTCAAGCTTGAAAATGGTATCCTCGCTTTAGTTATTACTGACCTGTCCTGTAAAAACAAGTTGTATCTGTAAACTGAGAAGCAGTTTAGTATGCGGTAGTTGTCGAAATGAATTTTCAAAAAAGCTTTGGCTCAAATCAAATACAGCAATGATTCGCTTGCTTAAGGATTCGTTAATTGGACGGTTCGTTAGTCGAAAAATCAACTATGGGCTATCTCCAACCAAAAAGCAAAACACATCCAATTGTACGCGTACCCCTGAGAATGAAAAATAAGTTATTTCAAATAATAGCACAGAAACCGGAAACCAGCGGGACCAACCAACAGAACTAATATTTTAAAAATGATTCACGATGACAAATGTAAAAAGAGGTATTTGAACCTTTTCGTTCTCATGCGAAATCCCACGCATGCGAATTCGATTAGTCTCTGTTTGCCTTGCCAAAGAGAGTTTTAAGTTTGTTCGCACTTCACTTAAGGGCCAAACCACCCCATCGGTAGGCAACCATGTTTTCGCTGCCAACATCTCGTGTGTACGAAAATGAGATAGCATGTCAGCACTGCGTTTCACTCAACTGCGAACAGTTTGATTTGGGCCCGCTGTCAAATTTTGAGCCCAGGACATGCTGTCGCTGACGTTCACTGCATCTCGTTATAGAGAAGGGGGGGTTAAACAGAATGCTGCGTCAGCGCATCCGCCTGCGTTATTCTGACAGTTTTCCAATGGGTTTACTGTCAAATTGACACTGAGGGGTGCGTTGATGCAGCATTCTGTTTGGGCCTTTACACGGAATCTCTATGCCGAGTTGTCAAGATCGTCAAAAGTTGCTTGAAAACGGTGAAAACACAAACAGAAATATTTCTTTCTCTTTTTTTCTCGCACATAAAAGATATCATGAATAAACCTTTGCACGGTGCCTAACCTCAACTCTGGTTTGACGTTTTTGTGTGTTTTGTTTTGATTCCCTTTGTAACCTAATTTTATTGCTAGTGGGTTTATTACTTGTAATTGGTACCACTTGTTTGCGGAAACCGGAAATACCCGACTTTTCCGAAGCAGGAAAATGATAACAGTTCTGTACAACATACGAAGGTAAGGTGCTGCCACTCGGATAAGTTTAGTCTATGAATGAAGCAAAAGCAAGATAGGAATTTCTTAAAGAGTGCGAGAAACAGAAAGATCTTAAAGCATTCTTCTCTCACACTCACAAGCATGCACAAAAATCTGAAGATCTGACATCGCTGATGGCCAGTTCCATGAGGGTAAAAGAGAACGTGTATAGCTTCGAAGTCGCGACAAGTTTAATTTAAGCTTTCCGTTAAAATTACAATGTGGGCTTCACGTCATTTTGAGTTCAGCAAGCATAAACCTCAAAAAGCAGTATTCGTGTCAGTAATCGATGCGACTGTAATCGATTAGTTCGATTATGTGTTAGGCGTTATTCGATTAGAAATTATTCGATTATTCCATGCTGTAATCGATTACTCGATTAATCGAGCGATTACCGGACATCACTACTTGCCTAGTTTTGCTAAAACTGACGTCGAAACAAGAAGCATTTCGGGAGCGCGTTGTACACTTCTACGAACTGCCACAAAAATCTCGGCAAAAAGTATACGGTACAACATTTAAAAAGCGAATATGTTGCGGCTTCGACTGTTTACCATATTCTAAGATGCCCTACAACTATTCGCAAGCAAGGCAGTGGAAGACCAGCAAAAATTATGGACGCAGAAGGACATCGTTCTCTTTCTCGTTTCTTTAACAACAAGCCCACTGGTTTGGCTCTCAATTAAGATGCACCAGACGAATGTTTGAAAAACATTTTGATCCAGTTTCTACAAAAACATCATGCAGATGGACGTGTACGCCAAAAAAAACATAATCGTTCCTGAATACCCATTCGATCAAATTTTCACCTAAAAATCACGACCCGAAAAATCAGTCAGTGCGCCCAATCGAAGATTTCTTCGGGATTTTGAGTTCCATGGTGTACAAAAATAACTGGAGAACCACGAATTGCGAACAGTTGATTGGTAGAACCAAGAGATGCATTCGCAAAGTTGACATGACGGCCGTACAACGCTCCTGTTTCAACGTCAAACGAAAGCTTCACCGAACAGCCGATTACGGACCGTTTTCAAATGTACACTAATTTTTTTTCAACAATGCATAATGTATCTTTAATTTCGGTAAATCAGATCTTCTTCATGTATCTTTGCCTTTTTTTGACAGCTTGAGTAGTCACCCGTTAAATAATAGCGCTAAATAATTGTATAGTATTTTTGTGTATTTTGTGATGCCAAGAACAAATATTTTTAGCAGTGCCAAAATCGGAGTACAGCCTGATCTCGTTGATTTGGTTACGACTACACTTCAGCTGATTCGCTAATTGGGTCGACTGACAGTTGTTAGAAATTTCCCATATGTTCAATAGAATTTTGACATTCAAGTTGGAGCATGGGCCAACTAAGGAACACCCAATTAACGAACCGTCAATTAGCGAAGCAATTATGTATTTTAGGATAGAAATGCCTATCACGCACCCAACTATTAACAAAATTCTATGATAAAAATTATTAATTCTTCAAAATAATATGTTATTGTTATTCATAAGAGCCATTTCTTGATCTAAGTTCACCAAAACTCAAATAATACTACATTTAGCGTACGTTTGTCCGCGCTGACAATTGTTAAAAAGCAAGCTTGCCGTGCAGATGCCATTTAATTCCATTTTTTGCCATCTGAACATAACATTCGCTCTTGTCTGCTCTCACATTCCGCGGTTGCAACCGCCAAGGCACGAAAATTGATTTACATTAGCCAGTCCATGACTGCATATGTCGCCTGTTTGCAGCGTTATAACTAGCAAAAAATCAAACGATAATGGCTTTGCTTTTATTTTTACGTCATTTCAATAGTCTTCACATGTCAATAAGGCAGGACTACGCAACTGCCGCAAGTTCAATCTGTTTCTCTGTCTTGACAACCACAAATGGTTGATGAATGTAATCGTCGTCCTTCGACACGGAAAATATATGGCAAATTTTTAATTTGAAAGTTTCCGTAGATTTCCACTACGTAGTGATTAGAAAACAATATTTTCAATAAAGCCATACAATTGCTGTATCTTTTAGAAATCGAATGCTACGCGAACCATCAAAATCCGTTCTAAATCGGAAGAGCTATAAGCGTTCAAAATCTTTCATTCTTTCGTGTCGCTAGCTTGAGTCCAAATTTTGGATTGACGCCCTGCGGTAAGACGTATTTCATCGTCAAATAAGAGCGGTATACAATTTCTTAAGGGTTGCTTTAATGATCCTCGTTTACCTAATTTTTCGCTATTTCCATTCTGCACGCCATTCTATTGGATCCTATCAACATCTTTGCTTCATTACTGTCTTCTACCGTCCCCAACGTTAAAACTACCGTTTTAAAAAATTAGAATTAGAAAAATTAGAAACTTAGGATGCTTACTACGGACTCCACAATATCGTAAATTCTGGTTAGCTTCACCCTGTACCAAATGTATCATGCTTAAACCACGAGCTGGCACAGCTCTACGGCCACTCCGGTATCCAGAAAGTTGCTAAAGCTGGAAGGGTTTAATGGGCGGGACATGTTGTGAGAATACCGAACAACAACCCCGCAAAAATGGCACAGGGGTACAGCGAGCGAGGTGGCAAGGCCAAGTGGAGCAAGACCTGGAAAGTATGGGACAGTCGAGAAATTGGAGATGGACAGCCATCGAGTCGAGTTTGTTGGTGGAACAAGTAAAATCCTAAAGGATATCGCACCAGGATAAGTAAGTAAATATAGTTGGACTTTTGGACAAAAACTGTTTGAAATTTGGACAAATACCCATAGGAATCTTGGACTAAAAGCCTTTGGAAGTTTGAAGAAATTTTGGGAAAAAAACAATTGGAATGTTGGACAAAACATAGTTGAAATTTTTGAGAAGAAAAAATAGTTAACACTTTGTTCAAATGATCTTGTAGAAATGACATGTTTGGAGTAACTGTTCACAAGTGTATTTTCATAAATAAATCCAACACCAAACATTAATATGTAAACTTCTACTTTTCTGTGAGTCAAATTCAAAAGAAACGGATGTGTTAACGATGGTATATTATATTCCTGACAATGCCAGACAAACATTTACTCTACCAGCATTAAAAGATTAACCATTTTGATCGAAGCTGCAATTAGCAGTCACAAATCCATTCACAAATGGATACATGATAAGTAGCAACTTAGCATTGATTCACAATCAGCAAACACTTCCCATTGAGTAGTGGAATCCAACACTACTAAGATAGCCGTGAACATTTATAAGTTACGAAGAGCATCCTTCACTTGCAAAAGAACTGCAAGTAAATCTTGCTTGCCGTTCACCCCACCACCCAACACCCAACTCCCCATAAATCACACACCAAGAGCCGTCGCACATTTGTTTACAAATCCCCTTACTCACTCACTCACCGAAGGAACCGGTCATCCATATTTGGGTAAGCAATTTGCGAGCGAAGTGGAGACTGTACCATCACCATCAACACCGCATAAGGTTTTGAGTTTCGTCGCGGCTTTTGTGGTATTAAATCTCCCTATTCAGACTAAACAACCACACCATCGCCGATCGAGCGATCGATCGATCCGTCCGTCGAACAGGTTCTTCTCGATGTTTATGGTTCTGCGGCAGAGTCTTATGCAAGAAGCGCGCTCAAGTCTTGTCTGTCTGCCACGCCACGCCGCCGGCCGCTCGGCTCGGCTCGGCGCAGAAAACCTTGTACAAGCAATCATTTTGTTGTTGTTTTATTTTTGTCCAACAACGACGGCGACGACGACGACCGCATTCGCCCTAATCCAAGTCAAGTTCTTGGGGGTGACGTCATGACGTCGATGCTAGTGCATGCTCCGGTCCGTAATATGCCGTATGCTAATGAATGCGTCTAAAATTAGTTCCCTTCCGAAGAGCGCGATGGGATATGTGCGAAAAATCCAGTCCATAACGTGAGTTGGAGCGCTTCGTGAGTTGAAGATTCGAATCGAGAATTCCGATCGACACTGGTGCCCCAATGATGATGGTAGATGAATGATAATGTTATTAACGATGAAAGAGGGAAGTACATATGGCACAAATGTGGAAACGATTTCAGCTGCTGATTTCGGTCGTCTTGCTGCATGCTTTCATACTGGCATGCCGGCTTAGTTCAGTTTGGACGACAAACGACGCTCGCGCTTCGTCACTTGTGTTGTGTGCATTGCACATGTAAATGAGCTTGGAATTCATGGAATCGGTCCGACATGCGAGGTCTCGAGCGATGACTCGTTGCGTTGAAGTTGGTCATATTTTTCACTCCCGGATTGTTGCGGGAATCATTGATCTATGAAGTGGAACATGAGAAAATGGATTCGATTCACACCATGGTTCAATGGCTGGAAGTATGTGCGATTCTTTGCGAAAGTAAAGAAGGAGTAGGAGATTCAAAATTTGCCAGAAAACTTGGAAATAATTAAAATTCTTTCCTTGTTCAAAAATAAACGAAATACTCCAGAAACAGTTTATTTTTTATTGTACTCTTACGATGGTTTATATGACTCAATCTAGTCAATTAAACCGCTTTTTTGTGCAATAAAATTCACAATTTATTTTGAGATGCAATCATTCGACATTCGAAAAAACGAACTTGGATGGTTTAATGTAGCATCTAAACTTTGCTTTCTAAGAGTTCCTTATTTATGAAATATTTCTCTTTACTTTCGAGACTTCATTTTTATAATGAACAAGCGATTGCTAATAGCAACAACCTGCACCTAAATCTGGAAAGTTTTAATGAAATCACCTAGTAAAGTCAGTTGAATGAAATCTACTTCTAAATTGCATTTCGTGTGTAAAACAAATATGGAAAAATTAACAAACAAAACAATCAAACTGACCACGAATATAGAAAAGGCATTTTGAAGACAAATGGGAATTTGAAATTTTTTTCAACCTTTAAAATCGTGTGTAATACCGGTTTAATTCAGCAAGACCGTGTATATTCAAAGGCTGGATAATTGGGAGGTTGAAAATGTACTCAATGCCAAAAGCGAATTACGAGTATTTTTCTATACACTTATGCAAAAGTGATACAATAACATGTTCAACACCTCTTTTTTGGTGTGAAATGGATTACGTCGTCCTAAGTGAAGTCCTGTTGGAAAAACTTATTAAGTCAAGGTCGGATGAAATGAAATTTCCCCCATAAAACTAGAAACAACAAGCGCTGCTTCGTAGTAAGTACAGCAAAAGTTTACATTTACATTGATTTTATTCAAACTATTCGTAATAAACTGACTTGTTGCGGTGTTATTTTACCGCTTCACAGACCGTTGTTTATATTATGGTGTGAAATCTCTCGAGCCCACAATGCAAAAACTAATGGTTTGCGCCTGAAGCACGAATTGGTTTAAATAGAAATGAATGACTTGTTTCACGCAAGCTGCCCGCCTGTCATTATTTACATGTACAAAAACGGCGGCTGCGGTTAAATTTTTACCGATTGCAGTTTAAAGTCTGCACACTGCACTGACGTGACGCTGATCCGTTCAATTAAAATCATGATTTAATTCAACAACAGCAAAAAAACAGATGACTTGCGTCTCCCCACGGTGGGGCACATTGGTTAGTGATTTAAATGACCTAATGATTAGTTAGTTGAAAATTACAATGTGAATAGCTTTAGTTTTTTTTAACAATTTCATCTACCCCACTAGGCGGACGGACGAACGGACGGACACAGTGCAAAAGAAATGAAAATTCGCGTGTCAATTGATTGCATGGATACGACGGCGAGCAGGCGCAGGCAGACGAGCAGTTCGTTTATTTTACCGACTGCTGGCTCTGGCTTGGCTGGCTGGCTCAATTTTCTCCAACTCGAAGACGTTGTTTTTCGCGGTTTTCGCAGCGGTGCTGCTGGGCTGGCCGCGCCCGGCTTGATACGGCAGCAAAAACGTTTGAAGCGTTTGCCTGCTCGCTCGTTGAAAGAAAACAAGAAGCAAAATAATAACATATTTTATTTTTTGAGTTATTTTAGAAATCATTACCGCCTCCACCCACCCGTCCGTTCAGTTCAGTCTTCAGTCCTGCCACAGCCGTGCAGGCTCGATAGCATCGCCGTTCGACATTTCGACACAAATTTTAGTTTTTGTTTTTTGCTTCGTTCCGAGATGCTACCAAATTCAGCACGGCTCTGCCTGGTCTGGTTTTCGGAAGATTTGGAGAAACTGTGTTTGGTGGTTTAATTTGATCCGCGCAATCATCAAACGGTAGGCAGGCAGGCAGGCATGTTTAGCACAGGAAGAGTTTTAAAGTCATAAACAGCCCCGGTTTGCTATAAACAATCAAGCTAGCTGGATTAAAATTGAATCAAACTCAGCGAGCATGAAGTAAAAAAAAAGTTAAATTTTTCATTTCGACGAACTATTCCCGATGCAATCGTCCGTCGCAAAGCGGTCACATTAGTGACCTACTAAAACATAACCATTATAATTGGAATTTTGATTAAAATGTGAGAAATAATGTATGAAGCAAGGCGGTTACATAGCCGAGACTAAATGTCTCTCATAATATAATGATTTGATAAATTACTAATATTAAAATAATCAAACGGTTGCCGCATGATTACGCTTAGAAATAATTGATTTAATAATTCGCAGCGGAAAGGTTTCTCATTTTATATTTGTAACTCTCTAATTAAATTATTTTGAAATCTGATTATCGCACCTTTTTCGTTCTTCTGAAATATCCAAACGTTTCAGTATCTCAGAAAGTTTCAATTTATAGATTTTCTGATGATCATATTATATAAATTGTCTGCCATACGGCCTATCTGCTGCTATATTTCATTGAAGCTAAACTAGAATTTTTAAAAGACAATTCTACTTCTAATTTCCTAGCATTGCGATTCTTTGACTATAAGTTCCTAACTTTCTGAGTGTCGAATATTTTCATACGTAGCGTTCTGTGTTGCTTGCAGTCTGACTTTTAGGTGGTGTGAAAGCACTTTCCTTTTTCTGTTTTTGAATCAAATGACTTCAACCTTATTTTACCTGACCTGCAGTCTATTATAGACAAAAATAAAAATTTAAGAACTTTGTTGTTGATTTTTTTGAAAAGCTACAGGCATTTTGAAATTGTTGCTATTGTTTATTAGGACTTTTTAAACGCAAGGCGTTCATTCGAGTCCTACATTTTGAAATTCTCATTTGATTTGTTTTAGCAATTACTTTCAAACTTCTGTTGGATTCCTTTTAAACTTTTTGTAGATTTCTTTTAGACTTCTTTTTGACTTCATTGGATTCCTTTGGGACTTCTGTTAAACTTTTTTAGATATTTTCTGATTTAAGAGTTCTTTTAAACTTCTTTCGAACTTCTTCTAACGTTCCTTTAGACTTCTCTTAACCCTCTCTATCCCAAGGGTGTTTGGATGGTTTACCGTTCTTACAGTTTGAAAAAGTTATTAATAAGCGATGCTCCAATCACAATTATACGGTTTGCCAAACAATAGTTTTATCACGTTCTGCATTCGAAATATGTATTCATATTTATTAAAGCATTTAGCCTTAAAAATTCTATCGACTAATATTAGTATCAAAATTCATAGATCACCTGTGCTACCATGAGACAGAGAACGTTAAACTTCTAGATATTTGGCATTTTAGAACTTTTTTCTGGTTCTTTTTAGACTTGGTTTAGTCTTGGTTTAGTCTTCTTTAGACTTCCCGTATACTTCGTTAAGTCCTTTAGACTTTTTTTGGATTTCTTTCAACTTTCACCAACACATGAGGAGGTTAAAAAAGCAGGGAAGGACGGTATCCCGGCAGAAATTCTAAAAATGGTGAGCGAGCAGCTGTACGAAGCAATCCACCGGACCATTGTCAGGATCTGGGACGAAGAAAAAATGCCGGAGGAGTGGTTGGATGGCCTCATTTGCCCAATTTTCAAAAAGGGACATCGACTGGAGTGTAAAAACTATCGAGGAATTACATTGCTCAATTCTGCCTACAAGGTGCTTTCCCGTATTCTGTTCTGCAGACTGAGACTGTTAGCGGAGTCCTTCTTCGGCGAGTACCAAGCTGGTTTTCGTGAGGGTCGCTCCACGACGGATCAGATGTTTACCCTGCGTCAGTTGCTAGACAAGTTCCGGGAGTACAACTTGCAGACACACCATCTATTTGTGGACTTTAAAGCGGCGTACGATTCAGTTAAACGCAATGAGCTGTGACAGATAATGCTAGAACATGGTTTTCCGACGAAACTAGTAACGCTGATTCGTCCGATGCTGGACGGATCCAAATCATGCGTTAGGATAGCGGGTGAGACCTCAGTTGCTTTCGTGACGTTGGATGGACTGAAGCAGGGGAAACATTGCCTTGGAAGGTGCATTACGGAGGGCAAACGTGGAAAGGAATGGAACTATCATCACGAAATCTCTCATGCTTCTTGGTTTTGCGGATGACGCCGATATCATCGGAATTTCGAAATCAACTGTAGAGCAGTGAAAGAAGCGTTCAGGCCCTTTAAAAGGGAAGTGGCTAGATTGGGACTTACCATTAACGCCGCCAAAACGAAGTACATGGTTGCTGGTAGGGAACGTGGGAGCCCAAGTGGTGTTGGTGCCGAGGTGGAGTTAGATGGGGAACGATAAGAAGTAGTGGAGGAATTTATACACCTTGGTACACTCGTGACATGTGACAATGATGTAAGCCGTGAAGTGAAAAAACGAGTTGCAGCCGCGAATCGGGCTTTCTACGGATTACGTAGCCAGCTGAAGTCCCGTAGTTTGCAAATTCGCACAAAACTGGCGCTCTACAGAACACTGTAGAGTGTGGCCCTTTACGGACATGAATCATGGACGCTAAAGGACGCTGATCGGCAAGTGCTTGGGGTTTTTGAGCGTAAAATTCTGCGATCTATACTTGGTGACAAAATGGAAAATGGAATGTGGCGCAGATGCATGAATCACGAGCTGTACCAAGTATTCAGATCTGCTGATATAGTGAAGGTAGTGCAATGTGGCAGGCTGCGATGGGCTGGACACGTGGCCAGAATGCCCCATGAAAGAGTAGCCAAAACTATTTTCAGCAGAGAACCAGGAAGAGGCCGTAGACTCCGAGGCAGACCCTGCACCCGGTGGGTGTGTGCTGTCGAAGACGATGCCCGTTCAGTTGATGTTTGTGGGGATTGGAGAACGGCAGCCCAGGACCGACGGTACTGGAGGACCTTAATTCGTTTGGCGCAGGATCGGTAACGGACCGTTCCACTAAAGTAAAGTAAAGTAAGTCAACTTTCTTTTAGACTTCCTTTAAACGTTTTTTGGATTTCCTTTAGACTGTTTCTAACCTTCTTTCGTACTTCTTTTGAACTTCGTTTGGACTTCTTTTAGAGTTTTTCGAATTTTTTTAGACTTCTTTTGGGCTTTTTTAACCTACTTTTAAGCTTCTTTTAAGCCTATTTTGACCATCTAGACTCTTTTAGACTTTTTATAGACATTTATAGACTTCGGAAAGAAAACAGAAATTCCTTTAGATTTTCTTTCAAACTTCTTTTAGAATGCTTTTTTAAGCCTTCTTCTAGACTCGCTTTGCACCTCTTTCAGACTCCACTAAGGCTCTTTTAGGGCTACTTTAAGACTTCTTTTGGGCTTCTTTTACGTCTTCTGGATTTATTTTACACTTTAAACTTCCTTTGAACTTATTTTGGACTTCTTTTAGAATTCCTTTAGAATTCTTTTTGACTTTTTTGATCTACTTTTAGAGTCCTTTAAGTCTTTGCAAAACTTCCTTTGTACTTTGTTAATGCCTTCTTTTAGACTTTGTTTAGACTCCTTTTAGACTTCTTCTGGATTTTTTTTAATTTTCTTTTAAACTTACTTGAATTGTACTGGATATCTTTTAGAATTTCTCTTGACTTCTTTTAGTCCTTTTTAGACATTTTTTAGACTTTTTTTAGACTTCTTTTGGACTTCTTTCTAACTTTCTTTATATTTTTTTAGACTGCTTTTAGGCTTCTTTTAGGCTTATTTTCGGCTTCGTCAAGACTTTCTATGTGCTTTTTTTAGACTTCTTTAAGGCTTCTTTTAGACTTCTTTTGGATTTCCTCTAGATTTCTTTTAGACTTCATTTGAACTTCTTTAAGAATACTTTTAGACTTCGTTTAGATTTCTTTCAACCGCTTTGTTGGTTTCGAGGTACGATACTGGCCTAACAAGCCAGTCGCCGTATGTTCGAATCTCGGCTAGACGGTGCTGCCAGATAGAGTCAGTAGGATTGTTAGCCGCGTAATTATCCTATACTCTATTAGCCGGCTGTGAAGTCTGTCGATAAAGAAGGGTCAAGTCTTGAAAGAAAAATGTTTAAGCTCAAGGCTTTGCTTAGATTTCTTTCAGACCCCTTTTTGAACCTCCTCTAGATTTCTTTTAGATTTTTTTTAGACTTCTTTTAACCTTCTAGACTCTGGTAAACTTCTTTCTGATTTTTTTTAGGCTTCTTTCAGACTTCTTTTCGGCTCTTTTAGGGGGGGTTCGTTACTGTAAGTAAATTATTCATCACATTAAAAAAGAAATGCAAAGTTGTCGTCATTTCACCGAAAATAATGACAAATTTGATCAATTCTTTTAGGTTTGTTTGAGCCTTCTTCTAGATTTCCTTTGTACTTCTTTTAGACTCCTTTAGGCTTCTTTTGGGCTTCTTTTAGACTTTTCTAGGAGTTCTTTAAATCTTCTTTTAGACATCCTTTGAACTTCTTCCGTACATCGTTTAGACTTCTCTTAGACTTCTCTTAATCTGTTAGGCTTCTTTTACCTCTCTTTTAAACTTCTTTTGTACTCCTTTAAGACTTCTTGAGGTTTTTTTAGACTTCCTTTAGACTTCTTTTGAAATTTCTTAGACTTCCTTCAGGCTTCTTTTAGCCTTCATTCAAACATCTTTTAGACTTCTTTTAGGATTCGTATAGCTTTTTTCTAGATTTTCTTTATACTTCTTTTAGACCCGTTTAAGGCATCCTGTACTCTATTAACCGGCTGTGAAGTCTGTCGATAAAGAAGAGTAAAGCCTCAGAAAGATATTCAGGCCCAAGGCTTTTCTTAGATTTCTTTCAGACTTCTTTAACATTGGTTTTAGTCTTTTATAACCTTCTTTCAGACTTGTTTTGAATTTCCTTTGAACTTCTTCTAGACTTCCTCTAGATTTCTTTTAGATTCTTTTAGGCTTCTTTTAACCTTCTAGACTCTTGTAAACTTCTTTATGATTTCTTGTAGGCTTCTTTCAGACCTCTTTTCGGTTTTTTTGAGGAGGGGGGGAGGTTTGTTACTGTAAGTAAATTATTTATTACATTAAAAAAGGAATGCAAAGTTGTCGTCATTTCACCGAAAATAAGGACAAATTGCATAAATTCTTTTAGGTTTGTTTGAGCCTTCTTCTATATTTCCTTTGCACTTCTTTTAGACTCATTTGGGTTCCTTTTAGACTTCTTTTGGGCTTCTTTTAGTCTTCTCTCGGAGTTCTTTAAACCTTCTTTTAGACTTCCTTTGAACTACTTCCGTACATCCTTTAGACTTCCCTTAGACTTCTTTTACCTCTCTTCTAAACTTCTTTTGTACTACTTTAGGACTTTTTAGGGCTTGTTTAAACTTCTTGAGGGCTTCTTTTAGACTTCCTTTAGACTTCTTTTGAAATTTCTTAGACTTCCTTCAGACTTCTTTTAGCCTTCTTCTATAGCGTTTTTGTACTTCTTTAAGACTTTTTAAAGATTTTTTTGAGAATACTTTTAGGCTTCATTGAAAAATCTTTTAGACTTCTTTTAGGATTCGTTTACCTTTTTTCTAGATTTCCTTTATACTTCTTTTAGACTTTGCTGAGCTTCTGTCAGACTTCTTCTGGACTTCTTTTAACTTTCTTTTAAACTTCCTTTGAACTTCATCTGGACATCTTTTAAACTTCCTTTAGACTCCTTTTAACCTTTTTAAAACCTTCTTTTGGATTTCTTTTAGACTTCTTTTGGACTTATTGGAACCTTCTGTCAGACTTTCTTTGGAATTCTTTTAGACTATGCTTCTTGAAGACTTCCTTTATGCTTCTTTTCACTTTAAAAACTCTTTAAGACTTCTTTCTTATTTCTTTTAGACTTTGATAGATTTCTTTAGACTCTCACATTTCTTCCAAACTCCGTTTAGATTTCTTTTTGGCTTCTTTCAGACTTCCTTTGTACTTCTTTGATACGTCTTTAAGGCTTCTTTAACGCTTCTTTTAGGCTTCTTTAAGACTCTTTTTTAACTTTCTTTCAGACTTCCTTTGAATTTTTTTTGGACTTCTTTTAGACTTCATTTAGATTTCTTTCGACTTCTTGTAGGCTTTTTAAAGAATTCTTTCAGCCTTCTAGACTCTTTTAGAGTTCTTTCTGACATCTTATTTTCACCATTGCAATGTTTCTGCTTACTTAGGGTACGGGAGGGTATTTTCAGCAGGTTTCAAAATTCAACCTTTTTGCCTTTTCTTTCGCCATTAAAAATACATTGTCGACATACAACTTTAATGTGTTATAACTATTTTCTCAAGACTGTAAGTAATGGGAATCCCGGGAAGTGAAGTGATCATCGGCTCATTGCCCTGTACCGGTGATCGAGTCTAGATGATAGCATAAAAGAGTAAGCATGCAAGCCGACAGATGGTTTGCTGATGTTCGTGGGTGGGAGGCGGAGGCTGCACTGCACATAATCCGACATTATCGTTAAAGACCCCTTTAAGGCTACTTTTAGACTTTGCTGCGCTTCTTTCAGTCTTCTTTTGGACTTCTTTTGACTTTCTTTTAGACTTCCTTTGAACTTTATCTGAATATATTTTAGACTTCCTTTAGACTCCTTTTAGACTTTTTAAAATTTCTTTCAACATTCTTTTGGATTTCTTTTAGACTTCTTTTGGACTTTTTTTAACCTTCTCTGAGACTTCCTTTAGAATTCTTTTAGAATTTTACTTGAAGACTTCCTTTATACTTCTTTTAACTTCAAAGACTCTAAAAGACTTTCTTTCTGATTACTTTTAGACTTTTATAGATTTCTTTATCACTACTCTTACATTTCTTCTAAACTCCGTTAAGATTTCTTTTAGGCTTCTTCTAGTCTTCTTTCAGACTTCCTTTGTACTTCTTCGATACGTCTTTAAGGCTTCTTTTAGGTTTCTTTAAGACTTCTTTTGGACTTCTTTTAACTTTCTTTCAGACTTCCTTTGAACTTTTTGACGTAAGGCTACGTCTTTGTTTACTATACTGGGACTGAGTAGCACTTTGTGAAAACGAAAATAGAAGTGTAACGTTTGAATGAAAGATTTCAAATGCTAATAACTACTAAACTACTAAGCCAAACTGAACAATTTATATGTCATTTAATAGATAAAATGATCAGCAATTTTATGGGGGGGGGAGGTAAGGGAGCAAGTTTAAGGAGGGCGTAAGAGGGGAGGGCTTCTATACAAATGAAACACAAATTTCCTCAAAACTCGAGAACTAATCAAGCAAATGGAAACAAATTTGGCACGTGGGGGTTTCAGAAGGTAGAATTTTTTTCTACGGTGTACTGAAACCTCTTCCCCTTCTAAGAGGGGGGGCTCGCATACAAATGAAATACAAATTTCCTCTTAACTCTAGCACAAATCAAGCAAATAGAGCCAAAATTTGGAATGTAATGCTTCAGAAGGTAAGAATTTTTTCTATGGTAAATGGAGACCCCTCCGCTCTTTAGGAGGGGGGCTCCCATTAAAATAATATACAAATTTTCGTCATAACTCGAGTACTAATCAAGTAAATGGAACCAAATTTGACATGTGAGGGTTTTTGGAGGCATGAATTTATTTTGAACTTATTTATTTTATGATGGTTTGAAACCCCTCACCCCTGTGGTAGGAGGATAAGGACTCTCATTGTTTGAAATTGTTCATTTTATACCATTGCAACCTTTATGATGCACACGAGTGATTTTTAAAAGAAATCTCTGTCTCAAAGGTTGTTGGCGTTGTACTTATGAACCCCCGTCCACGTATTTCAAAGCCACCGTTGTATTCAATGAAGAATTGAATCCGAATTTTGTGCTCTTCTCTTTTAAACATTCACTTAAACAATGGCACTCACAGGTTCTTATAAACATACATATGCCAGAAATGCAGTTTACATTAGTTTTTGATCTGATGATCTGATATAGTCCTACGTCACCCTTTCGTACAACCCTTAGGGATGCATACCTTGTAGTTGACTCAGATGTGAGGTCTGCGTTGCCCCGGAGTCTACGGCCTCTTCTTAATTCTTTGCTGAAAACAGTTTTGGTTACTCCTTCGTCGGGCATTCTAGCTCCGTGCCCAGCCCGCCGTAGTCTGCCACATTGTACCATCTTCACTGTATCAGCATATTTGTACACTTGATACAGCTCGTTTATCAGAATTTTACGCTCAAAAACCCCAAGTAGTCGACGGTCAGCTTCCCTTAGCGTCCATGATTCATGTCCGTACAGGGCCACCGGGGGGATTTGTGTTCTATAGAGTAATGAGATGTTTTTACGTCGAGAGAGGCATATTCTTGCTCACAATTATATTTATGGCATTGCAAGTTCTGAAAATATCGAACATTTTGTACTGTGTTGTAGGTACAATGACATGTTGTTAGAATAAACGTTCATTAGACATTGTTGCACGTAGAATTTAACAACTTTAATGTTCACGTTTGTAAAACGGACAGTTTCCGTTAATTTCCTTTAAAAATTAAGTTGTAAAATTTCCTTGTTGGGTTTGAAACCTTTCAACTTTCTGAAATTCTAATAGTCTTATAATGACATTCTAGCGTTGAAATTAAAACTGTACTCACCACATGGTACAGCACTATCCCCTACATAACCGAGCAAAACTACCAGCAAAAGAGAAGAATAATTACGCTTTTACTACGGTCCACTTGTGTATGCTCCGGCAGCGGCGATCACCATTCCGCACGCCAGTCAGTACTGCAGCATAGTATAGTGCCATGCGACGTGACACGGTTTCTGATTCGGTCTGACAACCGCACGGGGAAACCAATAATTGTCGATCTTTGAAATGTAAAATTTCGCTTCACTTCTGTCTCCTCCGCTACCGACGATACGTCTCCAGGATGAATTGTGAACAGACAACGGTAACAACTTAATTCGGCGCTAGACTAGTTTCTACGCCTATCGGGCGTTCCTATTTGGGCGCTTCTTATTTTCATTTTCCTACGAAAGGGGACTCCCGCCAGGCAAAGACGGTAAATCAAACCGGATGATGACAACCTGTCACGGCATTGCTCCGTTAGCTTTCCAAATGACTGATTTTCCACTGGCATGTTGTCTTCCTGTGCGCGCGATTCAATCATTGCTGAGTGAAACGCAATTTTGCGAACGGTTTTGTGATGGGTTTTAATTTTTATACTCAGTTATTTAGAAGGAGTGGGTTTGATAGTGTGTTTTATTTTTTCTAATTTCCCATTAGTTGCTTAATTACGGCCATTAAAACAACCGGTTTGGCTTCGACTGACTTTAGATAAGCAAACATCGACTACGCCCCGTACATCGGAGCATGAATCGCATTTGCTGCTCAGCAGCAGGGAAAATGTTCCTCCGTCAAGCATTTCCAGCTGGCAGCAGCAACCGTGAAGTCGACTCATCCCATCGCGATGCATCGGTAGGCGTACGATTCGATGCGATGCGATGCAGTGCGAGGAAAATTGAACCAGAATCTTGTTAAAGTTGGTAATAATTACCAACACGTGGTACAAACAAACTCATAAAACGAAACACTGTAGTTAGTCAACGATTCGTTTTGGTGGGGAATCCCGGGAAGTGAAGTGATCATCGGCTCATTGCCCTGTACCGGTGATCGAGTCTAGATGATAGCATAGGAAAGCATAAGCATGCGAGCCGACAGATGGCTTGCTGACGTTCGTGGGTGGGAGGCGGAGGCTGCACTGCACATAATCCGACATATCGTTATCGGTGCACACATTCGTGTAGACAGGAAGCAGGTTTATGACTTACATCGGTAGCAACATCGGCAGCGTGTTTCGGAGTGTAAATAAGTGCACAGTTGGTGCTTATGATGCCGGTGAATCGAGCAGATCCAAGAATAGCGTGGAGATGGACAAGGAAATCGAATCGCGAACATGTTTCTTGATTATTATGATTATAATGCCGTGTTCACACTGCGAGATTGTCGCTCGTAGCGATGATTGAGAGGAGCATATGCTGTCGTAAAGAAATGTTTTGAGCTGTTTTATTAGTACGGCCCTACAACACGCAGCATACAGTGCACACATGAAAGTCCTTCGCACGCACGCTCGATCGTATATCAGCCGCCTCGTCCATACGTCAATCGATTTTCCAACTAATTAATTCACTAAAAGGTTTTCGTGCCAACCGTTGCATTTCCAGCGAAATGCCATTGAGTTACAATGATACTTACGCTAGCTAGCCAACATGACTGGACGCTACGAGGCAAGAAAGTTTTTCCCGCGGCCACATTTTCACTTGCTCCGGCTCCGGCGAATCCAATTAACTAGTGACCGCTAACCGGTTGCAAATTGTTTCGCCGTGAATCGATTTAGTTATGCTTGCAGCTTCAAACAAAATACCCATAGGTATTCGCTATGCTGTAGACGGGTTAGACTGAATCAGAGTTGTTCACGCTGGCAAAGTGCATAATTAGGCATGCTACATCCAATTTTCGACTGTAATTTGAAAAGTGTTTCAAGCGAAAGCTTGGATCAACTGAACTTTATCATCAGCACACACCTGACGTTTCGAACCTTTGAAACGAATCAAATCGTTGGAAATAATCAATAAAACCGTTCCAAATATCGGGGGGCTTTACCTCTATTCAGGGGCACGAGGCACAAGCGGCCGAGTTGGCCGATGTGTTTGTAAAAATTAGCGTGGGAAGCAATAATGGACGAGCGTTTCGCTGGGAATTTCTTTACACTTCCCAAAAAAAAGCAAACATTTACTTACGATGCCATCGATGTTCGCACATTGGACAGCGAGCGGACATCGATTTCGGCGCTCAATGTATGTGAAATCGGAAAGGCCGTGTGGGGGGTCCGTGTTTGTCCCACGCTGGAAGTTCATTAACGAGCATATGTTTTGCTATCGGAAAGGGAAGAGGTCGGGGGTACAGCATTTCAAACTCATCTCTTGTATGGTTACAGTGATGTGGATACGTAAAAAACATGGAAACATTACTTTGTTGAGTATCATTGAAAACGGTGCAAATACGTTGCCAATGTTTTATGTTTTTTTCGATTTCTTCGAATTCTTCCAAAAAATCTAATAGACAAACCTCGTGTTTTTAATCTTGACCTTGAAATGCAGTCAAACATATACATTTTTTTTTTGAAGCGGTGGTTCTACAATTGATGAATTGTCTGAAAAAAAACTAAGGCCAAGTTTTCTCAGCTTAAAAACTAAACTAAAACCAAAAGAAGTCTAAACGTTTTCTGAAAAAGAAATGTCCAAAAGATGCTAAAAGAAAGTCTAAACCAATGCAAAAACCAAACCACCCAAGTAACAATTTGGTTTTTATTACATTCTTATGATGGCATTTCCAACCAAAATTGACCATGAAAACCGCCATAAAAGTACAATAGAACTCACATTGTTACTTGGGCATGGTGCTCATTTCGCTTTCGGAACTTCACCTCCTGTTTTTATTCGATAGACTTCACAGCCAGCTGTTAGAGTACATGACAATGTCGGCACAAGTGCTACCATACTATTGACTCTTACAGGCTCTCCCAGTGTAGATTTGAACCTGCGACGTCTGGCTTATTAGACCAACGTCGTCCTTCGAGGCCGATGTTGTACCTCGAAGCCAATCGACGGGCTTGAAGTCTAGGGCTTAGGAGTCTAAAATAAGTCGAAGAGAAGTCTAAAAGAAATCCAAAGCAAGTTTAAAAGAAGCTGAAATGAAATCGGAAAGAATTTGAAAATGTCCCTTAAAGAAGTCCAAAGAAGGTTTAGAACAAGGTTAAATGAATTCTAAATAAAGTCCAAAAGAACTTCCAAAGAAGTCTAATAGAAGTCTAAAAACCATTCAAAAGAGCCTAAAAGATGTCAAAAGGAAATCTAAAGAAAGTCTAAATGAAGTCTAAAACATAGTTAAATGGAAGTCTAAAGGAAGTCTGAAAAGGTTAAAAAAAATCTAAAAAATTTGATAAAAAATGTCTAAAAAGGGGTAAAAAGAAGTCAAAAAAGGTTCAAAAGAAGTATAAAAGTAGTATAAAAGAGTCTATAAGAATCCTAAAAGAATTCTAGAAGAAATCTAAAAGAACCTTAAAAGAAGTGTAAAACAAGTTCAAAGGAAATCTAATATAAAATTAAAAGAAATCCAAGAGAAGCATTAGAGAAGTCTAAAAGAAAAACTACAAGGTATACAGCCCTAAGGGTTGTACGAAAGGGTGACGTAGGACTATATTAGATCATTAGATCAAAGACTAATGTAAACTGCATTTCTGGCATATGTATGTTTATGAGAATCTGTGAGTGCCACTGTTTAAGTGAATTTTTAAAAGAGAAGAGCGAAATATTCAGATTACAACGCCTGCATCCATTGTCACAAAGAGGTGTTTCTTTTAAAAATCACTTGTGTGCATCATTAAGGTTGGAATAGTAATGAATGATTATTGCATTAAATATTATTATGCGTAACTTAACATGTTTCAATAATCTTACTTTAACTCGCTTGTGGCCATTAAAAGGGCCATTGGTTACAAATAGGGGAAACAAGGGAGACTGGATCCCCATTTTGTTTTATGTATATTTCTCAAAAGTCCACTAGAAAAAAATCTGGGTTTTCAATTTTTCGGCAGTTTACAATACAGCTTACTACCTACAATTTATCAGGTGTGGGATATTTTGAAAAGTACAGAAAATTGTTCATATTCAAAATATGCGAGAGACTTGATCCCCAGTTTGTGCACAATTGCCATCCATTTGCAAATATATATTTTTAAAGCTCAACTTTCATTTGGAAGTTGTATTAAAATAGGCTTAGTTCATGTAGTATCATTATTTAGTTTAATTCAAAAGTATAAAAAGTATTTAGAAATCGTTAAGTAACTATTAATATTCGGCAGGGCAGTCTTCGGAGAAATTTATCAAGACTGAAGTTTGATGTTTTCCCGACGTTTCGACACTTTGTTGGTGTCTTTTTCAAGGGGTACTGTGGTAAAATACATTTTTAATGTTATTTTTAAGTTGCTTACATAAATTTCACTTTGCTCACATATCATTTAGTCTTTTGTTCTGTTTTTTGGTTTGTACATATTACGGTCATGGAGGGTAGTAGTTGGTACATGAGCTGGAACTGGAGGGACATATTTATTTTAAAAGTGCACTGTATTTTAGATATTGCCCTGTTTTTCTTACTTGGAATATTTAAAAACCTAAAAATAAAAAATAAGAAAACTTATCCAATTTAATTCTACTATGTGTATTTTATTCAATGACAAATACGTATTTCGCCTACGACTTGCAGGCTTCCTCAGTGTCTGAGTTCGAAAACAGACACTGAGGAAGCCTGCAAGTCATAGGCGAAATACGTATCTGTCATTGAATAAAATACACATAGTAGAATTAAATTGGATAAGTTTTCTTATTTTTTATTTTTAGGTTTCGTATTCTACTAAGACGCTCCAAAAACTTCAGTCAATATTTAAAAATTCAAATAATTTTTCTTGCTTTGACCTGTACTGCGGAGCATCGTGCATCGATCTGTAAAAGTATAGCTTTGGACATCTTTTATAATTTGCGATGAGAACTTTTTCGTTGGGTTTTAATTTTTTCTGTTTATTAATCAGAGCAACCTTCAGCTTCAATTTCGTTGGTACATCTGTAAGGATGTGTATTTCTTACTCTTCGCATATTTTTACGGGGTGATTACGGGGTGAAGTGTTTTCATAATTGTATTGTTCAGAATCATCGATTTTGGTACCTGATTGATAGAATTCTGCAAAGATGATGAGTTGTTTTGTTCAGATGAATTCTTTGTCGGAGTAGTTTCTCTTCTTCCTTGGAAAATGCACGGGTTACTCCTCCGTAGTCCGGTTGGTAAATGATCTTTTCAGAAGCATTTTTTCGTTTTCTCACATATCGCTTAAGTGTCATTACAAATTGAACATTTTTGCGGTCGTTCTGATGGCCCCCTCCCTAAAGGGCCGATAAGAGTTTAACACGCCCTTCTCATTTTAACCCATCATGCAAGTTCAATTTGTACAGCGAAATCGTTGATCAAGTAACCGGATGTTTATGTTGGAAGGAATTCTTATCTACCCGTGGAATGCGCGTAAGTGCCTCTGCTTACGAGTCCACCCAACCCCTTTTGGTCCTTCTTACAACATATACATACGTGAAAGTTGCTCGGTGAACAATTTCGATTCTACCGTCATCCTTAAATCCTTGAAGTGATGGTGGTATACATACATACATACAAGAACAGACTGTCGCATTGGCCTTTTAACGCAATGCCCTTCTGACATACAAAAGAATACATGAATATTTCTCATTTCATATGAACACATTTTCCATATTGTCAATTCAAAACTTCCTATTCCTTCCTGTAACTCCAAAAGCTAAGGCTGTCTACAGATCTTTTGTGCTTACATACATGTTTAAATCACTTAAATTTCATAAACAAGAAGGTGTTGATAAAGTAAATTATATGACGCTTACAAATATTTACACACCCTAGGAAAGAAACTATATTTATTTCACGCAGTACGTTCTTGTGAACTTTACTGTTAAACAAGGATTTTGAGGATTTAGGAACTGATATTTAAATATATAGTCAACTTAATTATAGATGTTCCTGATAATATAAAAAATAATTATTGTTGTAGTAGAAAGGCTAACCCAGCAAACATTTTCGTACGTATGTCACAGTAACAAATATGATATACGTACCGATATATATCTAGAAAAATCGCATTCGATGCACGAAACCAGCATATGCGTACTGTTTTGGAGGCGATATACGTACTCCAAATTATATGAAAATAATTCACATTCATAAGTATTTGTATACGATGAAATCCGACTCAACATGATTAGTTCCATAATGCTATACAATTCTGTGACGAAAATCGTATGTGAATCAGTAACTATCATTTTGATTTTTACGCATCATTCTGATTTTTACGCATTTATTTGCAGTTCTAACGCTCCAATATTCGCGAGTGATAACAAAATAGTGAAATAAGGTGATATTTTATCTGAATCGAGTGCAGTAAGGTAAGCGAGTGCCGCTATTTGGTGTTTATCGCCGGTAATTATTTACACAAAGGAGCTACGCAAAGCACCACGACGTAAACAATGGACTAATTGAAAATGGATCGCATTGCTTGTATGCAAGATCCTCTGTGCTACCGTATGAACAAATAATCATCGGTTTGATCGTGTTTTATTATTGAACACACATAGGTGCGGAATAAATATTATGTTCCGGTGATGAAAATAGTGTACATATTTGCTTAGTGATTTTCGTTTAGGATAGGCTAAGAAGAATATAAACAAGTGGGCGGTTAATGCCTAAGATCAAACCTTTGTGAAGTGGTGTTAGTGATAGTGTTTGAAGATCCTCCACATACCACTTGTGTGTTGCCGCTAGCAAACAGATCACTGCATGTTGCAATTAATTGCTAGGCAAATGTGATGGTATGCAGCTGGCAGTAAATGTTGATAAAAAAAAAAATACATTTCTAGAACAATTTATGAAGATAATTAAATTCTTTTATATGGTTCTTTTTTCATCGTTTTTTTTATATAAAAGTGTTAATCGCTGTTATTGGTTAAGGAATGTGGCGGAATGCAACAATCAAGAAAAATTATGATCGTTTCATTATAAGTTATACATCTATTAGCATAGTTTTTTTTTTTTTTTTTTTTCATTCTTTTATAATCACAACACAATATTAATTACTTATCATAAAATTTTTATTATCAGTTCTCTTTTTTTTATGTTATATTATCATTCCTATGCTGTTAAATAAAATTTAAATACTAAGAAGTCAAACGACTTCTTCATACAATCACTAAAGGGAATTCGCCAATATGTTTCTATTTCCCCCCCCCGTTGTTACAGAATATAGGTACACGTTACTATGGAAGTCGACAAAGAAATAACCGCTGAGGACCAGCTACGCAGTATTTCGTTGGAGGACGTACGTTCATGTTCCTCATCAATCCTGAATTCACCCAAACAAAGTGGCGGGAGTGACTGCTATGAGGATGATGACGATTATGAGGACGGAATCAACGTTACTCTACTGTCGGTACCTGCTGCTGTTTCGAGTGGTGATAATAAGGTCGGAAAGGAGTTAAATGCTCCTCCTGTGGCTGTTGCTGCCGCTGCGAATTTGTCGATGGACAATTCTGTCCATAACGATAAAAAATTAAATCGGCTCAACGGAGCTGGTAAAAAAAGGTATAGATACCTGGTGGACCATGGCCATAGTCACAATGAGGCTCGATTGCTGGCTGAAAAGCCCTTTAGAGTACCATGCTCTGATCCAAGCAAGCGTCGCAGAAATGCAGAGCTCAGTGAATCTAACTCCAGCGATACTAATCCACCCAAAAGAATTGCTCGTCACATTGAAAGAGCAAACACTACCCAAGTGAAATTCTCGGTGCAGTCTAGACTTGAGGCTGCAAGGAAAAGGAACGCAGGAGAATCCTCGACCCCGAAAAGGCTAAACAATGTCTCCAGAAAGCCATCTTATAAGGACATCCTGAATTCCACCAATATTGGAATCTTGCCTTACGGTTTTCCAAACGTCGAACTAACTACCCAACAATTAGTTGCTACCCAAAAGGCAATCTTAACAAAAGTAGCTGAGCAAAGAAAGGAGAAAACAAAACCAAAGTTCGGTAACTGTTCATTCAGACAAGGGCATATGATCATCGCCTGCAAAAACCAAGACACTGTAGACTGGGTAAAGGCGACAATTCGCAGCATCAAGCCATGGGAAGAAGCTTGCCTAATAGCAGTTGATGAATCAGATATACCCAAGCCTGAAATTCTAGTGGGATTCTTTCCACGTAGTGTAGAGGATACAAATGAAGATATCCTTGCATTTGTAGAAAGCCAAAATGAAGGATTAATAGTCGACTCTTGGAAAATCCTTAAGCGTTTCACGGTTAAACAACATCACGTTGAACTGATCCTGACGGTTGATAAAGTTTCCATGAATACATTGGAAAAGTGCAACTTTACAGTTGACTACAAATTTGGGGTTGCTTACATACGGAAAAAGGCTAATCATGGTCAAAATAAAAAGAATTCGAACAATAGGATGGCTAAGGGCAGCACAGAACAGTCCAGCGAAAGTTCTCGATCCCACACAAACTCCGAGGATACTGAGATGCATGAGACTAATCAACGCTGCACAGTAGCTACCGGTATAAGGGACGACAGTCCCGGCCGCAATGCTACTGCAAATGTTGAGGGTTGCTCTTACGTTGCAAATGAGTGTCTTTTAGGAGTTAGCGGAGGAAAGAAAAATGGAAATTCTGCAGCGCCCACCTCCAATTCTGAATCTAAAGTGGATAAAGATAAACGTCTTATTCATCCACCGCAGTCTGAAGGAAGGCAGTTAGATATGCCTATGTAAGCAAACACAAATACAAAAGGGACATAAAATGGCCGGAAAAAGTATAAAATTCATTCAAGAAAATCTTCACCACGCAAAGGCAGCTTCGGCTATACTTAGTAAAACATTCATCAAAGGTCAATTGGACGTAGCTCTTCTACAAGAGCCCTGGACTTATAACAGCAGGATCCTAGGAATGCCTACACAATCTTGTAAGTTAATATACGACAACACTCAACTTGCACCAAGAGCCGCCATCTTGGTCAATACTAATGTGAAAGTAACACCAATTACTGAATTTATTAATAGGGATATCGCTGCAGTTTTATTAGAGGTGCCAACAACGAGAGGAAAAACGATGCTTTACGTGGCATCTGCTTATTTTCCTGGTGATGTTGAAGATGTACCTCCTCCAGAAGTTGCAGCGTTCGTCAACTATTGCAGAAGCCAAAATAGAGCTTTTATCATCGGATGTGATGCAAATGCGCATCACACAATATGGAGCAGCTCAGGAATCAACAAGAGGGGTGAGTCCTTATTTGATTTCATTTCTAAACATGACATAGATATATGTAATAAGGGGAATTCTCCCACTTTTGTTAATGCGATAAGGGAAGAGGTTTTGGATCTTACACTCTGTAGTTCTATACTTTCCGATCGTGTGGTAAACTGGCATGTATCAGATGAAATCTCTCTATCCGATCATAGACAAATTTTGTTTGAAATTGTAGCTAGTGATATAATCAAGGAAACCTATAGAGATGCCCGAAAAACAAATTGGGATCTATTTATCTCAAATATGAATCAATATAAACCCATCTTAAGTGATATAGATACCATCCAAGAGTTGGAAAATGGTTCTAATTACCTAATAACAAATATTAATCAAGCCTATACTGCCAGCTGTCCTCTAAAACAGCGTACGACTAACAGAAATGTCTCATGGTGGAATGATAAGTTAGGGAAACTACGCAGGAAAGCACGGAAGCTGTTCAATCGTGCTAAAACAACGTCAAACTGGTCTGAGTACAAAGAGGCCCTGAGTAATTACAACAAAGAAATAAGAAGATCGAAGCGGAAAGATTGGAGGCATATGTGTGAAAACATAGAAAGCGCTCCTGAGACTGCAAGACTTCAAAAAGTTCTCTCGAAAGATCATTCAAATGGCCTTGGGTCCCTCAAAATGACCAACGGCCAATTTACGAAAACCGCAAATGAAACTCTGGAACTAATGATGCATACTCATTTTCCAGGATCGCTCTTACTCACCGATCAAGTGCAAAATTTGAATAGCATGCAAAATGCTACAGAAGAACAAGAGGTCCGAAATGAACCTACTAGGACACTAGATATGTTCAGCGAAGAACCTACAACTTTAGCAAACTTAATTTTCTCATACTCTAGAATTGAATGGGCTATCGATTCTTTCAGTCCATTCAAATCACCTGGTCCAGATGGAATTTTTCCGGCACTTATTCAAAAGTGCAAACCGGTAATAATTCCCGCTTTAGAAAAACTATTTAGGTCAAGTTTTGTATTGGGATATATTCCAAAAATGTGGAGGAAAGTCAGGGCAATATTTATACCAAAAGCTAATAAAAAAGATAAGTCCTCTCCCAAATCATTCAGACCAATTAGTCTCTCGTCAATTTTCTTGAAATTAATGGAAAAACTGATCGATGAGTATATTAAATCTGAAATACTTCCTAAAAACCCACTAACCAAAGAGCAATTTGCTTATCAAGCAGGCAAATCAACGATAACAGCTCTTCACACTCTTGTAACAAAAATTGAAAAATCTTTCGCTACCAAAGAAATTCTTTTAGCGTCATTTCTTGATATTGAAGGCGCTTTTGATAATGCATCTTTCGTATCGATGAAGAATGCCATGAGAAATCGTGGCTTCAATGTAAGTATAATCGATTGGGTTGTGGAAATGCTATCAAACAGGGAAATATCAGCTAATCTTGGAGACACAGAAGTAAAAGTAATAGCTGTCAAAGGCTGTCCTCAAGGGGGTGTCCTGTCCCCTCTTTTATGGTCTCTAGTAGTTGATGATCTTCTCGTTAAACTGAAGCATAAAGGATTTGAAACAATCGGATTTGCGGATGATATTGTTATCATAGTCCGCGGAAAGTACGATACCATCATCTCTGATAGAATGCAAAGCGCATTAAACTTCACATTATCATGGTGTAAATGCGAGGGATTGAGCATAAATCCTACGAAAACAACAATTGTGCCATTTACTAAAAGACGCAAAGTGTCTTTCACCGATTTAAAACTAGGAGACGTAAAGTTGTCTCTATCTACAGATGTCAAGTATTTGGGCGTTACCTTAGATAAACAACTTTGTTGGAACACGCATATCGAACAACAAACAAGTAAAGCAATAAATGCTTTTTGGGTCTGTAAAAGAACCTTCGGTAAAAAATGGGGTCTTAAACCAAATATGATTTACTGGATATACTCAGCAATAGTTAAACCTAGAATCACTTATGCATCGCTTATCTGGTGGCCGAAAACAAAACAAAAAACGGCTCATATTAAGTTGAACAAGTTACAAAGGCTTGCTACCATCTCCATAACAGGAGCTATGAGTAGCACTCCCTCTAAAGCCTTAGAAGCTCTACTCAATCTTCTTCCTCTACATCAATTCATCCAATTGGATGCTATGAAAAGTGCTTTGAGGCTCAAGCGATCCATGAGGTTCTTCGATGGGGATCTCGTTGGACACTTGAGTATTCTCAAAGAGTTTTCCATAAATCCCTTAATATTAATGAACGAAGACCATATGCCTAAGCGTAACTACTTCGATCACAAATTTCGTGTTCTTGATTTTACGCGTTCTGATTGGAATGCCAGAGAACCTAACTTTCGCTCAGGATCACTGGTGTTCTACACAGACGGATCAAGACAAAATAACATGGCAGGTGCTGGTATAACAGGCCCAGGGATTAACGTTTCAGTTTCAATGGGAAAACATCCCACTGTATTTCAAGCAGAAATATATGCAATACTAGAGTGTGTATCTATCTGCATAAAAAGAAACTACAAAAATGCAAATATATGCATTTGCTCGGATAGTCAAGCAGCATTGAATGCTTTAAAATCAAAAACTCACACTTCTAAACTGGTGTGGGAATGCATAAAACTGTTGGAAAAACTTTCCTGTCGCAATATGGTCAACCTCTATTGGGTTCCTGGTCACTGCGGAATCAAAGGGAACGAAACTGCTGATCAATTGGCAAAGAAGGGGTCATCCATGCAGTTCATAGGACCCGAACCCTTTTTTGGACTATCTTCATGTGCCCTTAAAATGGAACTTAGGAATTTGGAAAAACTAAAGGTACAGTCTAACTGGAATATTACCTCGAATGCCCGGCAATCGAAACGTTTCATAGAGCCAAATGCTCTTCAATCACAAAAACTATTAAACCTTTCAAAATCCGACTTGAGCACATACACCGGTTTGATAACAGGACATTGTCCTTGTAAGTACCACCTGAAACTCATCGGTAAACTTAATGAAGCTAACTGTCGCTTTTGTAATCATGAAATTGAAAGCTCCGAACATTTGTTGTGCGACTGTGTTGCACTATATCATAAACGACGTAGATATCTTGATAAGGGGCTGACTCAGCCCTGTGATATTTGGAATGCTGCTCCTAATCAGGTGATAAATTTCATACGAAATGCATCACCTGATTGGGATAAATGCCAACAGTAGTTGAGGTGGCTCATCAAACTTTGATAGCTCACTGATACGACATGGCATAAATTAAAAGAGGACACACCACAATAGATCAAAATAATGGTCGCAGTGGTAAGTCCCCAACACGGAAAAAAAAAACTATCATTTTGTATGAATAAATGTAAACTAAGGTGCGTTTTATTAAGCTTTATGTACGATTTCGAGTTTGTTTAGCGATATTTAAGATGATTTTCACACATTATTATACGATTTGTGGTTTGCTGGGAAGTCACACCGCTAGGTGGATTAATTCGGGTTTTTTAGTAAAAACTTTACCGAACGTTCGGCTGTTGAAATTTCGGCAAAATTTGACCAAATTCGTTACTTTTTAAGCGTGTAAGTCTAGATATAAAAAAGTATAGAAGCAGAAAGGTCGGAATATCGGAATCTATGGAAGTCGAAAATCCAAACGTCGAAAAGTCTGAAGAGGTTTGCGGACGAAAACTTTAGAAGTTAAAAAGCCTGCAGACCGAAGTCCAGAAGTCGAAATACGCAGTCGAAAAATCTGGATGTCAAAAATCTGAAATCCAACAAGTCCGATAGTTGAAAAGTCCGCAAAACGAAATATTGGAAGCCTATTTGAAAAGTATGGTTGGAACTCGAAGTTTGAAAGTTGGGAGGTCTGAAAGTTAAAAAGTCTGGAAGTCGAAAAGCTGAAAGTCTAAAAATCTGGATGTCGAAAATTCGGTAAAAGTCGGAACGTCCGAAAGGTAAAAGTCTTACAGTTGTGGTGTAAAGTCTGGAAGTTGGAATTTGAGAAGTTAGAAAGTCGAAACGTCTGGAAGTCGAAAATCAAAATGGCAGAGTTGAAAATTAAAAAAGGTTAAATTTTAAAAATTCAAAAATTCCTAAAAGCAAAATGCAAAAAGGCCGAAAAGTCGTAGTCGAAATGCCGAAAAGGCAGAATGTTAAAAACTCAATGAGTCGAAAGGACAAAAATTGGAAATTTGAATAGTCCAAAAGTCGAAAATATCAAAACTTAAAAAGTCGATAAGCTGAGAAATCAAAAAATTGAAAAATTAACAAGTCAATAAGTCGAATCTATATAACGGGTGGCAACTAAAATTTTGGAATTTTTTCGCGGCCCTTATGCTCAACAACAAACGAGCTCAGAGAGAAATGAGAGTATGTATGTGGTAGCTCTCTCTCCTCTTTTAGTTAATATTTTTTGTTTTGTTTATGCTTACCCAGTTTTGCTACAAATGGCGTCGAAACAAGAAGCATTTCGGGAGCGCTTTGTACACTTCTACGAACTGCAACAGAAATCTCGGCAAAAAGTATACGGTACAACATTTAAAAAGCAAATATGTTGCAGCTTCGACTATTTACCATGTCCGAAGATGCCCAACAACTATTCACAAGCAAAGTAGTGGAAGACCTGCCAAAATTATGGACGCAGAATGATATCGTTCTTTTTATCGTTTCTTCAATTACAAGCCCTCCGGTTTTTCTATCAATTAAGATGAACCAGACGAATGTTTGAACAAAATTTTGATGCCGTTTCTATAAAAACATCATGCAGATAGACAATACGTGTTTTGGCCGGATAGAGCATCATCGCATTACGCCAAAAAACACAATCGTTCCTGAATACCTATTCGATCCTATTTTTACCCAAGAACCACGACCCGAAAAATCTGTCTCAGTGCGCCCAATAGAAGATTGCTTCGGGAATTTGAGTTGGTGTACTAAACTAACTGGAGAACCACGAATTGCAAACAGTTGATTGGTCGAATCAAGAGATGCATTCGCAAAGTTGACATGAAGGCCGTACAACGCTTCTGTTTCGACGTCAAACTAAAGCTTCGCCGAACAGCCGATTACGGACCGTTTTTAAATGTACACTAGGGTAGACGCACCAGTAGTAGTGGTAGTACCAGTAGTGGTGGAAACTTGAATTATTCCATTATTTTTGCAGATTTTGACACAAGTTTGATAAGTATCGAACTACCAGTAACAGTATTAATTGATAAGCATCAAACTTATACCAAAACCTGCAAAAATAATGGAATAATTCGAGTTTCCACCACTACTGGTACTACCACCACTAATGGTGCGTTTACCCTAATTTTTTCAACAATGGATAATGTATCTTTAATTTCGGTAAATCAGATCATCTTCATGTATCTCTGTTTTTTTTTTTTGATAGCTTGAGAAAAAAATTCCAAAATTTTAGTTGCCACCCGTTACTTATTTTGTATTCTGAATTCTGATAAAAAAAACTTGGCATCTCTGCTCACAGTGAAATAAGAGAAGTAGAAAAGTAGAAAAATCGGAATGTTGAAAGCAGTCAAAAAGCAAAGTTTTGAAGTCGAAACGTTTGGAAGTCAAAAATTCTGAAAGGTGAAAAGTTTGTAAATCCAAATATCTGGAATTCGAAAAGTCTGAGAATCGACAATCGAAAAATTTTGGGAGTCTAAAAGTTTGGTAAACGAAAAGTCTGACATTCGAGGAGTCTGGAAGTCGAAAAATCTAGACGACGCACAGTGCGTTGAACGTATGGGACTGCGGGACAAAAATCAAAACTGCTAGTTTTAGTCATTTTATCAAGCTAGTGTAATGAAAAAAGTAGTTTGTGATAATAGAAGCTAGTATTTGCTTAAATATCTCAAAATATTTACAAAATGGCAAAAATGTCCTAAACACCAAATTTTTATGCGAGCATTGCAAAAGTTTACGTCATTATATGGGTTGCCGTCGGCTATATAACTACCAAAGTTGTTTGTGAAAGCGGCATTTGTACTAGAAATACTTTGGTAAATTCAGCAATGCCATCTAGTGTTAGATGGCTCTCGAAGAGCAGTCGAAGATCAACCTTGGCTGCAATTTCGGTAATCGAAAAGTTTTTTTTCAGTGCATGAAAGCTTGGAAAGCTATGTTTATGGAAGACGTTTGCACTTCTAAGCAAAATATAGTTTCTCACTAACAACTCTATATCTGTGAACAGGGCTAGTGTTTAAGTAATACTTAAGCCTTTTTTGCCATTCTCAGCCGTAACAGAAAAGTAAATAATAATTTTCCGTGGCATAATTTGAGACAAAGTCTGCAGCTCGACGTTCTGTTTTTGTTGAGAAATTTTTGAAAACCTTTTAATTAGATCCACGAAACGAATTTCCAGCAGGAAAACCGTTATCATTGATTATTCGTCATTATTATCAACCCGAGAAACGGGAAAAAACGGCAATACTTAATACCGTTTAAGTTTTTTAATTTTTTTAAAGAAATATTTACTCGCTATATGAAATAAAATCGCTTTAAGTTTAATTTTGAACAGTAATAGCACAAAGCTTCATAAACAGTGGTTTCTTCTAACAGGGATAACATAATAACGGAAATCTGACGGTTGATCAGTGCTTGACGTTGATCTACAAATATTGAAATATCTTGCAGAGTTGCAGGTAGTTGCAGCTAAAACCTGTTCGATCTTGTAGAGGACACTTTGAACAATTATTCTGTGCATAATTTAGCTTGGAAGTCGGTGGAACATTTTTTAAATCAGTAATCAAAGTTGGAGTTCTGTTTTTTTGAAGGACAATATCTATGTCGTTTCTATGGGGCGATTTCTTGGGAGTGAGGTCAAAATGAATTCCTTCTATAACCAAAATTTATTCTACTAATCTTGATTGTTATTCTCCATTTTAAAGATTTTGATTACACAAACTATGAAACTTTTACGAGCGTGAAGAATAACCTTCAAAAATGACAGTAAAATTTGTAAGTAAAATCCACTCTGCAACTTGACAGTTTGAAAGCTTGTAATAGTAGTTGTTACGCTTTCCCAAGCAAACTAATACTTGTTTATATAGCAGAAGGCATCTATAAACAATTTTAAATACTTAGAATACCCGATTTAAAAAAAGTGAAAAATGATTTTTGTCTATGGCTCAACGCACTGTGCGACGCAATGTCTAAAGTTCGACAATCGCGAAGTCGAGAAATCTGTCGAAAATACAGAAAATTGAAAGTATAAACGTTCAAGCCATAACAAGACAATCAAAAAGCCTGACGGTCGAAGGATCTGGAAGACAAGAAATCGGGAAGTCGAAAATCTGTAAACCGACAACTCTGGAAGCGAAAAATTCCGAAAGTCGAAAACTCTACAGGTCAAAAACTGTGAAAACCAGAAGTTCCGGAACTCGAAAAGATCGAAAGTCAAAGTCTAGAAGTCTCGAAAATTCCGAAATTCAAATTGTGGAAAAAAAATCTGGAAATCGAAACTTTCGATACTCAAGACAGCCCGGAAGTCAAAAAGTCGGGAAATCGAAGAATTTGGAAGTCGAGAATTAGAAAACAGAGAAAGTCGAAAAGTTCGGAGGTCAAAAAATCGAACATAAAACTTTGCAAGTTGAACATTCCAAAAGTCAAAAAGTATGAAAGTCGAAAAGTCAAAGAGTCTGTAAGTCTGAAAGTGGAATAGGGTATGTTGCTGCTTCGTCGTAATTGCCTATTCCCGTCCTATCCAACACAAATTATTAAAAATATCAGCATTTTTATGACACACAATGCAAAACTAGTTACTCTCTAATATTTTAGTTTGTTGTCTGTCATACGCGATCAATCAAGGTGTGCTGAGATCTATTTAAATGCTTGTTATCATTAAAGAAGTCCTACCAGCCAAGTTTCCTACGTTTTTTCGTGCGACGAAGAAGAAAATGTCGACTAATCGTTTTAATTTCCGTCATTCATAAATGAAAATAACTCACGCAAGGCATTGTCGTTATTCTACAGCCAGGAAAACTTGCCTGACCTGCAGAAATTTTGCGGAATAATATTTGTCATGCCGTCCTACACAAATACATACTGGTTAGCGTCGTAAACGTTGTTGTGATTTTTAGTTCGGACGATGAAAAATTTTGATGGACGTATTTTAAAACGGTACGACGAATTTAAGACATAAAGTCAGTTGCGTAATTTCAATAATATGCTTTAATAATCGCTTTTCAGTGATTTCAAAGTTCACAGATCGGAAGGTAAGTGTGTTTTAGTCAAATCAGCACAAGAACTTTTGGAGTATTCATTAAATCCATCCAGCAAATGATGAAAATTAGAATGGCTTTACTTACTACGACGAGAATTAGAAATAAAGCCTACTCTGAAAGTATACAGGGCTGGAAGTCAAATAGTACGGAAAAAGAAATATCTGGAAGTAGAAAAGTCGAAAAGTCGAAAAACTGAAAGCTGAACAATCGTAAAATGCGGAGCAACGATTTACCAAATCTGGAAGTCTCGAAAATTACAAAAGTCTGAAAGTCTCAAAACTGAAGAGTCTGGAAGTCGGAAGGTGTGAGGGTCTAGAAGTGGAAAAGTCAGGAAGTTGAAAGATATGAGTTTCGAAAAGGTTGGAAGTTGATAAGTTAGAAAATCGAAAACTCTGCAAGTCGAAAATTCGAGAAATTGAAAAGTCGGGAAGTCAAAAACCCCGAAAGTCGTAAATAAGGTTGTAAAATCAAAAACCGAAAAGTCAGGGAAATGAAAAGTCCGGAAGTCGAAAATTCCAAAAGTCGAAAACTATGGAATTTGAAATATTTCAAAGTCATAGCCTCCGGATGTTAAAAAATAAGTCGAAAAGCCTGGAAGTTGGAAAAGTCCAGAAGTTGAAAAGTCTGAAAGTCAAAACGTCTCTAGTCTAAAAGTTCGAAAATCTAAAAATTTGAAAGCCAAAAAGTCTGGAAGTCGATAACTCCGGAGGTCGAAAAGTTCAAAAGTCAAAAAGTCTAAAAGACCGGAAGTCAACATGTCTGGAAGTCAAAAACTCTGTAAATCTAAACGTTCAAAAGTCAAAAATCCAGAAGTCTAAAAGTCGAGAAGTCGAAAACTCTGGACGTCGGAAAACCCGACGCTCTAAGAGTCCGGAAGTAGAAATGTCAGAAAGACAAAAAGTTCAAAAATCACAAAATCTGGAAGTCAAAAAGCCCGGAAGTCAGAATGCCTAGAAGTTGAAAACTTTGGAAGCCGAAATGTTAGAAAGTCAATAGTCCGGAAGTCAGAAAATCGAAACGTCTGGAAGCCAATGGTCTGGCAGTCGAGAAGCTGGAAAGTCTAAAATTCTGGGAGTCCAAAACTCTGACTGCCGAAAAGTACGAAAGTCTAAAAATTTGAAAGTCTAAAAGTCCGAAAAAGTAAAAGTCTGAAAGTCGCAAAATTGGGTAGGAAGTCCAACAGATTGAAAGTCTAAATGTCTGGTGGTCAAAAACTCTGAAAATTGAAATATTCGAAAACCAAAAGTTGGGAAATCGAAAAGTCTTCAAGCCGAAAATTCTCGGATTCGAAAAGTTTGGTGGCCAAAAATTCTGTAAGGTAAAAACGCTGCAATTCGAAAAGTCCGAAAGTCTGGAAATCGAAAAGTTTGAAAGACAAAAAGTACCGGAAACCGAAAAGTTCGAAAGTCGAAAATCTGAAAGGTAAAAAGTCCTAAGGTCGAAAAGTTTGAAAGTCGAAAAATCGGCAGGTCGAAAATTCCGGAAGTCGAAAAGTTCAAAAATCAAGAAGTTTGAAAATCGAAGAGTTCGAAAGTCAAAATATATAGAAGTCAGAAACTATCAAAATTGAATCGTCCGAAAACCAAAGTTTGGAAGTCGAAACGTACGAAAGTCAAAAATCGAAAATTCGGCCAAAAATTTTGGAAGGCGAAGAGCCCCAAAATTTTAAAGACTGGAGGTCGAAATGTCAGGAAATCTACAAGTCTGTCGAAAAATTCAGAAGTCGAAAAGTGTAGTATTAATAAAATTTGAAGATCAAACCCTTGGAAGATTAATAGTCTGAATGTCGAAAAGTTTGGAAATCGAAAAACCGGGAGTCTAAAAGTCTGGAAGTCGAAAAGCCTGGAAGTCAAAAAGACAGGAAGTCGAAAAATCTGGAAGTCGAAATGTCCATGCCGATAAGCATGGGATTCCGCCCGTATGCTGCTACTCCGTTATTGATCAGAACCGATGAAAACTGCAAAATGGTGTCTGAAAAAACGGAATACGCTATTCCTCATTGTGCAACCTTATCAGGCCCCTGCATGCTGATCAAGACCGACATCGGTCACGTCCGAATGCGGGTCCTGGTGGGATGTTAGTTCAATGCTTGATGCTACTAAAGACCAGGGAATTCTCTGCATCTTTACAAGCATTTCGGGAAAGGAATTTTGTTAGTAGAAGGAGGGAGCTAGATAAAGATCCGTCTTAATGGATAATGTAATCTGTCGAAAACAACATGCGGTTTCGGTGTGGTTTCATTAAAACGTCCACGAAGTCTCTTAGCACCGACTAACTCGGATATTGGATTACTTTAATAGTGTACATGCTACATATCGTCGTCTATGGCGGCGTAAATTCCTTGAGTCCTGAGATCCAGAAGTTGTAAAGTTTTGAATTCCAAAAGTTTGAAAGCTAAAAAATCTGAAAGTCGTAAAGTCTAGAAGTCGACAAAACCGGAAGCCAAATTACCTGAAATCAAAAACTCTGCCATTCGAAATGTCGGAATGCCTAAAAGTTGAAGAGGCTAATAGTCGAAAACTTTTAAAGCCAAAAAGTCTGGAAGTAGAACAGTGTGCAAAAGACCAAACAGAATGCTGCATCAACGCGTCCGTTAGCGTTATTCTGACAGTTTTCCTAATATGGGTTTACGCTGAATTGACGCTGACGGATGTGTTGACGCAGCATTGCACAGTGGGCAGAATCGACCGAAAAAACGGAACTTTTTGTTGCCACTGTTTTTAAGGGGTAGAAAGTGACTCTTCTTTTGTAAAAAATCACGAGAAATCGATTGGTGATGGTCTCAACGCTCGAAAATGACAGGAAGTAGCCCATTTCGCCCCTTTCACCCCTATTTTCTAATAGTTTTGAAAGAATCATGTACAAACTCTTTCCAATTTAAGATTGTACCGTAAGAAAAGAAGAAGCATGTTAGGATGAAGGTATATGAACCATTTATTTTAATGCAACATAAACTAGAAGTCTGTTTTGCCCCATTTTACTCAAGGTTTTTATATTGCAAGTATAATGCCAATTCGATACTTTTACCAGAGATTTTCAAGAAGGCATGCCTGTTTGGCAGGTTGAAAAAGTCAGAAGATCGAACGACGATCAAGATGTTCGCTAAAATATCGTGTAAGAGAATGTTTTGCCTTGTTTTACCCTAAAACTTTTACTGAAATCTAAGAATGTATTGATAGGAAAAGGAGCAACTGTGAAAGTGCTCCGATTTCGTTCAAAGTTGGTGTGTTTGTTCCTAGTTCAAAAAAGCCGAACAGTGAACAGAAAATAACCCTCACTCGGGTCGTTTACATTTTGCAGTTACGCCAGTATCATGAGCAATAACTTTTACTATGCAAATCAATCTCCTACTTCAAAAGTAACTGGGAAAGCCAGGTTTCCTTCTGTTCGTTATTTTTCAGTCATTTGGTGTAATTGGCACTGATTCGCAGAGTAAAAGTGTTTCCTCAATGTGTTTCGTAACGCTGTAATATATCTTAAAAAGTTTAACTTAAACCTTTCTTTTTACCAGAGCTGCTCGTGGAAGCCCAGTATTGTACTGTATTGAACTGTAATCGGTAAAATTGTTTAAGTTCAGTTGCAAAATTGCCCTCTCCGCTATTTTCCTCCCCAGCTGAAGATCAAATTTAAAGATCAGACTGATTTGAAGAGCATCAAACCCACAAAAGTCATTACTTAAACCGACCGGAAACGTTTTTTACCACCAAGCTCCAGTTACTTGCATTCCAGCGCCGGGTAATTAGTATGCGCTGGGGCAGTAAAAGTCCAGCTTCCTTACTGCCTCTTTTTTGTCTAACTCGAATAGACCATACCATTAGGTATTCGAGATTGCTGACTGCAATTGTGTGCACAAAAGTACAATCAAAGGAAAAGAAGTACCCGCCGATTGTTGCTGCTTAAACGATGTACGATGTGCTTACCTGCTGTTCGACACACTTCCTCGGCAAAAGGTGCGCGGAACATGGAAACAGAAGAACCGCGCACTCTAATTCGATCAATTTACTTTCCTCAATTATGTACATCATGTTCCGCGCTCGTCCGACTCTGACCGACTGGTGATGAAGATGATGATTATGATGGGCAGCAGGAGGAGTTGGCCAATGTTTGCATGGGTAATTAGTTTTCGTCGCTTCCACCACACCACCGCACCGCACCACACCTTTGCCTTGTTGTTTTAGAGATGAAGTAAATCGAATCTAGAAGCCGGTCAAAGTCGTCGTCGTGAAAGTTAGCTGTGCTGAAGAGGTTTTCTGTTTTGCTACCGCTCCGTATGAGTGACGTTATCGGAAGGAACATTCGTCGTAAGCGCACTTCACAAGCCACTTGACCCCGTAGCTCGGCGGGGATGCTCCGAGCAACAATCTGTTTACAAAGACCAACTTAAAAGTGAACCGAACCGACCGATCGACCGACTCTTTTTTTCCTTTCGTTGGTTTGCGCAAGCACAGGAAACTCAAAAAATGACGGATTAACACTCTACACTCTGCTAGCCGCATGGCGTGATTTGACAGATTCAATCACCCCGCCACCCTCGATCGAAAACGACTTTCTGCCATCAGCAGCAGAACTCAGCCGTCACAGTGCCGAGTGCAGCAACCGCAGAACACTGTGCAATCGAAACACAGCAAAAACACGGCAGCGTCAGACAAAACCGACCATTTACAAATCTAGACCACGGGACCTGGGCTATGAATGAAACCCAGCCGTTTCAAGTATCAAGCCGCAATTAATCTCAATCTACCAGAACGCCGGTTTCGCGGCCGCGCCCGTTCGCCTCCGGCACCCTTCAGTCCCGATTCCGAGCTCGGAGCAGCTATTAAAGATGATGATTTTCTATTCTACCAAACTCTCGCTAAATTCCCGGCTGCCACAGTTACTACCGTTGCCGATTGGACCGATCGTTATCGGGTGTATCGAGCGGTAACCGGTTCCGTTAGCCAGCCGGCGTACGTACACATGCTCCCGAACCGAAGTGAACCAAGTTATTAAGGCAAGTCACCTTTGCTCGCTCGACAACCAGCAACGGGAAGAGAACTGACTCTTGTCAGCTGACAGCCGTCCCATACAGCGCGAACGTCACCGTCACCGCGCCGGTGAAATTCAATCTTCCGCTTCCGAACAATGACTGCCTCGCGGGAGTTTCAAGTAACACTGCGCAACTGATCCCACCGCGGCGCGGTGCGGTGCACTGCTCTATCCCATGATCGTGAAACTAGGTCAAATTGCTTCGACCAACTGCTGAAGTGCTTGGATGCAAACTCACAAACGTAAACAAACACCCTGGCTGATCGCTGGCTGGCTGGCTTGCTGGCTTATCGGGGAGGTTTCCAATTACTGAAGTGATGATCTTTGAGCTGGCAAGGTTCGACAACAATGTGTGAAATGTCTCAACCGACCGGCCGACACGCCCCGATCGAGGAGCGGAGAAAAAACACTTCTGACCTCGACCGGGTCGCGCGCGGGTGAAAAGTGGCGAAAGTTGAAGTTACGCGCCAAAAACAAAAACCTCGATCGGTGCGGCGTTGCACCGATTGGAGTAGGACGACGACGACCCTGAGCTGTGTGAGAAAAATGGTTTAAGTGAGAGTCGGAGAATATGAGAGAACGGCGCGGATGTTGCGTGAGAGTGGCAACAGAGAATGTTGCATGAGAGTAACAGAAAACTTTTATTTGTTGCACGCGTCGTCGACGCGTTGCATTTTAAACAAAGCGGCGATGAGCTTGGAATTCAAAAACTTGAAATTCATCTTGATTAATAGAAGTTTGTATCATGCAGTAGATTCACCTGTCAAAGCAATTCCCTTTTTAATAGGGTTATTCCTGAAATTTTATATCTCCCGAACAAAATTTTTCGTCTAAAAAAATATTCCAAAACAGTTGCCTTTAAAGTTCACCTTCAAAAGCGACGTAACTCGTTCCGATTGCTCGCATAAATCAACACGAAGTCCGACCACGACATTCCGACAACTGATAGCAATTAAACGAAATATTGTCCAGGCCATTAGAGTGGAATCTGTCGGCGGCCTCGGACTCAACGCAACGGTGTCGTCGAAAAGGATGCGCGAGCATGCCAGCTCGTCACACCTTCCAGCTCGGCTCCCACTCACTGCGCTGGTATCAGAGGATCAGGAGAGTACGAGAATGGGCAGAAAAAAACCCATCCAGACCGCTATTAATTAACATAACTGCACTCTAACGGAACATTTACCACGGTTATTGCCAATAAATTATCTTTTACATCACGGACGGTACGATTGGTACGTGCAGTGGCGAGAAACTGCACCCTATCTCCCTGTTGTGGTGGACGAGGGACCTGATACGGGGGTGACAATTAGTTTGGTTATGGATTGGCCGAGTTTTTTCTTCCATTTTACGACAGCAACAGAACTCCATCTCCATTATGTGGACCGGGGCGATGCGCCATAAAATGTCCGTTATTTTGCCGGCTCGCGATTAGCTCGAGAGTGCATCATCATCGGCAAGTGATAAAAGATGAATGATCGTTCCGCGACGAAATTTACGGCCCCGGGATCGGTCGTAGGAGTTTAAACTAGACCGGTAACCCGGTAACCCACAGACGAGGTAGTAAAGTTTAGTGTAACTTAAACGGTTAACTGTGCAGAAATGTCGACGTTCTACTTTGTAGAGAAGTGTCATAAATAATTAGTGAACACATATTTTTATCGTTTATGTTTGCGTGAAGTTGTCTAAAATGTGTCTTTCACAATTTTTTTTGTGAAAATCCAAAATTCCTGCTTCATTACATAATACAGGGCCACAGAAATGGGAACGGTGCCACTCAAACCTGTAGTAGTTGAGAAAACGGGTGTTCTGTTCAGGCCCTTGCGGATAACAATTTAACTCTTCCATCTTGTCCTCAAAAGGACGGTTTTGGTCCACAATTCCGTCGCCAGCAAGCACTAAACCAGTGGAAGATGACATCCAAGATGTTCTGCATGGGCACTTGCGGATAATAGGGCAGAGAAATGTAATTCTCCTTCCCTGTAAAGGACGATTTGGTTCGCCAGTTTGCTGCAGCAACCAGATGGGTAAGACTGTATTCGATATTTCAGGACATCTTCGGAGCATGTGAAGGAAGCACTCGTAAACACTGGAATTCGCGAGGATTTTTCAGAAATGTTGGCTTCCTTGCAGCGCCGTAGCATGCAGTTGGCTGGATTGACCCCCGCCAAGGGCGCTAGCTCTAGGGCCGAACACTCTCCAGTGTAGCGAAGTACTGAATATTGGGAACTGTACGGATCATGTGTGACAGTCTAATTATTAAAACTAATAAACCTCGGACGAATACTGATATAAGAAACTACGGAGCGCCCAATCGGGCCTGCGCCAGAGCCGCCACAATGTCACGCTGCGGCACTGAAACCAGGTCTAAAAACTGGGTCCAAAATCTGATATAAAATGTCCAAAATCTGATCTAAAACATAGTCCACAATCTAGCCCAAATCTGTTCCAAAATTTGGAACAAAATGGGATAAAAGATATGGTCTATGATACAATACAGGTCCAAAATATATTCCAAATCCAGCATCTGGTTCAAAATATGATCCAAAATCTGGTTGTTGCCTTAAAATCTGATTAAAAATGTGGCCCAAAGTCTGCTCCATGTCCAAGATCTGATCAAACGGTGGTCCAAAATATGTTTTTTGACGTAGGACTACGTCTTACGGCAAGTTTTGAGATAGGGTGTCACTCCAAAAAGTCGAAAAATGCGAGCAACACGAAAAATGAAAGATTTTGAGCGCTAATAGCTCTAAAAGAGCGGTTTCCCGATCGATTTAAAATATGTTTGCATCAATCGATCGGGAAATCTTCTACGCATCTACACGAATAAAGAAAACTATTGACTTTTAAGTGTGCACTATTAAACAATTGGAAATAATGAAGCCTTGTCCATCTAAAAATCCTAGCTCCGTGATTGATTGTTAGAAGTGACGTCATCAAAGTGGTAATGCGTTTTCACGCTTCGACTTAAAATTCAGTCAGTTCCTACTAGATTTCCTAGCTATTTACACCAATAGATCGGAAAATCGAATTGGAAAATACAGAAAACTATAGATTTTCAATGCGCGCCATTGAAAAATTGAAAATAACTCTAATTTGGTAGTTAAACAGCAGGTTGTTCAACTCTTCGTCGAGGTATAAATTCTCGTTTCGTGATTGGTTTGAATAAGTTACAATTATTTTCAAATAAGTTTTGATACAATTCAGGAACCAACGAAAAAGTTGATGGAAAATTCCATTTAATTCTACTGTAATAAAGTTACAAGAGAATTAAATGTAATCCTACCCTTTCTTGTTGATTGCTAATTGGCTTGATAATTGGATTGATAACGGCAACACGAGCGGTGCCGCAGCAATTTTAATTTCTATGATCGTCACATTGAAAACTGGTCTGCCGTGAACAAGTGGTAGTAATTAAAACCAAGTTAACACCAAATTAAACATTATTGACCGCAACAAATGCGCAGGAAAGCGCATTAAAACTAAACCCAATGTTTTGTTGTAATAGTTATTTCTGGCCCAATAAACTTTATTGTGATCAGCGGAGAACAACAATCTTTTATAACTTCATATAAGCAGTATTAATATTAGCAGTTTTAGTGACATCTTTTGCGTCTTCATATGAGCATTTGTTCATTCTTAAAAGAACGGTGTTCGGTAATTGATGAAACTTAATAAACTTGAACTTAGGGCTATTCACTGGGCTATTTATTTAGCAACACAAATCTATACATCACCAATGCTACAGTAATATGCAGCGTAATTTTTCTTTAGCAGCAAAAGGTGAACGGCTCACTGATAACTGTGCTCTATTGTTCAGACTGAAATTGAAATGCTCCTCCTGCTTTTCTTCAACGTAGATGATGGAATAACGGACCACGAAAAATAGGCGGAATCGATTCTTGTCGCTTGCTCAGGAACATAACACGAGGTTAGCCAGCGAACAGCATAACTCAAACGCTAGCTGAGCTACTGCCAACATTTTACTGAAATGTCTGGTGCGACAAAGGAGAAAGCAGCAAGGGCAAGCGAAAGTCACGCTCGAGTCGTGCACGTCTACAGTTCACGGACGGTATTAATCGGCTGCTGAGGAAAGGAAACTATTGAAGCTGGCGCTGGCTGGCGCGGTGGCTTTCCAGTTGGTTCGTTGCAACAAGCTGTGCCTGGTTTGCGGTTATCGGTACTACAATTTACCGAAAAGAAAATTACGTTAAGTGCGCTAGAGCAAGTTTATTGCAAGCTGGAGTTATGATAATCAAACAATCGGTTCTTTTAAAGACCACGCAACAATTTAAGAGTTTATTATATTTTCTTGTCCAGTTAATACGATAATAACACAGGCAACGAGGGAAAAGTTGAATTTTTCGCTGTTGCGGACGACCAACAAATGGCGGGAATAAGTTTTCCGATCACAGACGACATTTTCTACCACTTCCAAAACGTCTGCAACTTGTAAATCAGTGTTCTTCTTTTGTAAGCCGCAGAAAAGCTTTGCGTAAAATTTTCAGCTTTTTGAAAACTAGCGCGTGCCGTGTACTGATTACCAGAGGAAAAACACTATTCAACGTAGAAACAGATCAATTTTCATGATTTACTGTTTGGTTTAATGTGACTGATTCGTTATAATAAAATAGATTCAATTAATTCAAAGAAATAACTCCTAAATCAGTTGAGGTTTGAACGTATACAATATTACTAGTTTGATAAACGTTACGTACAACGCATGTAGCATGTGTACATGAAGAATCGTATTATTACATACATGGATACATCCTACTATCGCTACAAAGAGACTTACGTAGTCCTACGTCACCAAGCGGTCGTACCTTGTGCACAACTCCTCTGATTTTTAATCTGAACCAAAATCTGATGAAAAATGTGATCCACAATCTAGTCCAGGCCCAAAATCTGGTCTTAGTCCAGAATGAAATTCAAAATCTGGTCCAATATTTGATTCACAATCCGATAAAAAATGTGGTCCAAAATATTACCCAAAATCTGCCCCAGAATCCAATGGAGGTTCAACATCTGGTTGAGTTCCAGAATCTGGTCCAAAATATGGCCGAAATCTAATAAAAAATAATAATAAATTTGCCACAAAATCTGAAAAAAAAATTTGACTCTCGTGGCTCTAATCCAAGTCCAGAATCTGGCTCAAACTCTGATCCAAAATCTGGTTGGTGATTTACAATCTGATCAAACGTTTGGCCCAAAATCTGGTTTGTCAGGTAATCTGTTTCTGGTCCAGTACCAGAATCTGAATCGAAATTCGGTTCAAAATCCGGTCTAAAATCCGATAAAAAATGTGGTCCAGAATCGGGGACAAGCTTTGCAACATGGCCTAAGTTCAGAATCTGGTCCAAAATTAATAAAGAATGTTGCCCAAAATATTATCCAAAGTCTGGTTCAAATCTGATTAAATGTGTGGTCTAGAATCGGGGCAAGGATACAGGACGTGCCGTAGCGTGCAGTTGGCTAGACTGGCTACGCCTAAAGGCGCTAGCTTTAGAGGGCGCCAAAATGGCCTGAACTTCAATTAGACACTCTAGAGTGTAGCGGAGTATTGAAGGGATACGAATCAAGTAAGTATGACAAAATCTGAAAAAAAAAACGTGGTCTAAAATATGTTTTGTAATCTGAACCAAAATCTGGTAAAAAATGTGATTCAGAATCCAGTTCAGACCCAAAATCTTATCTTAGTCCAGAGAGAGGTTCAAAATCTGGTCCACATTTGATCCTAAATGTGGTCCAAAATATGATCCAAAACTAGGTTCAAAATCTGGCCCAGAATCTGATGGAGGTTCAACATCTGGTTTAAGTCTAGAATCTGGTCCAAAATATGACCAAAATCTAACCAAAAATGTAGTCCAAAATCTTGTCCAGAATCTAGTTCAAATTAGTTCCTAAATATGTTACAAAATCTGGAACAAAATTTTATAACAAATGCGGTTCGCAATCCAATCCAGATCCAGAATTTGGCACAAACCATGCTCCAAAATTTGGTTGGTAATTTAAAATCCAATCAAAAATGTGGCCCAAAATCTAGTTTACATGCTGGCCCAGTTCTAGATGCTGGACCCAAATTTAGTACAAAATCTGGTCTAAATTCTGATCAAAAATGTGATCCAGAATCGCGGCAAAGTCCCCAAACTGATCTGGTACAAAATTGTATCAAGAATGTTGTCCAAATTCTTATCTAAAGTCTGGTTCAAATCTGATAATAATATGGTCTAAAATCTGATCTACAATCTGATGCAGCTGCAAGATCTGGTACAAGTCCTCCAAGATGTGGTCCAGAATCAGGGCAAGGGCTACAATCTGGTTCAGGTTCAGAATGTGCTCCAAGATTAGATCAAAAGTGTGGATTAAAATCTCATCCAAAATCTGGTTTGAATCTGATTAGAATATGGACCAAAATCTGGTCCAGAAACAGATGCAGATTCTGAATGTGGTCCAGACCAGGTTAAGAATCTGGGAGCAAAATCTAAACCAAAATCTGGTTGAAAAACTGATAAAATGTGGTTTATAACCTGGTCCAGTTCCAGAATATGGTCCAAAATTTGATCCAAAATCTGATCCAAATTCTGATAAAAAAGTGTAAACCAAAATCTGGTCCGGGTCTAGAATTTGGTCCAGGTCTAAAATGTAGTCCAATATCTGGTCCAAAATCTAATAAAAAATGTGGTCCAAAATCTAGTCCAGAATCTAATCAAATTTTGTCCAAAAATTTGTCACAAAATCTGATGAAGATATCCAGAATTTAATGCAGGTTTAAAACCTGGTTGAAGATTTAAAATCTTATCAAAAATAATAAACTTGAAAGGAACACTGATTTATGAAATGATGAAATGCTAAATCGGATCTCCACCAAGGGCGCCGCAACGTCACGCTACGGCTCTGCTGCCTTAGCAAGTTTTCTTATGGAACATTCCGGTTTGCGGGCAATTTTCGCAGGAATCGATTTGATCACGTTTGGCGTGAAGCTCCACTTCCCGACTTCCCATGGTACCATCTTGTAGAGACTTTTTGATACAATAATTTGTGGCCAAATGACATCCTACCACCTGGGTAATCTCCTTCGGCGTCCTATGGCCGAGTAGTGAACTCGTAATCACTTCTTTGGCATGCTTTTTCACAAATTTACAATAAAACAAGTCCGATGTTCTGATGCAGCACTTGAAAGTAAACGTAAACGAATACACTGGTAACAGATATGTTATAGTATTATAGTAAACCCAATATTGTAGTTTAAACATCTTTTGATTTTAATGCAGTATAAGATACAGTCGAGCGCAGTACCTATGGCAGAAAATGAACGAGAACGGTGTTCCGAATAAATTGACGGTACTGATCAAAGCTACTCTGGAGCTTGTGAAGTGGAACGTCCGTGTTTCGGAGGCGATTTCGGGGCCCTTGAAATTACGTACCGGATTACGACAACATCGCTGTTGAAGGTGTGATCCGGTCAGCGAGTAACGAAACGAGAGGCACGATTTTCTAGGAAGTTATCTAACTCCTAGATGTTCACAAACTGCATGAATTGGAAGTGGTTGAGGAGTTCATAGGTTTGGGATTTTTGGTCACCGCCGATAATAAAATGAGTCAGGAGATACAACGACGAAATTGGGCCTACTTTTTCCTCCGCAAGACACATGGATCAAGGAGCATACGCCGCCACACGGAGCTATCGACATACAAAACGCTAATTAGACCGGTAGTCCTCTACGGACTTGGGAATTGGGAGTGGAGCTTTGCTTTCAAAATCTCCGGCTCTAATCTGCTAGAAGAGGAGGATAGAAGCTTTCACTCCTCTGCACTTCCACCGAATAGTACCTTTCAATAATTTGAATGGTGGTATTTGAAAGAAGTGCCTGCAATAGGCAATAGGCGGCCTCCCAGTTGGCCTCCAGATATGATGCTGGCCTAACAAGCCAGTCGTCGTAGGTTCGAATCTCGACTGGGTAAGGCTGTTACAGTCAATAGGATCGTAGCAACTGGCCCTGCATTGCCCTGTACTCTAACGGCTGGCTGCGAAGTCTGTCGTATAAAAACAGAAGGTCAAGTTTCGATAACGGAATGTAGCACCTGAGCTTTGCTTTGTCTGCAATATGGTTTACTGCATGAAACTCAATTTCTCCGGAGTTTGGTCATCAAACTTTCTGAATAGCAGCAACCTCCACTCCGAGTGATGTAACTCTCGAGCAAGCATGTCAGTTCGTACCGGTTCATGAAGAAATCATTCCAGGTACCAATTTTCCAATCGTTATCCATCGAAACGATTCCTTGCTCCTTGCCGTGTCCGTTGCCGATTGATCCGTTTCGTATTTCCATTTACGTTTTTCTTGGTAAATGAGGATTTCGGTAAACTATCTTACCGGGGTCACAATACCAACATCCCACTGATGTGTCTATCATATTGGGGGTAGCTTGCGGGATGAAGTGTTTCATATTCAGGTGGTTCGCTCTGAGGCAGACGCTGTTTGTGCCGCCCCTCACCGAGGGAACAGACGCTCAGGTTCACTTCGTACCTCCTAGCTTAGCTGCTCCAGTACGTACATGAAGCATTGTCAGGTATGACCATCGTTCGTCACCATTGACTTAGATCTTCGAGAGAGCGCTAGGTAAGGGCTTGAGAGAATCAGAGCCTTATTTGACGCTCCTTCCAGGGAACTCTCCCTATTTCATATTCTTGTCTTGTTCTAGCCAAAGCTTCGTTTCATTACTTTCTTTCTTTAATGCAATTTTCAAGCAGTTTTTAAGCAGATTTTAAGAAGCTTTCAGACAATTGCTAAGCCAGTGTTTAAGAACTTTTTAAAAAGTTTTTAAAGAGCATTTAAAGAATTTTAGGAAGTGTTTAAGCAGTTTTCAACCTCTTGATAAGCTGTTTCTGAGCAGTTTTAATCGTTTTTGTTTGGTTAAAGTAAAAGTTTTACAAAATGTTCGGAACAGTTTTTGCAAAACTTTTAAGCCAATTTTGGCTTTTTGGACAGCTCTAGTGATATTTCATGATAATTTTGTAGCAGTTTTACGAATGCCGTTAGCGGTTTAAGGGTAGTGCAAAAAAAAACTTTTTTTAACGTTCACAAGAAACTTTTTTGGCTTTTTAGTGCTGTTTCCGAAATGTTTTGGGAATGTTTCTGAAGAATTTTTGGCAGGTTTTTAAACAGTTTTTGTGCAGTTTCTGGAGATTTCTCGCCAGCTTTTAAGTAGTTTTGAAACACTTTTAAAGCCACTTTCATAAAATTTTTAATCATGTTTTGAACGTTTTAAATAGTAGTAAAAAAGATCTCAGGCGGTTTTGAAGCAGTTTTGAAGCCGTTACTAAGCAACTTGAAAGTAGTTTTAGAGTTTTTTAATCAACTCTTAAGCAGCTTTAAAGTAGTTTTAGAGAGTTTTTTAATCAACCCTTAAGCAGCTTCTTGGAAGAGTTTGAACATTGTTTGAGCTCTTTTTAAGCAATCTTTAAGTATCTTTTGAGAAGTTTTTCGGCGTTCTGTAAGTATTTCTTAAGGCAGGTTTTAAACAGTTTTAAAGCAGTTTTCAAACAATTTTTAATCCTTGTCTAAGCAGTTTTGGGCAAGTTCTAAGCAGTTTTAAGCTGTTTTTAAGCGGTTTTTAAGCAGTCTTAAAGCGGTTTTTAAGCAGCTTTAGGAAGTTTTTAGACATTTTCTAAGTAGTTTTAAGCAGTAGTTTCAGCAATTTTAAGGGAAAATGAGCAGTCATTAACTTTTTGCCAGAACACCCATTTTCGGAAGAAGTTTTTAGGTTTTTTTTTGTTTTTAGAAATGTATTCACTGCATTCTTCCTGCCAATCTGAACACAGAAAATATAGTTTTATGAACAGAATTTTTGCTTCAAACAAAAAACTGATTTTCTATTCGAATTTAAATTGATTTTTCACGGTGAAACCATTAAATTATAATTTATCGTTAACGTTTCAGCTTACTCTATTCAGCCATCCTCAGAAAATCAAGTTATAAACATTCAAATTCAACCTCAAACTCAAGCCATTTGTTATCGGTAACCGGTAACAAGTGGTTTGAGTTTGAATTTGAATGTTTATAACTTGTTTTTCTGAGGATGGCTGAATAGAGTAAGCTGAAACGTTAACGATAAGTTATAATTTAATGGTTTCACCGAAAACAAAAAATCAATTTAAATCCGATAAAAATACGGTCGGTTCTTAAACAAGACCACAAAAATTGCTTTTGAAATTTACTGTATAAATGACGACTAATTTCTTCTTAAGCAGTCTTTAAAAACTATTTAAACAATCTTTGAGCCAACTTAATACAGTATTTAAACTATCTTTAGGCAGATTTAGGGCTTTATTAAAATCACGTATTAAATTTCATACGCTAGGACATAATGAGTTAAGTAGGTTTAACATCTACTTAACCAAACTAAGTCTAATACCTACCTACCTACTTTTGAATCATTTTTATGCAGTTTTAAGCAGATTTTTGGCATTTTCTAAGCACTTTTTAAGCAGCCTTTAAAAATTTTTAAGCAGATTTTCAGAAGCTTTCAGACAGTTGTAAGGCAGTTTTTAATCAGTTTTTAAAATGTACTTAAGCAATGTTTAGGAAGTCGGAAGTCAATCTGTAAAATGTAAACAAACTGAGTGAGGATTTCTTTCCCTATGCTAGTCCAGCAGAAAGTAACCCTCACTCGGTTTGTTTGCATTATACAGATTGGTCCTTTTGAAAAGTTGGTCCCAAAGTGTTTAACCAGTTTTCAAGCTGTTTTAAGCATTTTTGTTTTGTAAAAACTTTTATTTTATTTGAAGTATTTGAAAAGCTTGGGATAGTTTTTGTGTAACTATTGAGCAGGTTTTGAGCTATTGGACAGTTTAAGGAATATTTCGTAGTAATTTTTTGGCAGTTTATGCAAGCCTTCAGTGGTTTAAGGGTTGTGCCCAAAAAATATTTTTTTAAAGTTCACAAAAAAATTTTTTTTGTGCTGTTTTCGAGCAGTTTTAAAATACTTTTGAAACTGTTTTCATTAATTTTTTAAGCATGTCTTGAGCGTGTTAAATAGTTTTAAAATAGCTCTTAGGTGGTTTTAAAGCAATGTTGAAACCGTTTCTAAGAAAATTTTGAGCTACTCTAAAGCAGTTTCAAAGATTTTTTAAACAGCTTTTAAACAGCAGTTTTTTGAAAGTTTTAATCATTTTTAAACTTTTTCTAAACAGACAGATTTTAAGCAGTTTCCAAACAATTTTTAAATCTTGCCAAAGCAGTGTTAGACATATTCTAAGCAGTTTCAAAGCAATTTCTAAGCGGTTTTAGGCAGTTTTTAAGCAGCTTTTGTAAAGTTTCTAAGAATTTTCTAAGCTTTAAACACCTTTTAAACGATTTTTAAACATTCCATTTTATTATTCCATCTTAAAGTAGTTTGAAAGTTTGAAAGCAGTTTTTAGGCGCTTTTAACCCATTATAACCCGGGCTCTATTGAAAAGTTTTTGAGCCATTTTCATGCAGTTTTAAGCAGATTTTTAACATTTTCTAAACATTTTTTAAGCAGTCTTTTTGCAGTTATTAAACCGTTTTTATGCAGTTTTTGAACTTTTTCTGAACAGTTTTTATGCATTTTTAAGCAGTCTTTAAACAACTTTTAAGTAACATTTAAGCAGCTATCAAGCTATCTTTAAATATTTTTAAATCAGTTTTTAATCATTTCTTGAGCAGTTCTTGAACTGCTCTCAAGCAGTTTTTAAGAAGTTTTTTAACAGTTCAAATAGAATTTAAACCGTTATTATATAATTTTTAAGCACTTTTTTATACGGGCTATTGTTTAAGCAGTTTTTAAAGCAGTCTTTAAGCAGTTATTAAACAGCTTTTAAGCAATTTTTTGGGTATTAGGTTTGGAAGTAGTAGAAAAAGTGGAGTTCGAAAATTACTTTTTAAAAGCTTCGCAAAACTATTCAAAAAGTTCATTTTTCCTAAAGAATTTTAAAAACACTTTTACAAAGCCAGCCAAAAACTGCTTTGCAGTTGCAATCTTCAATCCCGATCCAAAGGTATAAGCTACCAGCTCTAAGATATTCTCAAAAATTCCAATCAACATTGTTCGATTTCAACAGCTTCCTAAAACGGTATAAAAGCCAATCCTAGATCTGCCGCTCTAAGCAACACCTTCGGCACGAACGGGAACGGTGTAGCTTCAGCCAATAATAATTTACAACCGATCATTATCGCACATGTCAACTGTGCCCACTCATCAATTAGCCTCAACCGTGCTCATGTCGGGCTCATTATGCCACTACAGCAACGATCGTACTCTCGTTCAGTTCACCGCACATACCATACCATAGCCAATCGACCAGGGAACGGATTGACTCGCAACGGACGGACGGACGAACGAACGGATGCTGCGGTTGAACATTATTATTCGACAAACTGCAGTTCAGCCAACGCGTTTTCGCACCAGCAAGAGCAACTGAACCGAATGGCGGATCGATCCGCACGCGGACAAACTTTTGCACTTGCGCCGATCTGCCGCGTAGGCAGATTAAACAAAACCATGCGGTAGTCATATTAAATAAACATTTATTTTCCGCTGCTTTTCCGAGTGATTTACGACCCGGTTTTAGGTGGTTTGGTCATGTCTACATTTACATTTATGTTCTTTTTTTTTTGCTTGCAGAGCGGCGATAGATTGTACATCAAAGTTGCAGATTTGCTGCCCAAGTTCACATTTCTCGGACCCAGTCTGGACGATGCGTTAAATCTGCAGCGGGAGCACGAGGAGCTGCTGCGACAGATTCAGGTTAGATGAAGATGTTTTAGTATGCATTAAATTATCCGAGTAACAAGTTCGTTTTATTTTAGAATCTCCCTACGCCGCTGGAGGAATTCTACCACAAAGTGCAGGAAAAGATCGCATCGAATCAACGGCCCGATCCGGTTTTGATCGAAGAGATGGCTGCCTCGCTGGGATTGGTTTGGCAGGACATTAAGAAAATGCTGCAAGAACGACGAGACATAATTCTGCTGAACGTGAGCTTCTTCGAGCGACTTGGTGAATGCTACGGAAAAATGAGCTCCCTTGAGGTAGCTTGTAATGACACAATGATTCCGATCGAAATCGATGCGGTTCAGGAGTTTCTTGAATCGTTCAAATCACTACGCACCGAAATGCTCACGTCGATCTCCGCCGCCTTAAAGGTGGGCAATCAAATGCTGGACAAACTTCGCGAGCTAGCAACTATCGGCACGATGGATTCGCGCCCAAATCACATCAAACAGGATGCTCTCTGTGCCGTTAGTTTGGTTGAACGATGGCTTGAGGATCTTTCCAACCGTCGGAACAACCTAGAACAAGCCTGGCAGTCTCGCAAGAACCAGCTGGAACAGTGCCTAACCCTGGCGATTCTTGCCAAAGAGCTCACAGACATCGAACACTGTCTTGACAGTTCGAAAAATTCCAATCTCAGTTCCTTCTCGCTGGGAGATTCCGCCGAACAGGCGCGTGATTTGTTAGAAACCTATCAGAATCTCAAACCAGAAGCCCTGCTGCTGCGGGATAAATCCCTGAAAATTACCAAAGCAACCGAGGAACTCGTTTCCACGGGTTGTTTCGCTGGAGATGAAGCATGCTCGAAGGCGTACAGCATACTAGCCGCTTGCACCGAATTTGTCGATGAAATCGACCATCGAGAAACGTTACTCGCACAATCACGTGAATTCTTCGGCCGGGCCGAAAATCTGCTCAGCAAACTATCACAAATCGAGATCGAACTCAGCAACCTACAGATGCGACCAAGCTCGCCAACAGCAGCATCACTGCAAACCAAAGCCCTGCAGGAAGTTTCCAGCACCGTCGACAACATCCTACAGTCCGGTTACTCGCTGATAGACGACGTTGGACGAACCAAGCCGGAAGTGGCCGGCGTTCAAGCTATGGTCGAACGGATAGAACAGAAGCGGATCGCTTTCGAGTCGTACTGCCTGGAACAAAGTGAACGAAACCTCCGGCTTACGGAAGCGCTGAACGATTTCCTCGAACGCTATCAACAGTTGCTTCAGTGGCTGGAGGAGGCACGTGAGAACAAGATTGTCCAAGGAACGGATATTCACGAGATGGGGACGGACCTAACGCAGGCGAAGGAATGTTTATTGCTGCACCATCAGCTTCTGAACGATTTGGAGGTGAGATTTTGCGGAATTGTTGTGTCTCATTCTATTTCACATTTTTATTCTATTATTCATTAGCCCGTGTGAATAAAAGAGTTAGAGCAAATTCTCCCATAAGATTTACACGGGAAAAGCAAAACAAACTATTTTATTCATACGGCCTATTGTTTCCATTCATTTGCATTCAATATTTCTATTGCTTAATTTTCGTAAGGCGTTTACTTTGTATGGAACATATCATGCGTTTTATGCCATTATGCTTTCTTATATTTTTTTACTTTTTGGTTGCTTTTACTCGTCACTCTGTCATATCTACAATTCTCAGATTATACTTTTTTCTGTTCAATTTGATTTGAAGCTTAATTTAAACATATTTTAGCTTGTTTTTCATTTGTAATATTTATTGATATTTATTAGTATTCAATTTCAATTATTTCTCATCTCAAAAGCCAATAATCTTCTTCCTGTAACAAACTTTGATTTATGGAATTCTTAATTTTTTGTTGCAGATATTTCCACATTTTAAATCTCTTGTTTTGTAATTGTGTATTTTTTTACTATAGTGATAGCCGTAATAACGATTATTTTGATTAATTTGTTTGTTTACTTTAGTTTTATTTCGCATAGATTTGCTGTCGTTTTTCACTGTCTTAAACTTTACTTTAATTATAACTTCACTATTAACATTTCCTTTTTATCTCTGATTTTTAATTGACATCTCTATAGTATTCTATATAGTAGGTTTTGTCTGCTTTTTCACTTCAAGTTTGACTTTTTCATGACTTTATTGTGATAAAAGAATTTAGAGACGTTTTTCAATGTTATTCTTTTTCTTTCCACTTTTCTATTTTCGTGTTTTATTTTCATTCTAAAGCTTTCCTTATTCCTTCGTTACTTTCTTCCTGTATTCCTCTCTCCTATCCTTTCATCCTTCCACCCATGCTTGTCTCATTTTTTATTTTCTTCCTTATTTGCTTCCTTTCTTCCTTCCTTCCATCCTTCTTTCATTTCTTCCTTCCTTTTTCTTTCGTTCCTTCCTTGCTTTTTTCCTTCTGCTCTTCCTTTCTTCTGTCTTTTCTACCTTGTGTCATTTCTTCCTTCTGTGTTTCTCTTTTTCTACGGTTCTTTGTTCCTGTGTTTCTGCGTTTTTATCCTTCAGTTCTGTTGTCCTTTCATCCTTTTGTACTTCTGTGCTGTCCTGTGTTTTTTTCTGTTATCCTGTTCATCTATCCTGCGTTTCTGTCCTTCTATTCCTTTGCCCTTTCGTCCTTCTATCCTTCTATCCATTTTTTTCCTCTGTCTGTCTGTCCTTCTATCCTTCCGTCTTTTCATTTTTCCGTCCTTTAGGCCTTTTGTGCTTATATTTATTTTTTGTTTTTCTGTTTTGTTGTACGTCATTTTTCGGGGTTTCTGTTTTTAAGCTTCTTTTTGTCTTTTACTGTTTATCAGTTACTATGGTTTTCTGCTTTTTTCTGTTTGATTTTTTCGTGGTTTTATTTTGATAAGGCCATTGCAAATTATTTTTAAAGCTTTTATCTCCCCCCCTTGGAAATTAGCTTGAAAAATCGGGAGGCAAAAAAATAATTTGGATTTAGGAGTTGTAGGAGTTAATTTTTTTTTATAAAATCAATTGACTGTTTGTTGAAAATCTCGAAATATGAGTGTACGAGGTGAGTTAAGGCTTCTTGCACGAAATAGAAATTGTGAATTCAAACAATGGAATTTCCGTAAATCGGCCAAAAAAATTTTCTTTCGTTTTAGTCTTTTTTTTTGTAGATTTTTGCATGGAAAATAATAACGTATATATTAAAAGCAAGAATAGATTTGGTTTTCACGTTTAAACTTTAAGTAAAAATGCCTAAAATCCATATTTTTTGCTCAACTAAAAAATTCTTTTTGTTTTTTTTTCTTTCATTTTTTGTACTCTTCTGTCTTCGTCCTTTCTTCCTTCCTTCCTTCCATCATACCTTCCTTCCTTCTACCCTTCCTTCCTACTTCCTCCTTCCTTTCTTGTTTCCTTCCACCTATCTTTCTCTCCTTCCTTATTTCCGTATTTCCTTCTTTCCCCCCCTTCTTTCCATCCTTCTTTCTGTCCTTCTGTGTTTCAGTCTTTTTGTGTCTCTGCCCTTCTGTCCATCTGTCCATCTTTGCATCTTTGCATCTGTCCTTCTGTTTATCCTTCGTCGTTCTATGCTTCTGTCTTTTTGTCCGTCTGCCTTCTGTCCTTCTTTCTACCGTTCTTTCCTCCATTTCTTCTGTCATTCCTCTCTTCTGCCCGTTAGTCATTCTGTCCTATTGTCCTTCTATCCTTCTGTCCATCTGTACCTCTGTCCTTCCTTCTTTCCTGCCTTCTGTTCTGCAGTGTTTCAGTCCTTTTGTATTTCTGTTCTTCTGTCCGTCTGTCCATCTTTCCATATATCCTGTCCTTCCGTCCTTTTGAAACTCTGCTTTCTACCCTTTCTTCCATCCTTCTTTCTTTCCTTCTATCCATTCTTTCCTTCCCTCTTTCTTACCTTCCTTCCTTCTGTTATGTGTTTCAGTCCTTTTGTGTTTCTATCCTTCTGTCCAACTGTCCATCTTTCCATATGTCCATCAGTTCGTCTGTATTTCTGTCCTTCGTCTATCCGTCCCTGTCCTGCTCTTCTATCCTTCTGTCCATCTGTCTTTCTGTCTTTTGTCCTTCTATCCTTCTGTCTTTCCTTTCTTCTGTCTTTTGTTCTCCTTTTTTGGTTTTCTGTTTTGTTGTACTCCATTTTTCTAGTTTTCGAAGCTTTTTCTTGTCTTTTCAGTTTATCAGTTACTCTGGTTTTTTGTTTATGTCTTTTCATTTTAGTGTTTTTTGCTTTTTCTATTTTTCCACTTTTTTGTTCTTCGGTTTTTCTGCTTGTCTGTATCTCCGTTTATCTCTTTTTCTCTTCTGTTTTGTGATATTTAATTTTGTTTTTTGCTTCTTCTGTTTTTCTTTTCTTTGTTTCACTCTTTTTTGTTTTTCTTTCTTGTTTACTCTCCTTTTGTGCTTCTGTCTTTCTGTTTTTCTATTTTCTCTTTTCCTATTTCCGTTTTTTGCTTTTCTTTTGTTCGTTTCTCAGGTTCACTTTTTCTGTTTCATTATTTTTAAGTTTTATCTGCCTTTCTACTTCAGTTTTGTTTTTCTATTGAATCATTAGAACGAGATTTTCGTTTTTGTCCTTTTGTCCTTTAGTCTTTTGTCCTTTTGTCGTTTTGTCCTTTTGTCCTTTTGTCGTTTTGTCATTTTGTCGTTTTGTCGTTTTGTACTTTTGTCCTTTTGTCCTTTTGTCCTTTTGTCCTTTTGTCCTTTTGTCCTTTTGTCCTTTTGTCCTTTTGTCCTTTTGTCCTTTTGTCCTTTTGTCCTTTTGTCCTTTTGTCCTTTTGTCCTTTTGTCCTTTTGTCCTTTTGTCCTTTTGTCCTTTTGTCCTTTTGTCCTTTTGTCCTTTTGTCCTTTTGTCCTTTTGTCCTTTTGTCCTTTTGTCCTTTTGTCCTTTTGTCCTTTTGTCCTTTTGTCCTTTTGTCCTTTTGTCCTTTTGTCCTTTTGTCCTTTTGCCCTTTTGTACTTTTGTCCTTTTGTCCTTTTGTCCTTTTGTCCTTTTGTCCTTTTGTCCTTTTGTCCTTTTGTCCTTTTGTCCTTTTGTCCTTTTGTCCTTTTGTCCTTTTGTCCTTTTGTCCTTTTGTCCTTTTGTCCTTTTGTCCTTTTGTCCTTTTGTCCTTTTGTCCTTTTGTCCTTTTGTCCTTTTGTCCTTTTGTCCTTTTGTCCTTTTGTCCTTTTGTCCTTTTGTCCTTTTGTCCTTTTGTCCTTTTGTCCTTTTGTCCTTTTGTCCTTTTGTCCTTTTGTCCTTTTGTCCTTTTGTCCTTTTGTCCTTTTGTCCTTTTGTCCTTTTGTCCTTTTGTCCTTTTGTCCTTTTGTCCTTTTGTCCTTTTGTCCTTTTGTCCTTTTGTCCTTTTGTCCTTTTGTCCTTTTGTCCTTTTGTCCTTTTGTCCTTTTGTCCTTTTGTCCTTTTGTCCTTTTGTCCTTTTGTCCTTTTGTCCTTTTGTCCTTTTGTCCTTTTGTCCTTTTGTCCTTTTGTCCTTTTGTCCTTTTGTCCTTTTGTCCTTTTGTCCTTTTGTCCTTTTGTCCTTTTGTCCTTTTGTCTTTTTGTCTTTTTGTTCTTTTGCCATTATGTCTTCTAATTTCTATTCTGTCCAGTACTGTTCTTCTGTCTTTCCTTTTTTCCTTGTTCATCCGTTTTTCTATTTCCCTAATTTACTATTGTTGTACTGGTGTTTTGTCCTTTTTCTATTTTTTCTGTTTTCTGCATTTCAATTTTGCTGTTTTTTGTATATCTGTAATTTTATTTTTCTATTTTTCTTTTTTTTCTGCCCTTCTATCCTTCCATCTCTCTGTATACGTTTTTCCATTTTTCCCTTTTCTTGTTTTTATCTGTTGTTGTGCTTTCTGTTAAAAAGGTACAAGAGAAAGAAAGAAAAAAGACAAAAAGAAAGTTTGTTTGTACATGTCCTTCTGCCGTTCTAACCTTCTATCCATTGATGTTCTCCTCTTCCGGTTTTTCTGCTTTAATTCATTTTGTCGATGCTCTCGTTTTCGTCTTCCTGCTTCTCTATTTTTACGTTTTTTCTGTTTTTTCTATTTTATATTTTCTGATTTTCTATGTTTCTGCATTTCTTCTATTTTTCTGCATTTTTTGTTTTTGGATCTTTTTTCCTGTTTCCCTGTTTTTATGTTTTTAATTTTTCCTTATACGTATTTCTTGCTGGTAAATTGGTTTTCATATTTTTGGCCCTTCTGTGCTTTAATCCTTCGATCTCTTCGTTGTTCTAATGTTAAAATTTCTTTTTCTTTTCTTTTTTTTATTTTTTTTCTGTCTTTCTTTTTTTCGGTTTTTTTTGTCTCTCTATTTTTCTCCTTTTTTTTCTTTGGTCCTTTTGTGATCTGTGTACTTTGGAACATAAGAACAGAACATCAGAATAGGAATGGCCTGGCCCTTTTTTTCCTTTTGTTCTATTGTCCTTCCGTCTTTCGGTTTTTCTGTCTCTTTGTTATTGTATCTTCTTGTGCATCTTCATTTTTGTTTCATATTTGTTTATTATTTTACGCTTCTTCCTTTCTACCTTGCTATCTTTCTATAATTTTAATGATTTTAGTTTTGTCTTTTTCTTTCTATTCTTCATTTATTTTTTTGTTCATTCAATTACCTTCTCATTCTATATAATAATTTAGCAGTTTTTAATTGTTATCTTTCACTGTAATTTTCTAAACTATTTTTCGTCGCTTTTTTCGTTAATTTTGTTCGGTTTTTATGCTTGCAGTCTAAGTTTAATGCAATTTTCTTTTCTTTTATTGTTCCTTCATTTCGATATTCCTATCTCATTTTGTTATTTTTACGCACCTTTTGGATTCTTTTGGTGCTCTTATTTAAACTCTTTCTAGGATGGATTTGGACTTTTCTTGGCACTTTTTTACTTTTATATAATCTCTTTAAACTTTTACTTGGCCCTTTCTGAATCCTTTTGAACTCGTTTTGTAGTCGTTTTGACCTCGTTCCGAATTCTTTTTGAATTCATTTTGAACTCTAGTCGGATTTTATTCCGATTCGTGATTCCATTATATTAGTATTTTTGGATTCTTTTTAGACTCTTTCCAATTACTTTTTTTTAGTCCAATATTCTTTTCTAACAGAAAGTTAGAATAGAAGGAAGAGCCCAAGAAGAGTTTAAGAACAGTACAAGAAGAGCTTAAGAAAAGTCCTAAAAAGACTTGAAAATGCCTAGAAAGAGTTCAAAAAGAATCCAAAAAAGTCAAAAAGGGTTTGAAAAAAATCCATAAAGGGTTAAAAAGAAGTCTAAGAAGAATAGAAAACGAATTCAAAACAAGTTCAAATGGAGTTATAAAAGAGTGGGAAAAAGCTCAAAACCGAGCCCAAAAAGAGCCTCGAAATGAAGTAATTAGAAGAATCTAGAGAGAGTCAAAAAATCCTCCTTAGAAAAGTCTTTTTCCGGCTCGGTTAGGACTTTCCAATTCTATACTTTATGACTGCATATTTTTCAAGCTGTCAGGTTCGTTAAACCTTTCTTCTATATTTTTCATCTTGTCGTCTATAATCTCTCTTGTTTTTGCTCTTTCAATTTTCATAAATTAAAGATATTAATCTTTTCTGCTGCTTCTTATATTTTTTCTACTGCTGCGTTTTTCTGCTGTTTATTTACTCTAACCGATTATTTCATTTGCAAGGTTTAGCTTTTGGCTATTATTTTAAATATTCTAATTTGTTATCAATAATTTCTAACCGGCCGCTTTCAGATAATCCTAACATTCCACTTTTCTCCCATTCCAGATCAAAGGAAACGCAATAAACGACCTGCTGGTTCGGTTAACCCCTAGCTTGGAATATCTAGAGGACGAACAACGCGACGATGTACAGCAGAAGATCGACGACCTGCGGCAGAAGTGGATCGAACTGAAGAATTTCATTATTGCGCGGGTCGATCTACTGAAGCTGTACATCCGCTTCCACCAGGAAGCCGAGACGTTGCGCAATCTGTTCGAATCGTTCGTCATTCAGAAAGCCACCTTCCAAAGTGTCGAACGTGACAAGCCTCTACTGCAAGCTGCCCTGGATAATATTCGCCAACAGCTGAGTCAACTGAAGCTGATCGGCCAACAGTGTGTCGATGGTTTGGAGAAGGTAGGCGGGTGGGAAACAGAATTGTTTGTTAATAAATGGTTTGTCAGTGTTTTACCGCTAGTGAAAAAATCCATGTCTAAAAACTCTTTTATCCAGTCTTAAATTACAATTTGTCATAACACGAGCTGCGCTCATCTGACGTTATGCAAAACACTATCTCGGTTTAATTTCTGCCGTACAACCATGCAATTCGCGTTGTAAATGGCGTTTATAATTTTGCGTTTTGGCTGCCAGCCAAAACGTTGCGATTTAAGTATCGTTTATACGCTATGTGATTCCTCGGGTGCCGCCGTTCTAATGCATTTTTTACGAAGTAATTTTTCGGCTTGCAAAAACTTCAATGAACACATTAATTATTTTTCCCTTACAAATTCTGGTAATTTGCAATGCTTTTAGAAGTTACTCATAATTTAATTTTTTGATTGAACTTTTCCCAACAATATTACCCACAGCCATCATTAATCTCACAACCCTTTTTCTGATGGGTGACAAAAATCTGGGTGGTCATCAGGAGAACCACACTCAAACCAACGTTCCCCCCGATTTTCTGGTGGTTTCGTTCTGCGTTCGTTGCAATTTCGTGCTGGCACCAACGTACCAACGAACGGGTGTCTTCTATTGAGCAACTCTCTCCACCTATTAATATCGTTTGCATATTGCCAGTTTATTTCTGTCTCGGCTTTGTTTCTTCCTTTCCCATGCGACTCGACTGCACGCAAAGGGAAGAATCTAACACGAAAATAAACCATTTTATTAATAATGTACGGGTCCACGAATAGAATTAATAACAAGCACGGTTATGGCAAACGCCCAGTACAATGTTGTAATTCGAAAATGATTTTTTTGTCTTACACAAAAAAAGAGACGATCTCAAAAACGTGTGTTGAGTCGAATAAAAATATACGGCAAAAGTTCGAATTCGTTGGGCAGAAGAAGGTGAGGTTCAAAGCCGAACGAACACCTGCCTGCCTGTGCGTTGGACGCGCTTAACAACCTAAACAGCAAGTGACAGGTCTGCCGCCAGCAAACCAACGCCGGTTCCGATCAAAATAATTCACACCTTCGCCAGGTGTGACAAGTCACACCTAGGTCAGGATGTTTTTGTATTTTGATGAATTTGTTTGTGTATAAGCCAATTTAAATGGGCGTGATGTTTTGATTTATTAATTAGGGATTCAAAGGATTTGTTTAAAGCATATGAATTTTTTTCGAGGATTTTAATATCACATGACTACGCCTTTGCGTTTTATCGTGAATTCTAATTTTTTTCGACGTTTCGAGTTATTTATGTTAGTCTTCCTTAAGAAATTAATAACGATTAAGGTCAAACAGAATTAAACCTCTGTCTTGATTTCCATAACAGATAAGTTGATTTTTGAAGTTAAGTTTTAAATTTAATTCAATTGGTTCTGAGCTACATTTCTCACACGCGGCAATCTGAATTAAGAAAAATTTCTTACTCAACTCAATAAAACAACGAAAGCCAAAAATACAGAAAAACAGCAAAACACAAAAAGATAGAAACACAAAAACAGACAGAACGACTAAAACTAACAAGGAGATAAACATAATGAAAACATAGAAAATCCGAATAATAAAAAAATTAGGATAAGCTAGGAAAGAGAAAAGACAAAAAACAGAGAGCAAAAAAGTCCTATATAAAGACACAAAACAAAGTTTGAAAAACCGAAAGACCGGAATTACTGTCAAACCTGAGCCTAGAAATAAAAGCCAAAAGGCAGACTGAACAGGAAAGACAGAAAAAGAACGACAAGAATACGAAAGAAAAAAGTAACAAGAAGAGGTAAGAAAAAGAAAAGATTAAAAGAGGAAAAGCATCGCAAAAAGTAAAGAACAAAAATAGAGATACTTATAAAAATTAAAAATATGCAAAATAGACAAAAAGTTAAATGTTAAACGAAAGCATAGAAATAATGAAGGACAGAAATGACGGAAGAGACAGAACTGACGGAAGGGACAGAACTGACGGAAGGGACAGAACTGACGGAAGGGACAGAACTGACGGAAGGGACAGAACTGACGGAAGGGACAGAACTAACGGAAGAGACAGAACTGACGGAAGGGACAGAACTGACGGAAGGGACAGACAGACAGACAGACAGAACTGACGGAAGGGACAGACAGACAGAACTGACGGAAGGGACAGACAGACAGACAGACAGACAGACAGACAGACAGACAGACAGACAGACAGACAGACAGACAGACAGACAGACAGACAGACAGACAGACAGACAGACAGACAGACAGACAGACAGACAGACAGACAGACAGACAGACAGACAGACAGACAGACAGACAGACAGACAGACAGACAGACAGACAGACAGACAGACAGACAGACAGACAGACAGACAGACAGACAGACAGACAGACAGACAGACAGACAGACAGACAGACAGACAGACAGACAGACAGACAGACAGACAGACAGACAGACAGACAGACAGACAGACAGACAGACAGACAGACAGACAGACAGACAGACAGACAGACAGACAGACAGACAGACAGACAGACAGACAGACAGACAGACAGACAGACAGACAGACAGACAGACAGACAGACAGACAGACAGACAGACAGACAGACAGACAGACAGACAGACAGACAGACAGACAGACAGACAGACAGACAGACAGACAGACAGACAGACAGACAGACAGACAGACAGACAGACAGACAGACAGACAGACAGACAGACAGACAGACAGACAGACAGACAGACAGACAGACAGACAGACAGACAGACAGACAGACAGACAGACAGACAGACAGACAGACAGACAGACAGACAGACAGACAGACAGACAGACAGACAGACAGACAGACAGACAGACAGACAGACAGACAGACAGACAGACAGACAGACAGACAGACAGACAGACAGACAGACAGACAGACAGACAGACAGACAGACAGACAGACAGACAGACAGACAGACAGACAGACAGACAGACAGACAGACAGACAGACAGACAGACAGACAGACAGACAGACAGACAGACAGACAGACAGACAGACAGACAGACAGACAGACAGACAGACAGACAGACAGACAGACAGACAGACAGACAGACAGACAGACAGACAGACAGACAGACAGACAGACAGACAGACAGACAGACAGACAGACAGACAGACAGACAGACAGACAGACAGACAGACAGACAGACAGACAGACAGACAGACAGACAGACAGACAGACAGACAGACAGACAGACAGACAGACAGACAGACAGACAGACAGACAGACAGACAGACAGACAGACAGACAGACAGACAGACAGACAGACAGACAGACAGACAGACAGACAGACAGACAGACAGACAGACAGACAGACAGACAGACAGACAGACAGACAGACAGACAGACAGACAGACAGACAGACAGACAGACAGACAGACAGACAGACAGACAGACAGACAGACAGACAGACAGACAGACAGACAGACAGACAGACAGACAGACAGACAGACAGACAGACAGACAGACAGACAGACAGACAGACAGACAGACAGACAGACAGACAGACAGACAGACAGACAGACAGACAGACAGACAGACAGACAGACAGACAGACAGACAGACAGACAGACAGACAGACAGACAGACAGACAGACAGACAGACAGACAGACAGACAGACAGACAGACAGACAGACAGACAGACAGACAGACAGACAGACAGACAGACAGACAGACAGACAGACAGACAGACAGACAGACAGACAGACAGACAGACAGACAGACAGACAGACAGACAGACAGACAGACAGACAGACAGACAGACAGACAGACAGACAGACAGACAGACAGACAGACAGACAAGAAGACAAGAAGACAAGAAGACAAGAAGACAAGAAGACAAGAAGACAAGAAGACAAGAAGACAAGAAGACAAGAAGACAAGAAGACAAGAAGACAAGAAGACAAGAAGACAAGAAGACAAGAAGACAAGAAGACAAGAAGACAAGAAGACAAGAAGACAAGAAGACAAGAAGACAAGAAGACAAGAAGACAAGAAGACAAGAAGACAAGAAGACAAGAAGACAAGAAGACAAGAAGACAAGAAGACAAGAAGACAAGAAGACAAGAAGACAAGAAGACAAGAAGACAAGAAGACAAGAAGACAAGAAGACAAGAAGACAAGAAGACAAGAAGACAAGAAGACAAGAAGACAAGAAGACAAGAAGACAAGAAGACAAGAAGACAAGAAGACAAGAAGACAAGAAGACTAGAAGACGAGAAGACAAGAAGACAAGAAGACAAGAAGACAAGAAGACAAGAAGACAAGAAGACAAGAAGACAAGAAGACAAGAAGACAAGAAGACAAGAAGACAAGAAGACAAGAAGACAAGAAGACAAGAAGACAAGAAGACAAGAAGACAAGAAGACAAGAAGACAAGAAGACAAGAAGACAAGAAGACAAGAAGACAAGAAGACAAGAAGACAAGAAGACAAGAAGACAAGAAGACAAGAAGACAAGAAGACAAGAAGACAAGAAGACAAGAAGACAAGAAGACAAGAAGACAAGAAGACAAGAAGACAAGAAGACAAGAAGACAAGAAGACAAGAAGACAAGAAGACAAGAAGACAAGAAGACAAGAAGACAAGAAGACAAGAAGACAAGAAGACAAGAAGACAAGAAGACAAGAAGACAAGAAGACAAGAAGACAAGAAGACAAGAAGACAAGAAGACAAGAAGACAAGAAGACAAGAAGACAAGAAGACAAGAAGACAAGAAGACAAGAAGACAAGAAGACAAGAAGACAAGAAGACAAGAAGACAAGAAGACAAGAAGACAAGAAGACAAGAAGACAAGAAGACAAGAAGACATGAACACATGAAGACAAGGAGACAAGTAGACAAGAAGACAAGAAAACATGAAGACAGGGAAACAAAAGCCTAGAAGGCAAGAAGTCAAGAAGACAAGAAGACTAATAATCTAAGAAGACTAATAGTCGAAAAGTTGAAAAGTCGATAAGTAGAAAAGTCGACATTTCTAAAATTCCAAAGGTCGAAATACCGAAAAGTCGAAGTATCCTATGTCAAGAAGCCGAAAAATTCAAAAGTCGAAAAGTCGAGAATTCGAAAATCTTATATCTTATCTCACACTAACGCAGCCAATACTTGAAGGCATCCTGGAAAATGCCGATTGCTTAAATCGGTCATTTTTCTTGTCAACGGCCAGGCCAACTGCGCAGCATGTACCGCAGAGAGAATTCCAAAGAATTAAGTGGAATTAAAAATGATACTTAATTCCATTCAACTCATTGAAATCAAGGGGAAGGAAGAAAGCGTGGACCTCCCGTACCAAACGCTTCCCTTGAAGATATTGATTAATTTACAGATTACAAATTGTAGTCGTTGGGAGTATCTTTGCTAATAAAGGTTAAGTGATACTCCGGACCCTCGGGGATGAACTTATGGCATTAACCATAGTCTGGCTGCAAAAGGCCAAGGTTATAGCGCCTTTTTTTCGCTCTCTGAAAATTGAAAAATTCCGTCTACCTGGCAACATTTTAATTACTTAGTAAAAGAATAAAATTTAGAAATAATAAAATATATGAATGCAGGAAAATCAAATAGATAAACGAGTGAAGTTATGAAACGACCTCACCGGCATTTGTTTCTTCGTCCATTCCATTAAATCCCGCCACTGAACAGCATCTTCGATTAAACCTGAAACAGTCCAAAGTCCCATTCGAAAGCCAGGTTTTGGGTGCCTCCGGGGCAGAACCCCACAAACCGCAAAAGTCACTACCGTATGCACAAGCGTAAATTCGGACCGCTTCCAGTAACAGTTGCCTCCAGTAATTCCGTCTGCATCCAAACATGTAACTTGCTTGTCACTATCTTCAAGGCACATGCCAATTCTATATCTGCTGCCGCTGGCCGAAAAACTAATCTGTTTGACTATTTCCAACTTCCCAACTCGTACGGAACCGATAATTCGTTTTATTAAATATTGCTTCACAAACTGTAAGAAAAATTTTGACAGCGAAAAATTTTGCTGCCGTCCACACGCGCTGTTTACTGCGATCCGAAAAGTCAAGAATTCGAAAAGTTGAAAAATTAAATGTTAAAAAATTGAAAGATCGAAAGATCCAGAAGTCATAAAGCCGTGAAGTCAAAAAGGTAGATAACCAAAAGATCAAAATATCGTAAAACAAGTAGTCGAAAAGTCGAAATGCCGAAGAGTCGAAAAGTTGAAAACTCGAAACAGTCCAAAATAATAAAATCGAAAAGTCGAAAATTCCAAAAGTCGGAAATTCAAAAAGTCGTAAACGCTGAAAGTCGTCAAGTCGTAAAGTCGTAAAATCGTATAATCGTAAGGTCGAAAAGTCGAAGAGTCGAAAAACCGAAAAGCCGAAAAGTCGGAAAGTTGAAAAGTTGAAAATTTGAAACGTCGAAAGGTCGAAAATTCGAAAAGTACAAAAAAGTAGAAAAGTTGAAAAATCGAAAAATCGAAAAGTCAAAAAGTCGAAATGTCCAAGGTCGGAAAGTCGAAAAGCTCAAAAATCGAAAACGCGAATGGTCGAAAAGTCGAAAAGTTCAAGTACGAAAAGTCGAAAAACCGTAAAGTCGGGAATTCGAAAAGTTAAAAAGTTCAAATGTTGAAAAGTTGAAAGATCGAAAGATTGGAAGTCATAAAGTCGTGAAGTCGAAAAGGTAAATAACCAAAAGGTCGAAATATCGTTAAGTCGTAGAAGTAGAAGTCGAAAAGCCGAAATGCCGAAAAGTCGAAATTCCGAATAGTTGAAAAGTTTTCAACTTTATAATGAAATAATGAAAAATCGAAAAGACATAAAGTCGTGAAGTCGAAAACGTAAATAACCAATAGGTCGCGTAATCGGAAAGTCTTAAGTCGAAAAACCAAAAAGTCGAAGAATCGAAAAGTCGGAACGTCTAAGAGTCGAAAATTCGAAAAGTCGAAAAGTTGTAAAGTCGTTAAGTAAAGTCGTAAATTCGTGAAGTCGTAAAGTCGTAAATTCGTAGTCGTAAAATCGTTAAGTCGAAAAGTAGAAAAGCCGAAAAGTTGAAAAGTTGAAAAGTCGAAAAGCTGAAAATTCGGAACGTCGAAAGGTCGAAAAGTCCAATGTCGGAAAGCCGAAAAGTCGAACAGTCAAAAGCTCGAAAAGTTGAAAGTTCTTCAGTCGAAAAGGGAAAAATCTAAATTTAGACAAGTCGAAAAGTCGAAAAGTTGAGAAGTTGAGAAGTTGAGAAGTCGAAAAGTTGAAAAGCTGAAAAGTCGAAAATTTGAGAAGTCAAAAAGTCGAAACATTGAATAGTTGAGAAACCGAAAAGTCGAACAGTCGAAAAGCTGAAAAATCAAAAACTCGAAAAGTTGAAAAGTCGAAATTGGGAAAATTGAAAAAGTCGAAAAGTCGAACAGTTGAAAATTCGAAAAGATGAAAAGTCGAAAAGGGGTAAAGTCGAAAAATAAAATATTCGAAAAATCGAATAGTTGAAAAGTCAAAAAGCCGACAAATTGAATCGTAAATTCAAAAAGTCTCAAAGTTGAAAAGTCGAATTAAAATTTAAAATTTGAAAAGGTGCTAATTCTGAAAGGTAAAAGTCATAGTGGTAAACAGGCAGACTTTCGCCAACAGGTAAAATTCTATTTGGACTAACTATAGTTGGCATTTTACGGTACGTTTGGAATACAGTAAACAATTGAGGTTTCGTTGCTGCACAACGTTTCGGATAGCAGAATGTTGTGCTCCTTAAAGTATAGCTGTATGTTGTCTTCCAAAATAATAGCGCCAACATTTAACCAAGTAACATCGTGAACGTGTCCGACAGTCAAAAAATGGTTCTTAGACAAAGCCAGAATATTGCTTTAATCGGAACATGTTTCAAGGGAATTTATAATTTTATAGTGATGTTTGTCTATCCATACATTATCACACCATCTAACTAACAATTTAGGATGTAATAGTTATATCTTATCTACTATTCGGTTCCAACTATTCCAGAGCCATTGATACTCTCAATGACTGTTTTACACTTGTGACAACTGGTGATATGAATTCCAACAGAAATCACAATCTGTAATGTTTTTGTTAGCTCACTCTACTCGAGATAATTTCATTGCATTGTAATAAAAGGTCGAATGAGCTTCAGTACGATTACGAACACAAAAATGAAAAACTCTCGCAATGCAGTCCGTATATTATTTCCGTCGACATTAAATTATTCACTCGCGTTGACTCTAGCATGTCCACCCTCTCGCGCGAATCAACCCAACCCAACCGGCCGTCGTGTGTTCTGTTGAAACCTGCCGCGGCCAAAACCAAAACACAAACACCACGTTTAACCGCATCCGAGTAAATCTGAAATCCGAAATAAATCCCATCAACGACCAGCATCACCGCGGGCACCACCACCACCACCGTCGCCAACAGCAGCTCGAAAAAGCCTCGTCCTACATTACCCAAAAGCAAATTGATTCTGCCTAAGAAAAATAAACTAAAATTTTCTTCTTTCCCGTTGTGTTCTATTTCGGTGCAGGCGGCGGATCCCTATCTGCAGAAAGCTCGTGCAGTGCAGTGCGTCGAGCGAACGCTAGCCGAGCTCAGCGCCCGTCAGTTGGCCATCGGCGATGAGTGGGAACGCTGGAATGCCCAACAGCACGCGGACACCGTTCTGAACGACATCATGGCCCAAAACATGGAGGTAACCAACCACCCTTTCAATCCTCACCGCAAAAGCTTCACATTCTAACGAAAATATTCCCGTCCCACTTTTTCAGACCCTCGCAGAGGCCACCAAGCTGGAGGAGCAGCTCTATCCGATCTTCAACACCGCCTCGGACAATCCGGCCGATTTGAGTGCCTTCGTTGGTACTAAACTAACGCAGATCCAGACGGACATTCGGGCGGCGGAAAGTGAACTAACCAAGCGCTTCGAAACGATCGATCAACTCGCCACGGGCGGAACGACGGAATCGAACGACAAAGTGATTCAAGTGAAGAACAGCCTCAACTCGATCAAAACCAAGCTGCACACGATTGCGGCCGATTTCCGGGAGCTTGCGACGGTGATAGAACATTTCCTTCGTTCCGTTGCTACCTGTCGTGACAACATAAAGGACTATTTCGCGCGCAAACAAACCGTAACCGGTCCGGAAAGTGTTGAAGCCATCACCAACAGCTACGAGCAGTTCAAGCAGAACACGATGGAGTACTTCCGCAATCTGCTGCAGCAAAGTGAGCGAATTATCGAACGTATCAAGGCTCAGGAGCCCCCGGGGGCTAAAGAGCAAGATACGGACAAGATCATAACCCTGTTGGAGAATTTGCGAACATACTTCGAAACGCAAACCGAATCGGAGAACTCCGAACTACGCAAGCAGCATGCAGTGATTGCGTTCGATAAAAGTTTGAACGAAGTGCGAGGGGAAATCGGCACCAAGGCGGATCAGTTGAGTCGCGGACGGGGAAATTACGGTGAAAATGCGGACGGCGCGAGGGAGCAGTTGACCAGAATAGGCGAATTCGAGGCCAGCCTGCAGGTGAGTGGAAGTGACACTGTTTATCAAGCTACACATTGTGGTTAAATCGTTTGCATAAACAACCCCCAACACCAACACCGACCGACGCTTGCTTTCAAAACAAATCCAGACCGGAGCGTCGGTGGGTGGATTGTCAGAAACTCAAAACATTCGTCTCTCGTCGGGTGGTGCTTGGTTCGGCCAACAAAGTGCCAACAATCAGTAAACCGCCCACGCGACGAATGTTGCTAACTTTTCTCGGGCGCATGTCAACGGCTAGCGCTGATAGCGGGTTGGCGAAAATTAAACGAATTTTTGTCAATCGTTTAAAAAGTGATTCGAGAAGTGCATTTTGACAGCCGGCGTGACGTGCGAATCGTGTCAGCTGGGTGATCCTCACACGGTTGAACCTCGAATGGAATGAAGTGCTAGAATCCAAAGGATTTTAGCGCAGGTTCCACAATTAACCTGTACACACTAATAGTTGACTGAAAAAAATTGCAAAGAAAACTAGGTCAAGTTCTGAAAGCGGAATGTGGCAGCAAGACTCTCGCTTTCAATTGCAGTTTCACGTTAGGAGACGATGGCATCATGGTGTTTGTTTTACATGCGATTTGTCGCCCACATCATAGAGTGAATAGTTTCATCATCCTAAACTAGACCACGTTTTTTTCTATTTACCCCAAAAATTCCGAAGCTTTACTAAGAAAAATACATGGGGAAGGAGGACATTTGGAAATGTGACTTGTCCTAATAATAGTGGTAATGTTTTAGTAGTTATTTGAGAATTTTCCAGTAATGATAGTATTTCAATTCTTTCAAACAGTTCCTCCATATATAAAAAATGAAAAATTCTAATTTCTGAAAATAGCTGCTAATCTAACAGAAAAACTTTGGATCGCCACAGTAATACTTTTTCGGGAACAGGAGTGTTACGAGTTATTACGTGTTTTAAAAGCTGTTTTAAAGATAATCCTAAAAAGTAATTTGCTATGTAAGAGCCTTAATCGGTCTGTAAAGAAAACCAGACCCCCGACAGGACGTCATGTTTTCGTGGTATAAATAGCAATTCGCTCCCTAAATGCTTTACACAAAGCTGAAACTAATACATGTTCAGATAAACTACAGCTGGTGCAAGCACCTCACGAACACTCTCCTATCTTCCAAACAAGAATATTCGTGAATTAACGCTGTACAGATGTCATTGCCTGGGTTAAAAACCCATGCCGCTGGGGCGTTCCATATATATAGAGCAAAGGAAGACGCTACTGACGCCATCTGTTATCCCCAGAGAGTACCTATAGCTTATAGTGTTAGTCAGCGCAACCATCTGAAAGAATGTATGCGTGCGATGTTGATGTACGAGGGTGTATATACATTTAGGCATTTTTGTCATAAATTGCGGTAAACTCCGTTATAGTAAATCTAGATTATCATGAAAAAAAAGTATTTTTTCGCCCAAATTATTGAAAATTACGCTGAGTAGCTCCGATTTGTTCTCAATTTCACGCGAGGTGACACATGTGGGATAAAGCTAGTATGTAGTAATCGAGAGCTTTTACGCGCAAAAGATGTTAATTGCGAGTCAGCCATTATTATTAATATACTAGCTGACCCGACAAACTTCGTATTGCCACAAATTAAACTGTGTTGTACATAAGTCGTGAATCTCGGATGACCTTTGTCACAATCTCGAGTTTTGCAAGTTTCTGGGGAGTTCATGGGTGTTTTAATATACAAATTTTCCTCACAGTAAAGTAGAGAACAACTCCCCCCATTGCTTAGCTTGATAAAATAAAGCAGATAGCATTTAAATATTCGCAATCAATACAAACCATTTCGCCGAATACCATTTTGCGGAACACCAATTCTCGGTCGAGCCTAACGCGGGATATAGAATTTCGCAGAATACCATTTCGCGAAAAACCTGACGCGGGATGTACCATTTCAATCTTTTCGTAGCAAGTACCATTTCGCAGGGGTGACCCAACTGAAGGAAAGTAATAGGGGTCAGTAGATATAGGAAAATAAATAAACCTAGATAGGGGTAGTCTCTGGCCTCCCAGTTGACCTCGAGGTATGATGCTGGCCTAATAAGCCAGTCGTCGTATGTTCGAATCTCGGCTGGGAGAGGCTGTTAGAGTCAATAGGATCGTAGCAACTGGCTCTGCAATTGTCCTGTACTCTAACAGCTGGCTGCGAAGTCTGTCGTATAAAAACAGAAGGCCAAGTTTCGATAACGGTTTCGATAACGCCTCCTAAAGAGGGGAGGGGTCTCACCATAGAAAAAAAATTGCCTACAAAAACAACCTCATGCTAAATTTGGTTCCATTTGTTTGATTAGTTCTCGAGTTATAACGAAATTTGTATTTCATTTGTATGGGAGCCCCCCCTCCTAAAGTGGGGAAGGGTCTCAATTCACCTTAGAAAAAATTCCTGTCTCCAAAAAGACCCACATGTAAAATTTTGTTCCATTTGCTTGATTAATTTTCGAGTTATGCAGAAATTTGTGTTTCATTTGTATGGGAGCCCCCCCTCTTAGTGGGAGGAGGGGTCTCTAACCATCATAAAAACCTTTCCTGGCCCCAAAAACCCCTATATGCAAATTTTCACGCCGATCGGTTCAGCAGTTTTCGATTCTATAAGGAACATTCGGGCAGACAGACAGAAATTCATTTTTATGGGTATAGATTTGTATGGGAGCACCCCCTCTTAGTGGGGGGAGGGATCTCTAACCATCAGAAGAACCTTCCCTGGCACCAAAAACCACTACATGCAAATTTTCACTCCGATCGGTTCAGTAGTTTTCGGTTCTATAAGGAACATAGAGCAGACAGAAATTCCTTTTTTACAGGCGTAGATTTGTATGGGAGCCCCCCCCCCCCCTCTTAGTGGGGGAGGGGTCTTTTGCCATAGAGAGAACCTTCCGTAGCCCCAAAAACCCCTACATGCAAATTTTCACGCCGATCGGTTCAGAAGTTTTCGATTCTAAAAGGAACATAGGGACAGACAGACAGAAATCCTTTTTTATAGGTATAGATTTTTTAGGCCATTGCAAATTATTTATAAAGTTTTTGTCTCTCCTCCCCTTCAGAACCGATTTTAAAAATCGGGGGCAAAAACGGCCTACCATATTGCAACTAAAAGCTATAAGTTTGTTCTTACGGTGAAAGCAAATGGCGACGGAGTGCATGTTACTCGAGCGCCAATCTTCAAATTTGTCCACTAGGCGTTGCAATTCAATGCAGTCGGAATCCAGTTTCATTACCTTGAAGATTTTTATATCGTCGACATGAAAAGACTGACAGCCAGCTAGTAGGAGAGCTGATAGTTTATTTATAAAAAGAGAAAAGAGCAGTGGTCCAAGGTTGCTCCCCTGTGGTGCTCCAGAGATGTTGCAGAACGAGTCGGAAAACTCGGACCCGGTCTTCACACTTAGCCCACGGTGTGTTAGGTACGATTGTACCTAACGGTGCAGAACGGTGCGGAAACTCCCAGCTTCTAAAGTCTTATAAGGAGAATATCGTGATCCACCCGATCAAACGTTGCTTTCAGGTTCATGTACACTGCGTCAATTTGCACTCCTTCATTCATGTTGCAGACGCAAGCAGACCGATACAAATTCAACGAGATTCGTAGAGACTGAGCGTTTTGGAAAAAAAATCCACGCTGGTCTGAAAAAATATAGTGTTGACAGCTAGCGAACAAAACCTTGTTCACGATTATGTCGAGCACTTTAAAGCTAGAGCACAACGGTGTAATCCCTCGATAGTTTTCAATGTTGCGCTTATCTTGCGGTCATCTATTTTTATCTTGCAGTCATTCAGGTATTAGTGCAATATCCATGTCGTTCGAGTTAAGCAAGTGAAATTTCGTGATTTAGTTATGCCGTCAACTATTTTGCAAAGGGGGGGAATTGTCGGATGCGAAGAATTTTTACTTGGATGAACTGGAAATTTTCGATATGGACCAATAATATATTGGGTTGTGTAATAGAGCCATATACGAGTAACTAAAAAAGACTAGCCGGAGAGACTGTCGGCAACGCACTGCTTGTTTCTATCACACTGACCGAATAGATAACCTGTTCATATTTAGTGTTCTAGAATGTTTTTTTCCTTGCTAAAATCCACGTTTTTGTGAAATATTATTTTTTGCTATTCTCTGATTTTTCCGAGACATTGAACGTTTTTGGTGAAAAATAATACTTTGAGCTTACATATTTCTAAGCTAGCTGTAACCCGCGTGCGTCGCCTCGCGTCTAATTTAGAGAAAATCGGAGGTACGCTACGTAACGCTAGCGCTATGTAACTCGATGAGGTGCAACCACGATATTTTTGCTCGTCTTAACGGGAAATTAGCAATCATTGACTTTTCGTCGGAGGGCCCAATTTCGGAAGCAGTTTTTGGGCCCAAAAGCGGGGTTCTGTTTGCAAAAATGTAAAAACTGCATTCTTCTTGCCAATCTGAACACAGCGAATATATTTTTATGAACAGGATTTTTGCACCGAAATCTACGGTCTTTGCTTGGCTCTCTCCTGAAAATAGTTTTCGTTTCCCTTTCATCTGGCATTCTGGCCACGTGCCTGCCACATTGTACTATCTGGATTATAGTACCATATTTGTATACTTGGTATACCTCGTGGTTTAAGCATCTGCGCTAAACTTCATTCTCCATTTTGCCACCAAGTATTGGTCGCAGAATTTTATGTTCAAAACCCCCAAGCACTCGTCGATCAACTTCCTTTAGACTTCAGCTGGTTACGTCTTCCGTAGAAAGCCCGATTCGTGGCTGAAATACATCGTTTTACTTCACGGCTTACGCCGTTGTCACATGTCACGGGCGTACCAAGGTACATGAGTTCTTTCACTACTTCATATCGTTCCTAATCCAGCTCCATCTCGGTACCAACTCCATTTGGACCCCACGCCCCCACCAGAAACTATGTATTTGGTTTCGGTGATGTTAGTGGTAAGTCCCAATATCGCCGCTTCTCGTTAAAATGGCCCAAATGCCACTCCCACTGCTCTACGGTGGACTTCGATGATGATGAGATTTGTGATGATAGTTCCGTTCCTTTCCATGTTCGTTTGCTCTTCATATTGCACCTTCCAAGGTAATTGGTTGATGAGCGCGTTAGAGAGTGCTTCCGTTTGCTTCAGTCCATCTAAAGTCACGAAGGCAGCCCAGATCTCACCTGCTATTCTGACGTATGATTTTAACTCATCCAGTGTCACATGAATCAGCTTCAGCTAGTTTGGTCGAAAAATCACGATCTAGCTCAATCTGCCACAGCACATTTTGTTTGACCGAATCATGCGCCTCCTTAAAGTCCACAAACAGATGATGCGCCAACAAGTTGTACTCGTGGAAATTGTCTAGTAACTGACGCATAGTAAACATCTGATCCGTCATAGAAGAACTATCACGAAAACCAAGTACCAAACAGTTTGGCACTCACCGACAAAGGACTCCGTTAACTCTACAGAATAGGATACGGAAGAACACCTAATAGGCAAAATTCAGCAATGTTAACATAGAGACAAAAACAAAATATTCAACTGTAGAAAATTAATCGATTTTCATGCTTCAGAGGACGACCTTCCCCGATCCTAAACTACATTCAATCCAAGTACGTTGCCAAACAATCAAACGAACACAGTCGACAACTTGACATTGCCCTGCATTTTTTCTCGCAATTGATTTCACGGTGTGACAGAATGAACTTTGACACTGACTTTCTAGCGACTGCGAACGACATGCACTCAGTAGCTAGCTTCGCTAGCATTAGTGACGCACGAAGGATGAGTGCATCTCGTGCCGAAAATGCTACGCCAATGCGATGATCGGATTCGTTTTACTGTGCATGCATGGTTGATTTGTTTATTTTCGGATGTTTACCGTGGTAAATCCATGCAAGACGAATTTGAACTCGAATTGTGTTTTGTGATTGTCTATTTCAAAGGAAATAATTTTTTGTTTCTATTTTCCATCTTTGCAGGAACTAAGTTCTAAAATCGATGAATTCGTCAGCGCATCACAGAGCCTCAGCAGCCAGTATCCGGAAACGGCTCCGTACGTGCATTCGGAAGCCACAAAGATTCGTGACGAATGGTCTGAGCTGTTGAACAAAACGCAGGAGTACCGTCAACAAACCACAGTAGCAATAGAATACTTTGAGTTAATCTCAGTGGTAAGTTTTCAATTGAAAATTTTAATACATAGAACTGTAATTAATAGTCGAATTTATTTTCAGGTCGAAAACTGCTATCGCGATCTGAATGCAGATCTCATCAATGCTAACAACAAGCTGTCGATCCTCAGCAATCCAGATCTAGCTGATGATCTGATGCAGCAGATTGAAAACATCCTGAAGGCATACGAAAGTCAGCAGTTGAATACGCTGAAGCAAATATCGACCCTATCCTCTCAGTTATACGGTCACGACAGCACGGTAGCTCTGTACAACGATAACCTGAAGCTGTTCCAGAAATTTTACAAAATCAAAACAGACCTTAGCGATCGCATCAAGGAACTAACAGAGCAACAGCAACAGCAACGACTGCTCCAAGAGACTCAACAGGATGAAGTTCATGAAGTAACGACGATAACGACGACAACCACTCACAGTGGCTTACCTCAGCAGCAGTCGATCGACATTCAAACGGTAGACGAAGCTGAATACCTACAGGAACCACAGGCACCGTTGGTGATTCAAACCACGGAAGAGACACGCCACGAGCAGATTCACGAGATCGTCACTTCGGCCCCGGAACCCACTCCACCTCCAGCTTCACTATCAATCCCAAAACCACTTACGGACATATCGGTCCAGGAAGGCGCCCGTGTCCAACTCCAGTGCGTAATCTTCGGCCATCCGCCTCCTTGCGTTGAATGGTTCAAGGACGGAATCAGCATCCAAAACAATCCGGACTACAAAACCACCTTCGACGGAGGTCTATGTTCGCTGACCATCGACGAAACAGTAACCGCTGATTCCGCAGAATTCCTCTGTCGAGCAACCAACGACGCTGGCATCGCTGACACGTCCGCGCGGTTAACCGTAACCGAGCTAGCTCCGCCTCCGAAACCCCAGGGAATGCCACCGGTTTTCAGCCAGAGACTAGCCAACGGTAGCGCCACCGAGGGACAACCCTTCCAGTACAGCTGCACCGTCACAGGTAATCCTCTGCCCGTGCTTCACTGGTACAAGAACGACACTTGCATTGACACTTCCCCCGATTACAAGATCTCGTTCGAGCCGACCACCGGTGCGGCGGTGCTTCGCTTCGAGCAGGTATTCCTCGAAGATCAAGCCCGCTTCACCTGCCGAGCGAGCAACGAGTGCGGAACCGACGAAACCGCCGCCGAACTGACCGTTGAACGTATGTACATCCCACAGACAAAGTGTGTGTGTCAGTCTGTGTGTCGAACGTTGTTTGTTGCTTAATTTTTGCTTGTTTGTTTGCGCTTGATCGCTGGTGTTTGCTGGTGCCAAATCGTGCGTTCGACCTCGGTACAATTGCTAGCTGATCGGTCGAGTTAGACTCGTCGTTGCCCGATCGATGAAAGTGGCAAATTAGGTCTAGATCGATTGCTGCTAATGAATTTCATCAAGTGTATAGGCTGTTGTGGTTCTCTGAAGATTCGTTCCCAAGGTACAGTTTGATTTTGATTCAAAGTGATTGCGTAAATTAGAATTTTGTAAACAATGGTTGTGAATGACAGAAGCCTCACAGGTATGTAGCTTCCCGACGTTTGAGTAGAAAACAGTTGTTTGTTGTGAGTTTTTCAATCAGTACTGGATTTTACGAATACTGGATTATTTTATTATTAGAATGATATTTGTAATTAAAACAAGGCAGATCGTATTGTGAAAAATTTGAAATTCCAAACTCGATCTATTACAATTCTTTTTAATTCTGTTCCAATTTAAATTCAACTTTGATTAATTTGACTGTACCGCAGCAACCAGTGCAGTGCTCGAAGAAATTGACAGCCCTGCATGAAGGCGAATATAAAACGCATTCAGCGCATACAGTTATACCCCTGATAGTATTCTTTTATTTGTCAGCCCATGTACATGGCTACTGAGCTGTTGGCAGTATTTACCTTACTCAGTTTTCTACTCTTCAACAAAATTCATTCATGAATCACAGTGCTGAATGATTACTTGACTAACCTGGCAGTCAATTTTCTTGCTCCTGATTGATAGCTTCCCTTCCCTTGAGCTTAGGTCTCAAGGTTTAATTTTTTAAACTGGCTGGTTTTTAAAATCACCAATAACCTGGTTGAAGGAAATTAATTAAAAATTCGGAGCAATGTTTACGTTTACATATTGTAGTTTTCTTTGCCGTTGTCGACATTTCAAACTAAATGAACGATTTACTTTTGATGTCATTCACTATTGTCGAGAATGAACGAATGTAGAGAACTGCGCGTTTCGAGTTGGCAATGCTGAGTTCATTCTATCTGTACTAGAAACAGCACAGACTGAGCAGTATGTTACTTCAATTCAGGCATATTGCATAAATTGAGATTTCTTAGCACTGGCAGCAACCAACCAGAATTTTAAAAGTATTTATAAGAAGAACTTTGTAGAGTTAGTTATCGTCTATAAAATTTCCTAATAAAGTTTTAATACATATTTTGTATTTACGGAGCTACTTATTCAGGTTCTTCATGGCTGAAATAGTACTGTAAAATGAATTAACATTGCGTCAAAGTGATCGTGCTGTGCCTTTTTTTTGTTAGGGTGGGGGGGGACTTGAACTGCTAATTCAACGCGAAGTTGCGAGGTCTTATATCTATTATGTCTTATCTTTTCAAATAATTTTTGACTCTTACTTTTATTTGGCACCTTAACCACCGACAGGATCCAGTCCGCAGTGGCTCAAAGATTCACCAATATCACCAATAATTGACTTTCAAAATTCAAAATGTACAACGATTTGGTTTTCAAACATTTCCGCAAACATAAATAAAAGAAAATAAAAGGACTTGACAAACACGTGTCTTTAAAAAAATAGGGTGCTCCCATTAACTGAGGAGAGCGGTACCAATTATGGGATATTCACCATCTGACTAAAATCCAGCTTTCGGACAATGTTTTTTGTTAGATTATAGCCACTTTAACAGCTTGGATTATTCGTGATTTCTGCGGGGTTGGGATTTGGACGTGGGTCCTAGGCGTGAAAGGCGTAAATGCTAACTACTACACAGGGACTGTACCTCTCGGATAAAATTTGATTGAAATTCGTAATAGTTTATTACACGATTAAACCTTTTCTCGGTTACTTCTTTTGGGGAGTTTTGTCACGGTAAATTAATTATTCATCTGATTATTTTCGGTGAAGTAGTTAATAGTAGACTGAAACGCCATGTACTGACAAAAAAAGGAATACAAAGTTGTCGTCATTTCTCCGAAAATAATCGACAAATTTGATAAATAACTTTTCTCAGTTACTTCACGTTCTCTGCTCGTTGGCTGCTGCTTGAACTTTGAAGCACTCCCTAATTAGGATTTAGTTTCATCATCCGCTCTCATTCCCGTTCTAAAGAGTAAAGATAGATTACTCTAGATACTATCCTTCTCCCAGTCCCAGTCCCAGCCCCAGTCCCAGTCCCAGTCCCACCCAGTCCCAGTCCCAGTCCCACCCAGTCCCAGTCCCAGTCCCAGTCCCAGTCCCAGTCCCAGTCCCAGTCCCAGTCCCAGTCCCAGTCCCAGTCCCAGTCCCAGTCCCAGTCCCAGTCCCAGTCCCAGTCCCAGTCCCAGTCCCAGTCCCAGTCCCAGTCCCAGTCCCAGTCCCAGTCCCAGTCCCAGTCCCAGTCCCAGTCCCAGTCCCAGTCCCAGTCCCAGTCCCAGTCCCAGTCCCAGTCCCAGTCCCAGTCCCAGTCCCAGTCCCAGTCCCAGTCCCAGTCCCAGTCCCAGTCCCAGTCCCAGTCCCAGTCCCAGTCCCAGTCCCAGTCCCAGTCCCAGTCCCAGTCCCAGTCCCAGTCCCAGTCCCAGTCCCAGTCCCAGTCCCAGTCCCAGTCCCAGTCCCAGTCCCAGTCCCAGTCCCAGTCCCAGTCCCAGTCCCAGTCCCAGTCCCAGTCCCAGTCCCAGTCCCAGTCCCAGTCCCAGTCCCAGTCCCAATCCCAGTCCCACCCAGTCCCAGTCCCAGTCCCAGTCCCAGTCCCAGTCCCAGTCCCAGTCCCAGTCCCAGTCCCAGTCCCAGTCCCAGTCCCAGTCCCAGTCCCAGTCCCAGTCCCAGTCCCAGTCCCAGTCCCAGTCCCAGTCCCAGTCCCAGTCCCAGTCCCAGTCCCAGTCCCAGTCCCAGTCCCAGTCCCAGTCCCAGTCCCAGTCCCAGTCCCAGTCCCAGTCCCAGTCCCAGTCCCAGTCCCAGTCCCAGTCCCAGTCCCAGTCCCAGTCCCAGTCCCAGTCCCAGTCCCAGTCCCAGTCCCAGTCCCAGTCCCAGTCCCAGTCCCAGTCCCAGTCCCAGTCCCAGTCCCAGTCCCAGTCCCAATCCCAGTCCCACCCAGTCCCAGTCCCAGTCCCAGTCCCAGTCCCAGTCCCAGTCCCAGTCCCAGTCCCAGTCCCAGTCCCAGTCCCAGTCCCAGTCCCAGTCCCAGTCCCAGTCCCAGTCCCAGTCCCAGTCCCAGTCCCAGTCCCAGTCCCAGTCCCAGTCCCAGTCCCAGTCCCAGTCCCAGTCCCAGTCCCAGTCCCAGTCCCAGTCCCAGTCCCAGTCCCAGTCCCAGTCCCAGTCCCAATCCCAGTCCCACCCAGTCCCAGTCCCAGTCCCAGTCCCAGTCCCAGTCCCAGTCCCAGTCCCAGTCCCAGTCCCAGTCCCAGTCCCAGTCCCAGTCCCAGTCCCAGTCCCAGTCCCAGTCCCAGTCCCAGTCCCAGTCCCAGTCCCAGTCCCAGTCCCAGTCCCAGTCCCAGTCCCAGTCCCAGTCCCAGTCCCAGTCCCAGTCCCAGTCCCAGTCCCAGTCCCAGTCCCAGTCCCAGTCCCAGTCCCAGTCCCAGTCCCAGTCCCAGTCCCAGTCCCAGTCCCAGTCCCAGTCCCAGTCCCAGTCCCAGTCCCAGTCCCAGTCCCAGTCCCAGTCCCAGTCCCAGTCCCAGTCCCAGTCCCAGTCCCAGTCCCAGTCCCAGTCCCAGTCCCAGTCCCAGTCCCAGTCCCAGTCCCAGTCCCAGTCCCAGTCCCAGTCCCAGTCCCAGTCCCAGTCCCAGTCCCAGTCCCAGTCCCAGTCCCAGTCCCAGTCCCAGTCCCAGTCCCAGTCCCAGTCCCAGTCCCAGTCCCAGTCCCAGTCCCAGTCCCAGTCCCAGTCCCAGTCCCAGTCCCAGTCCCAGTCCCAGTCCCAGTCCCAGTCCCAGTCCCAGTCCCAGTCCCAGTCCCAGTCCCAGTCCCAGTCCCAGTCCCAGTCCCAGTCCCAGTCCCAGTCCCAGTCCCAGTCCCAGTCCCAGTCCCAGTCCCAGTCCCAGTCCCAGTCCCAGTCCCAGTCCCAGTCCCAGTCCCAGTCCCAGTCCCAGTCCCAGTCCCAGTCCCAGTCCCAGTCCCAGTCCCAGTCCCAGTCCCAGTCCCAGTCCCAATCCCAGTCCCACCCAGTCCCAGTCCCAGTCCCAGTCCCAGTCCCAGTCCCAGTCCCAGTCCCAGTCCCAGTCCCAGTCCCAGTCCCAGTCCCAGTCCCAGTCCCAGTCCCAGTCCCAGTCCCAGTCCCAGTCCCAGTCCCAGTCCCAGTCCCAGTCCCAGTCCCAGTCCCCAGTCCCAGTCCCAGTCCCAGTCCCAGTCCCAGTCCCAGTCCCAGTCCCAGTCCCAGTCCCAGTCCCAGTCCCAGTCCCAGTCCCAGTCCCAGTCCCAGTCCCAGTCCCAGTCCCAGTCCCAGTCCCAGTCCCAGTCCCAGTCCCAGTCCCAGTCCCAGTCCCAGTCCCAGTCCCAGTCCCAGTCCCAGTCCCAGTCCCAGTCCCAGTCCCAGTCCCAGTCCCAGTCCCAGTCCCAGTCCCAGTCCCAGTCCCAGTCCCAGTCCCAGTCCCAGTCCCAGTCCCAGTCCCAGTCCCAGTCCCAGTCCCAGTCCCAGTCCCAGTCCCAGTCCCAGTCCCAGTCCCAGTCCCAGTCCCAGTCCCAGTCCCAGTCCCAGTCCCAGTCCCAGTCCCAGTCCCAGTCCCAGTCCCAGTCCCATCCCAGTCCCAGTCCCAGTCCCAGTCCCAGTCCCAGTCCCAGTCCCAGTCCCAGTCCCAGTCCCAGTCCCAGTCCCAGTCCCAGTCCCAGTCCCAGTCCCAGTCCCAGTCCCAGTCCCAGTCCCAGTCCCAGTCCCAGTCCCAGTCCCAGTCCCAGTCCCAGTCCCAGTCCCAGTCCCAGTCCCAGTCCCAGTCCCAGTCCCAGTCCCAGTCCCAGTCCCAGTCCCAGTCCCAGTCCCAGTCCCAGTCCCAGTCCCAGTCCCAGTCCCAGTCCCAGTCCCAGTCCCAGTCCCAGTCCCAGTCCCAGTCCCAGTCCCAGTCCCAGTCCCAGTCCCAGTCCCAGTCCCAGTCCCAGTCCCAGTCCCAGTCCCAGTCCCAGTCCCAGTCCCAGTCCCAGTCCCAGTCCCAGTCCCAGTCCCAGTCCCAGTCCCAGTCCCAGTCCCAGTCCCAGTCCCAGTCCCAGTCCCAGTCCCAGTCCCAGTCCCAGTCCCAGTCCCAGTCCCAGTCCCAGTCCCAGTCCCAGTCCCAGTCCCAGTCCCAGTCCCAGTCCCAGTCCCAGTCCCAGTCCCAGTCCCAGTCCCAGTCCCAGTCCCTGTTCTTGTAAATACACGTGACATTAGTTTCGACCGAAATTGTACATTTGTGGTTTTCTTCTGAATCACAGCAAATAAAACTCGCTTTGAATCCAGAATTTCTTCGTGTCTCACTTCTCACTCCTTATCTCATTTGTTCTCGTATTCTTTTTCTCGTTTAAGTTTTCTCTGTCATTGCATTTTCGCTGGGCTCAATTTGGTTCCAAATTTTGGAAAATTAAACCACAGATTTCGAATTAGATTTCAAACCAGACACTGGCCTACATTCGGGACCAAACCCAGATGTTGGACCTGGACCAAGTTCTGGGCCTGGACCACATTTTGGTCCACCATTGTATCAGTTTTTGGGCCAGATTTTGGATCAAATTTTGGCCCAGATTCTGGAACTGGGTCAGATTATAAACCAGATTTTGTACCTCATTCTTCATCAGATTTTTGGGCCAGATTTCGGACTAGGGGCAAGTTTTGGGTCACATATTTTAGACCTGGGTTACATCGTGGGTCACGTTTTCTATCAACTTTTGTTTCAGCATTTGGAACACATTTTCACTAGATTCTGCACCACATTTTGAACAACATTTTGCATAA